>NC_067483.1:71604363-71941238 GCF_947179515.1 Apodemus sylvaticus
GGTCACCACAACATGCTGAACTACATTAAAAGGTAAAAGCTTTGTCTTGAGGGAAATAGAGGGACAGTGAGATCATTTAAGTGGGAGAGAGACGGACCCAGGTTTGCACTTCAGGTACCAGTTTCAATATTGCTCTGAGTGTACACCAAGTGCAGTGCCACACATGTAGGAAAATGCCGTCCTAAGTGCCATTGTTCCCCATGCTCACCAACATTAATTAAAAGTTTTGTTCTCTCCAAATCTGGAAGCTGGATTAGAGAATAGCCAAGTCCACCGCCATGGGCAGAGAAAATGGTAATGTGGCTTTGGTGCCAATCCAGGAAACAAGACAGCAGGGGGTAGAGAACATTAAATGGATTCCAAAGATACTTAGGGGGTAAAATCAACAAAACACATAGTTAATTGGATAAAGACAAGAGAAGGGGATTATAACTGACATCGAAGTTTCTGGATTGAATAGTAGGATGTAGAATATACTGTGTACATGGTAGAATGTGTCATTCAATGAGAAAGAAACTGAAGGAAAGAAGGATGCTTGTTTGGGAAGATAATGAGATCAGGCTGGGAGTCTGGGGTGTCTGTGGAATGTTTTCCTAGTGTTATCGAAGGAGCAGGTGGCTATGGGAGGAGGGAGAGCTTTTAGGTAGGAGAGCTGAACTAGACTGGATATGAATATTCAGGAGACATCATAACCATGTTACAAATGAAACTCTGAGGGGGACACAAGATCACCCAAGGAAAATATAATGAGATGAGGAGGCCGTAAACAGATCTCAGAGGAGCAACGGAGTCCAAGGGACAAGCCAAGAAAGCAATGGCCACTAAAAAGCTTAAGAGAGTCTTCCTAGAGAGGGTGGGGGAGGGCTAGAGGGTCCCCTGGAAGCAGATCCAAACGTCACCGAGAACAATTAGTACTCACAGAGAGGGTGACAGCGCCTGCTTTCTGCAGCAGTGGTGGGCTGAGAAAAGATGACAGGACTCCGGGGAGGGAATGGCAGGTGACGAAATGGAAGCAGACAGAAAGAATAATTCTTCCTGCAATGTGGGTCCGACTGGGAAGAAGACAGGGGCGTTCTGGAGATCAAGGAACCGTTCAAGGATATTTGGGAGCCGCACAGGAATGTGATGTTTATTAATTCAGGAGAGAAGCTACCCAGGGGGATAACTGACGGCCTAGACACGGAAGAAGCAGGACGCGCTGGCATTAAAACTGTTCCTGGTTCAGCCTTAAATAGAAAGGCTACTGTCCTTGCTGGGAGTCCCAGGGTGGGACACTCAGATCATACTTCAGCTCAGAGTTGAGTGTGTTTAACAGATTCATAGGAACTGTGTGACGTGTCAGGAAGTGGGAATATATTAACTAGGCCAAGAAGAGAAGGCAAGTATTCAAAGCTGAATGCCTTGCGGCTTTTGCCAGGTTCACCAAATATTGATGTCACTACTCGGCAATGCATTGTGCTAGAAGCACGGGGACAGAAAGGTCCATGCCCAGGCTGGAGACTTTTGAATGGACAGAAGGAGGCACCGGTAGTTTTTCAAGAGGGAGACCACTGTGACAGACATCCTGTCTGATTGATGTCTTCTGCAGTGAGCTCCTGAGACACACACAGCCTTGTTAGTCCAAAGTAGATTCCTTGAAGATTCGTGAGAACAGCCTGGATCGTGTTTAAGCCCTTTCACTTTAAACGTTAGTTTCCTGTCAGAGCCTTTGAGTTGCAGAATATATTCAATGTGGGGGAACTGGGGAATTGAAACATCCCTTCTTAGGCTGTCCCCACTTAAACTCTCAGGGATGCAGGGCTGGTGAGAAAGAGAGCCTCGGAGGATCTGGCTGAGGTCTGCTTGAATGCTAGCTAGTTCTGCCTAGATCTAGCCCTGTGTTATTTTACCTTTGCCATGTTTCCTTTCCCAAACACTTGGTGGGTGTGGTTCTAGCTGAGCTCAAACAAGCTGTGGTTCTTCACCCCTCCATAGCAGGAGCCTAGACTTAGTTTAGTGAATTGAAAGCAGAGAAATTTGTTTGTGGTATTAGTCTGAAGGTGATATCCTCATGAGGTTTGTGAACACCTAGACAGTTGGAGAGGCCAGATGCAGTTTCAGGAATCCAACTTGGGCTTCAAAGTTTTGAATCTCCAAATTTTTCTAATAGAGGTTATGAAATTCATGTACCCAAATGAGCTTTAATTGCTAACTGCAGCTGTCTTGTGTGATGTAACTCTGTTCAGCTGAGAGCAAAGAATCAGATTAGCTCATCTTCTGGGGTCTTCCTGATTCTTCAACTAAATGGGTCTGGCTACATGTTATACAGTGTTCTCAAGCCCTGAGGTACATCACACCTTCCCCTGACCTTCCTTCTCTCCCATCAAACCATCAGTGGAAAGGGCTTAGACTACATGGCTCGGATAGGAGGAAATCCTCAGCCTTGGGTCTGCTACATGCACTAAAGTATTTGAATCAGTTATGAAAACATCCTTTAGTTGAGTCTTAATTATAAAGAAGCAGGAAGGGAGTTAAATAAATACCCCAAACTGACAAAATGCCCATTGAAGTAAGAGGTCTTACTGGGTCAAATAACCTAGGAAGGTTTTTCTTGGCAGCTGGCATCTGTAGTCATGTGATAGCAACAAACAAATAACCATGCAAGAGAGGCAGGAAAACAAGATACCGTGACTGTGGGCAGCCTGGACAGGTTGTACTTCTATGGTAAGCCAGGATGAAAGGTAATATTTAGAACACAGGGTCAACTAGTAAAGCAGATAGCACCAGAAGTCAAAAGAGGAATTCATCTGGAATATTCTAAGAAGGACAGGGTCTTAACCTGCCCCCAAAGAATTAGGGGAAGATTTTTCCTGGGAGTTCCAAGACCTGAATTCTAGTCTCAGCAATGCCAGGGAGTCACTGACCAGTCTTGGGCAAGCCAATCCCCACTCTCCATCCTTTTCTCCACACACACACAGTCAAGCTCTGTTAATGATCTCTAAACTGAGACGTGAAGAATGTGGCCTCCATCATCCCGTCCAGAGTAAACAGAAAAACAAACAAAAAGCTCCTGGCATAAAAAACAATACAAATTTCAAAATGGATGCTTCCACAAAAGGAACAGGACAAGAGTGGCCAGGAAGATAGGAACAGAAAAGGCAGGAACAGGATGCCAGTGGCTGGAAAGATAGGAGCAGAGAAGGCAGCAACAGGATGGTAATGGCTGGAAAGATAGGCAGAGAAGGAAGAGACAGGACCAGGCTAGAGAGATGGGAGCAGACCAGGGGAGGCAGGACTTCTGTTGAGCTGTGACAAATTACCACACATTTAGTGCTTTGGAAAAAGGAATCAGCCAGATGTCCTGGCACATATCTATAATTCCTGCATTGGGAAGCCAGAACAACAAGATCATGAGGACGACAATGCCAGCTTGGGCTACATGACAAGACCCTGCATAAAAACACAAGTTTTTTTTCTTCTATTAACAGTTACAGTTCTGGATGTGGAGGATCAGAGTAGGGTTCAACAGGTTTAAATAGAGGTGTTGGCAGAGCTCTGTCCCTTCTGGAAACCCCAGAGAAGTCACTTCCTTGTTCTTTCATTAATTAGAGCTGCCTGTGTTTATTGACATGGCTTCTCCTCCTGCCATTTTCAGTTTGCAGAGTGGCATCTTCTAATTTCCTTCTTAAGCTTCTCTTGTGCCCTTTTAGTGTGTATCTTTGTGACTATATAAGATTTGCCTGTTAACCCAGGAACAACTCGGACTCCCACATTAACCATTAATTTAATCATATGTACAAAGTTCTTTTATGCAAGGCATTGCAACATGGAAGGGGGGGCTTTGTTCTACCCAACACATACAATGAACAGAATCATCACATCGAATCTTCCATCCTATAGCACGTCACCATTATCCACACAGCTCCCAGACATATCCTTGCTAACACTATAATACCTTGTTGGCCCCACCCCTAGTCCATAGCCAATACATTCTAAAACTCAAAGGTTTCATCTCCAGCATTTATATCTGGTATTTTCTTTGCCGAAGATCTCCACTATGCCCTTCATCTTACCAATGTCTCTTTCAGAGCCTTCTATTAGCTTCTACCCTAGTTTTTCCTCAGATCAGTTTTAAGAACCAGCACTTAAAATCAAAATCTGGATGAGAGAGAGAGAGAGAGAGAGAGAGAGAGAGAGAGAGAGAGAGAGAGAGAGAGGTAACACAAACTTAAATGGAAAGCAACCGAAAAATTAAAGAACCAAAACCATATTGAAAGTCTGAGTCATGCTGTATCCTGCTGAAAAAACTTAACAGCCTCACCATTATCAGATGAAAAGCAAATTCCAAGTGATCTATCCGGCCCTGAGTGATTGAAACCAAGATGATGATGCCTTCGGTGTTTCAATGCTTTGGTCTCTTACCTACTGAGGGCTTCAGTGGCCATCGATTGCTCCCTCCCTCAGTAGGCCAAGTTTGCTGGTGTCTCAGAGCCTTTGCTGATCTCACTCACCAATCTCTGTCTTCGCTCCTCACAGAAAGCATCACTTCCTCAGAGAAGTGTTTGGCAGCCCTGACCCACTCCCTATTCACAAGCCTGGAACGGACTTCTCTCTACAGTGCTCGACGGCAGCCATCTTTCCCATCAGCTAGACCTGCCTGTGCTTATTGATACACGCCCCTTCCAACTTCACTCTTCTGAGTGGCTTCTTCTTCAGTGTTATTCCAGTTTATAATTAAATACCCGTGTGATTATTAGAATGTTTTAATATTTCTCATCTCATTTCATCTCGTCCACTTCTCATCTATGTGTCAACCACAAGCTGGTATCTAAGACAGTATAACTACTTAGTATCAGATGGATGGATGGATGGATGGATAGATGGATGGATGGATGGATGGATGGATGGATGGATGGATGCAAGGTGTGAGGTGCTATGTAAAAAGATGGCTTACAACTCAGTACCTAGAGTTTATGTTTAAATCATAGCTTTGCCTTTTGTTGTTTGTGTGATTTAGGATCTGGGGCAAACTAACTTTCAACTCTGTGTAGTTGCTTTGGGTTAAGGCCTTTGAGTTCTTATATGATCAGCCATGATGGAGTTGGTGGGGTAACAAAGATGCAAAGATCAGAAGGTGGGTCAAGTCAAGTCCAAGGGAAGCAAGCCAACATCAGGACCAGGAGGAGTGACAGCAATCACCTTGGCCTTTCTAGATGCTCTTCTTGCTTAGCAGCTGTCTTTCATCATCTTGAATATAAATAATTTCAAACTTCTTTTTCCTTAGGACTTCTTGGACCTACTTTATATGCTGAAGTCGGCGACATCATTAAAGTTCACTTTAAAAACAAAGCAGACAAACCACTAAGCATCCATCCTCAAGGAATTAAATACAGTAAATTTTCAGAAGGTAAGATGAACTTATCTCTCTGACGGGAGAAGTCGACCACTTTACTATCATTGCTAAAGATTAAGACTGGTATTGCTAACCATACACTCTTAGAGAAAAATTATTTTCCTAAAAACTGTAATTATAAAAAATTGAACCTGCTTTCAGTTTCAGAGATGAAAACAAATGATTTTAGGATCATCTAAGCACTGGGATTTTGTTAGGTTCCTGTTCCAGGTAAGGTAGGTGGGAAAATTACCTCGTGTCGCTGAATCTCTCTATTCCATATGTTAATCTTAAAATGGAAATAACAATCCATTCTAGGATGGTTTAAGGCAGAAAGGAGTCAGTGTTCTATGGTGAGTACAAGCGAGACTCATCATCAAACAGATAAGTGTAGGGCAAATGGATGGATTGTTCCTGAACTCGAAGGCTGCTCTGCTTCCCCTCCCTGCTTCTGTGACTTCTAATAGGCAAAAAACCAAACCCATGGAAAGGCAGGGCGAGCAAACTTTTTTTTTTTAAGCCAACTACTAAATAAATTAATACATTCAGTTTTGCAGGGAATAAGATTCATGCTGTCGTGCATAGAGGAGGTGTCAGTTGAGGAGTTACCTTCATGCACTTTGCTTGTGAGCATATCTGTGGAGCATTTTCACAACAGATTCGTGAGCACAGTTCTGAGCGATCTCTGCTCCGGCTTCTGCCTTGAGTTCCTGCCTTGGCTTCTCTCCATAACGGATGCTAGCCTGTAACCTGGGCAAACTTCCCTCTCCAAGATGCTTTTGGTTGGTGTTATTTTTACAGCAACAGAAAGAAATTGGAGACTTGGCAAATTCCTGGGTGAGATGGGGGTACACAGGGGTCTCCTCTATGTTCCCCAGATTCATACAGTGATGAGCCTGCTTATTGGGTTTCTAAACTAGAGTTCAGGATGCAGATCAGGATGGGAGACCATGGCCAGACAGTCTCTTTCAAACTCCATTCCCAGCGTGGGCGGAGGTAGGGTTGCGGACTCTGCCCCTCAGCTCAGCTGTTTGCAGAGGGAATGAACTTTGCAACATCACTCATCCCCCGATGTTTATTTGACCCTCCATTACTCAGTCAGCAAGCACTGGTGAGACAGAATTATCAAAAATGCACCCACACATCTGTTCTAGCACATATATTATAGCATTACATATGCGTATTTGTAGTTCTGTAAGTTCAAAATTAAATGGTAAATACAGATATGTGTGTGTGTGGGAAACTTTCCCAGAAAACAATTTATCATCTCAGTACAGAGTTTCCTTCATGTAGAGAGAAGTCTATTGTGTCATGCCCCTCTGTGTTAAAATGCAGTTTCTCCTCATCTGTGTCAGCCCTCACTATTGCCTACCGTCTACCTCTATAGTTAGACCTACTTGTGTGAGGATAAACTAGCTACATGGTGAGCCAGCTCTGTGAGAGTCCAAGTTCTTTCTCCCAGGAGTAAATGTTCACCAGGCAGACAGTGGGGCACAGAGATAAGAGGCATAGGTTTGTGAATCCATGGTTGCAAGTAAGTTAAAATGGGCTCCCTCCCCTGTTTGACAGAACACACAAACTGACTTGTGGAAATACAGTTCCTTTT
This sequence comes from Apodemus sylvaticus, assembly GCF_947179515.1. Classification (NCBI taxonomy): domain Eukaryota; kingdom Metazoa; phylum Chordata; class Mammalia; order Rodentia; family Muridae; genus Apodemus; species Apodemus sylvaticus. Next base: position 71,611,341 of record NC_067483.1, read on the forward strand.
AATGGTAGTTTAGGCTTTGTATCAAGTCTGAGAAGACAGCTCAGCAGATACAAGTGCTAACTCAACAAGCGTGAGGACATGAGTCCAAACTTCCAGAACTCCCATAAAAAACACCTATAACATTCAGTGCTCAGGGATGGGGGACGGGGGATGGAGACAGAAGACCTGTGAGGCTTGCTGGTCACAGCTGAGCTGTGTTCACTAAGAATCTTTGTCCCAGCGCACTAGGGCAAGAGTGATCAGGGCTTCAGGTGTTCTCTGGTTTCTACCCATGCATGGGCAAGTGTACCTGCTCATGCGTATAGTCAACACACACACACATGTACACACATACGCACACATACACACATATATACCCATAAACACACATACACACACATGCATACACATACATACACATACACACATAAACACATATACATACACATACACATATACACACACATACACACATACAGACAGACATACAGACATAAATACATGCACACACATACAAACATATACACATACACACATATGCATACATATACACATATGCACACATACATATACACACATATACACACACACACACACATACATGAACACACACACACACACACACCACTCACACACACATATACTTTAAAAGCCCCAATTTTCTATCACTAAAATACTTTTAATTGAAATTAATTTAATTTCCAAAAAGTCTATAAGTAGCATGCATTGCACTAAGGTTAAGATCCTGAAAGATTTTTGTGGTCCAAAGACTTTCAAATTTTGAGTGATTATTTTAAGAAAGTCTATTTCATGATAAGTCTTAACATTGATATTGTTCTTTCTTCTCTCTATCCTTCTGTGTCTCTCCCTCTCCTTCTCTCTATGTCTCTCTGTGTCTCTGTCCCTGTGTGTGTATGTGTATGTCTGTGTCTGTGTGCATGTGTGCACTGAGGATGAGACCCAACATCTCAAAAGTTTGAGGCAAACCCTGTCCCACTGAACTCCATACCCAGCTCCTTGATATCATTCTTTCATTCAACTTATATTCTTGTATTTATCTGTGGAGTTGCTTTGTACTGTACTACAAAATCATTTTTAGAGCTATATAAAATAAATTAAATTATATTTAATGTTAAAATTCTATTGCATTTAGCCACCTGCTAGTAAGCTAGAGTCCCAAATTTTAAAAAAACCCAATAAAGATTCTATTTTGCCTCTAAGTGCTACAAAATTCTGTATATGAAAAGTTGGTCCTCTAGAATTTTCGTAAGTTTCAAATTCTTAACACAGTTTATTTATTTTACCAAGTATGAAACAAATTGTAATGATCAATATAACAATTCACATAAAGCATAAAAGCTACATTTTCCATTTCAAAAACCCCTCATATATTTATGCAATGGAATCAAATTCATTATATAAAACCAATGTTAATTTGCCCATTGTCCAGTTTATAGTTTCTAAATGAATGTTTTGATTCTTTGCATGCACAGAGGCATTCACTGTGTTTAATAAACAGGAGAAAAATTTTCACAAAAAAATAATAACAAAGGGAGACTTAATGAACGAGCAGCCTGAAGGGCAGCAGAACTTTACAGAACTGTGTTTTTCCCTGAAGCTTGCATGCACCACTTAACATTAAAAACATACTGGGGGCCTCTTTGAAAATAATTCATACATCATTCATCATGATGGGTAAACTCATTATGAAGTTGACTGGACTGGACTGAGCAAGAACTGCACAGAACTAAGCAAATACAAAATGAAGGCCTCTCGTGTAAGATGTTTACTCTGCCACAGGATGGACGAGGACCTGTGTTTCCTATCACCACCTATCCTGTCCATTTCTCTTCTTTTCAATTTAGAATTTTAACTTATTTGGATTACAAAGATTTTTAAGATTTATCAAAAAAAACCACACTTCACAAATGCTTTCTTTAAATAGCTGTTTCTATTTTGTTTCATATTGTGTAGGTTACAGAATGAAAAATATAACACTTGCATTTTATTCTAGAGGTAAAATAATGTGTGATGAAAAGAAAAAAAGCATTGATAAATCATCCTCTTTTTAGAACTTTAGAGTTCTCACAGGATACGTTCCATGTACAAATCTATATTGTTCCCTATTTATTTCCTGGTTACCACGATTCACCTTTTAAACAATTAAAATCACCATTCAAGTATACAAAATGCTAACTTACATTAAATTGAGAAATGGAGTTTTTCTTTTGGACGTCCATTTGTGTTGCCATAGCAACCTTTTCAGCACCTGCATTCGTGTCACAGAATCCTCTTTTGTACAGATTTTAAAACCCACTGGGTGTTAAGCTTAAGTGTGAGCCACTAAACTTTCACAAATAAGTTTGATGACACTAGGAAAATCAGTCAAACACCTAGAAGGCAATTCTTACACAGGTTCTTCTTCAGATCAGGCGCGTAGCATGTTCTGATTATAGCTTCCGCATTGAATAGCCATGGGGAAAACCAGAGGTCACAATCACAACACCATTGTGTGTTTCCCCTGGACTCTTTTGCATCTGCGTCTGACACAGAGCCTGGGATGCTCGGGCGAGTGGTGAGAGTCATGGCAATCATTGTTGAGCTAAACTGAAGGACTGGGGACTTATGAGAAACAAGGACACTGTATCATCTTCCCTTTGCTCAGAAACATATTGTGTCAGTGAGTCTAAGCAGTAATACTGTCTTATTACCAATTTTCCTCACCTTAGAATAGATACACTACTGATATTGAAAGCCATGTTTGTGATTTTAAAATGTCATATGTTGGAAACCTGATCATCGATGAGACCATAAAAACGGTGGAGCCGTTGGGAGGGACTCAGGTCATAGACGCATAACCTTCATGACGGGTTTTGTGCCCTTAGAAATGGAACTTCAGGAGGATCCCCCACAGCCTCTGTGTACCTCCTGAGAACAAGATGAAATGAGCCCTCTCTCTACCAATGAGGGCCTCACGAGAGAATCGTTATATTGAAAACCATGTCCAGCCTTAAGATACCTGAAGAATGGCTTGCTTAGAGGCTGCGCAAGCTAGGGGACTCTCATAGAAACCTAGGGCCAACCCAATCTAGTCTTTCTCAGATGTGTTAGAACACAAGAGCACTAAGATATTTTTCATCTAAACATAGGGTCAGATCTGTACTGCTCGCACTCGAGAGGCTGAGATGGAAGGATTGTGATTGACAAGACAGTTTGGGATATGGAGGAAGACCCTGGAAACCCTGTGTCAGGAAAACAAACAGACTAGACTCTCTCTTTCTCTCTCTCTCTCTGTCTCTCTCTCTCTCTCTCTCTCTCTCTCTCTCTGTGTGTGTGTGTGTGTGTGTGTGTGTGTGTGATAGCCCTCATAACCCATACAAAGTGTATTTCTAGAAAAGGGATTATTTTATCTTAATTTATGGTAAAGGACTTTAAAGCAATATTAAGATCCCTTCCCAAGTTCCCAAGAATACAACTCCAAAAGTTCTGATTCTGGTGTCAAGGTTTGTATGCTGTAGTGGCTATTCCTGGTTGTCAACTTGACTATATCTGGAATGAACTACAGTCTAGAATTGGAAGGCTCAGAGATATAAGTTTCTGACCTGGATCTTGGCATGGAGACCTTGAAGCATAGTGGCTAAGACAAGGAGATCTCCGAGTTCAAGATCATTTGGGATTAAAGGCATGGATGCACACGCCTTTAATCTGGGCCACACCCTCTGCTGGAGACCCACACGCCAATAATCTGGGCCACACCCTCTGTTGGAGATATATAAGGACTTTGGAAGAAGGAAAATTCACTCTCACTCTTCCTTGCCTGCTTGCCTCGTGGGACTGAGATACTGCAAGATCCTTGGACTTCCATCCACAGCTGCTGATAATCATTGTTGGGGAGTTGGACTATAGACTGTAAATCATTGACAAATTCCCTAACTACATAAAGACTATCCATACATTCTGTGACTCTAGAGAACCCAAACTAATACATATACCTTCTCCCTCAACCTAGCAGGAAAGGGTATCATGATTCTATTTAATCATAAATTGGGATAGGAATTGGCTTAATTTGTAAAATTCTTATTATGCAAGTGTGAGGACAGGAGTTTGGATCCCCAGAAGGGGATGCGGCTGTAACCACCCTTCTATAATCCCAGGGCTTAGGAGGTTTAGGAGGTAGAGATAGGGGATCCTTGGGTCAAACTGGTTAACTAGTAATCTCTGGTTTCAAGTAAGAGACTCTGCCCCAATGAATAAATTGGAGATCATTGAGGAAGATACCTTATGTCAACATCAGCCCCTTCATGCACATAAACACACATGCAAGCATACACACACACACCTACATATCACATATACATATATGAAAACAATCAAATAATTTTTAAAGAAGGCCATCATCACCATGTAGCACAGAAGTCAAATAAGGAGTGAGCTGTATTTAATCAGACATCTAAAAGATAAGCAGACATCTTATCAGACAACCTCTTACCCCACAAAGTAGGGCAATTTCTGCTTTTGGAGAGCCTGTAAAGACAGAAGGAGGATGCTACCTCCCACTGCAAGAATCCTCTGTGGGGTTGCAGCAGCTGGAATAGTGGAAGCTTCAGTTCAGAAAACACCATGTCTTAACCCATAAGGCTTTGGAGGAAGAGTCACTTAGTAACGGCCAGGATGCACGCCTCATGTAGTGCAGCTCAAGGAACCACATGCCTACCAGTTGTTGTACGAAGCCGGAACTGGGAGGGTGACACACCTTATCAGTCCTGTTTGTGTTTGCTTCAGAGCCTTCAAAGATAAAGCTCCCTGTTTGTCCTTTGAGACTTCCTCAGAGACTTTTCTATTGAGAGTTCATGCTATAACTCACAGAAAGTTACTTAAGCTGTTCTCTTTCCTTGGCCCTGATCGTCATTAACATTCAAATCTATTTATCACTGGGGTGGGAGTTACTCTGACAGTAAATATTTGTTATTAGTGTTAAACCTTTTATGGTGGGGTAGATGTAATACACTCAATTGTTGATCTTTACGTTAGAATAAGAGTCATAGTCTCAGGTGTCTGTGACAGTGAGGTAAGTAGTTACACAAAAAATTTTTGTAATGGACACTACTGAGCAGAAACTAAACAAACAAACAAACAAACAAACAAACTGTCCACAGCCAAGACTCCAGATCAGCCAGATTTTGTGCCAGAATTTAGCTATGCCACCAGATTGCTGAGACTTGCATTTTGATTGTTTTTCAAAGAGCAATCAGTGATGTAGGGCCCCCAAATAATACAACCAGATTTTCTTATGGTTGCATTTAATCTGTTTTCATATCATGCAATCCTAATAGATTTAGCTATGAGTCGGTGACCTTACAGCAAACATGAATTGAGCGTATATTCCATGCTTCCCCTGTGCTATGGAAGATATCAGAGATGCTGGACATACATGGCGTAACCCTTCCCTTAAGGAGTCTGCACTCCAGCAATCAAAATATGCAGAATGTCAATAACTGTAGCCCAGTAGAAAAGAATATACCACAAGTATGTAATTATGAATTGTGATAAGTATGATAAAAGCAAATCTACCCCAAACAATCAGAGATGAGGGAAGAAGTAACTGGTATTTGCGTTGGCTACAGAAAGGTGAGCATCATTTATCTAAAGGATGAAATGAAGCATGAGCACTCTAAACAGAAGGAACTGTATCTGCAGAGACCCTGAACAAGACAGCATTGAGCATGTCCGAGGCACCTGGAGGAGGCATGGGTGACTGATACACACACAGTAAATGACAAGAATCACATATGATGAGGTCAGAGAGAAGTTGGGATCCACCCATCATATGTGGCATTACGGTCAGTGTTAGAGATTTTGGGAAATAAGCACATCCAGATATAACTTCTCAACCCTTGCACAGCATGGCGGAAGTACACAGCACAGCAGCAGCCAAGCTCCCCCCACCAGTGTTGACCAAACAAGGTGCCTTGTTTCCCACTCATACCCAGAGAACGCAGATGCGTGCTGGCGCCACCAAAACTCATGCCACATTCTGAGTGCATGTGTTTTATGAGAATGGTTTTAGGTTAGGGAGGTCGACAGTGCTGCAATATTAACATTTAGGGAACTGTTTTTGAGTCTTTTCATTATGTGCCATGAAGTAGAGACAAGTATGCTCAGGAGAGAGATGGATGATTAGAAAATATCTGAGTGTAACCAGAGATGAAAAGAATACCAGGTGATATTAACAACACATCAGAGGGTGCAAGGAAATTATTAGAAAATATACTGAAGATGAGCAGAACATTCACAAACTGCAATATAATGCCATGTTAACGTTTGTCATTGGGTCTCAAAAGTGATGGGAACAGAAAAAGAACTTGAAGGAAAAGATATCTTAAAACCTTTCCAATGTGGTATAGACTACAGACCTACAGGTGAAGAAAGGTCTGACAAGACCTCACCCTGCCCCCAATATCATAGGCTATTGGCTACTCTACATATCTTATGTTAAGGCCCTATTGCTGAAGATACAGCTTATTTATGTTCTTAAACATGGAAAAGCTGAGCTGGTCCCCACCTAGAGTAGCATTCACACCTACTGACTAGCATTCATGAATCTGGAAGGCACTCTGAACACTACCAGAGGAGACATAATTATCAATTTTATCTAGCCACAAACTCTGCAACCTACAGCAGAGACTTGATCTGCCTGCAACATATACTGGCACAATAGTGGTGCTAATGTTATGGTAGTAACCAACCACTTCCTGATTAGAAATGGCCAGAAACTCAAGGCTAGATGGATCATGGACCCTGGCAATAACAATTATTCTGCCAAAGGAACATAGCAATAAAATGACTCCCTGTGACAGTCTGCTATAATCATAGATCAGTGCCTTGCTCTTCACCATCAGAGGAGCTTCTTACAGTAGATGGGAACTAAGGCAAAGACCCACAACTAGACAACATACAGAGAGAGAGAGAGAGAGAGAGAGAGAGAGAGAGAGAGAGAGAGAGAGCAAAGGTTCAAAGAAGAGAAATTCCCAGCACTGAGATAGGGAAATGGACACAAAGTCCCACCCATCATCAGGAAGCTATTTGTGATTGGTGTCTGCTAGGGAAGGGAAATTTATTCTTCTCCAATAGAGTGACACTGGTTATATGAATCCCACTCTAAGGCTGGCCTCATGCCCTGGACTAGTGGGTTGATCCAACATGGACTCCATGTTTTGGGGTGAGTTTTTGTTGTTGTTTTGGGGAAATGTGTGTCTGTGTGCATGTGAGTGCGCGTGTGCATGTGTGTGTGTGTGTGTGCGTGTGCGTGTGCGTGTGCGTGTGCGTGTGTGTGTGTGTGTGTGTGTGTGTGTGTGTGCCTGTGTGTGTCTGTGTTTGAATGTGTTCTTTGGTTTTGATTATTTTTGTCTTGTTGTTCTCTTTTTATTAGTCAGGTTTTGTTTGTTTTGATTTTTAATTTTGTTTTTTCCTGTTTTTTTTTTCAGAGAGAGAGATTACTAAGCTGGATAGGAAGTAGGTTGGATCTAGGAGGAGTTGACGGAGAAAGAATATGTTTAAAATATAGTATGAAAAATTTAATAAAGAGAAAAAGAGCTGACAATACTGAGAAGTAGGAACAGGAAGAAAACTGCACCATAGTATATCTTCACCAATGACTGAAAAATAATGATAAAACAAAACTATCCAAAGTCGTCAGAAAAAAGAGATACCACATACGAGGAGGGGCAAAATTAAGAAATGGTAGCAGAGCAGCCAACTATTGGACTGGGTGTGGGGTCCCCAATGGAAGAGCTGGAGGGTGGTCCAGAGGAGCTGAAGGGGTTTACAGCCCCATGGGAAGAACAATGATGCTGGACATCCAGACACCCCAAGGCTCCCAGGGACTAAGCCATCAACCAAGGGGTCCACATGGTTCCAGCCAAAAAACGTGGCAGAGGAATGCCTTGTCAGGCATCAGTGGGAGGAGAGGTCCTTGGTCAGGTAAAGGCTCAATAGATGCCCCAACAAAGGGGAAATCGAGGGGTGGGGGGGAGGTGGGAGTGGGCCGGGTGGAGGGGCATATACTTGGAAGTAGGGGGTGGGAGGAGGGGTTGGGGATTTTCTGTGAGGGGGGGAAACCGGGAAAGGTTTTAGCATTTGAAATGTAAATGAAGATTATATTCAATAAAAAAATAATAATCTCAAAAAAAGAGAAAGAAACGATAGCAGATTCTCACTCTGGAATCAATGCAAGTCACGTGACAGTGACGGGGATCTGTAACATTCTGTGGTAAGATATACATGAGTTATAGGATATGAGAAAATCAAACTGGTACTGACCGGGAAGTTCCTTCTCTACTGGTTAGGCGTTGTAGTACAGAAAGATTCTGTGCATATATTGGGGAAAGGACATACTCACCAGCCTTATGCAGCTATGAACTCTGGGAGCTACAATAATAGCCTGTGAGGTATTGTCTTCATTGATGATTGATGTGAGAAGCCCAGCCCATTGTGGGTGGAGCCATCCCTGGACTGGTGGTCCTGGTTGCTATAAAAAAGTAGGCTGAGCAAGCCATGGAGAGCAAATCAGTAAGCAGCACCCCTCCATGTTTTCTGCATAAAACCCTGTCTTCAGGTTCCTGTCTTGTTTGAGTTCCTGCTTGGATTTCCTCAGCAAGTTGCTTATGGTGTTTTGTCACAGCAACAGAAACCCTAATATTACCCCTACCAAATGCAAAAGGGTAAATAATGTATCATCTTATTTATGTGGCTTTATATAAAAACAAAGTTTTAGTGAAAGAAAACAGATCCATAACTTCTTAGACCTGGGTAGGAGAGGTCATTGATTATAGGTAACATAGGGATACTTTGAGAAAAGGAGCCATTCTCTGCGTTCACTGTGATTAGCTATAATGACTATACATATCGGTTAAAACTCACTAAGTATTATATTTAAATTTGATGAACTTTATCATATATCAATCATATACCGTGAAAATTGGGAGGAAGAGAAGGACAGGGATAGAGAAAGAAAGAAAGGAAGAAAGAAAGAAAGAAAGAAAGAAAGAAAGAAAGAAAGAAAGAAAGAAAGAAAGAAAGAAAGAAAGAAAGAAAGAAAGAAAGAAGGAAAGGAAGGAAGGAAGGAAGGAAGGAAGGAAGGAAGGAAGAAGGAAGGAAGGAAGGAAGGAAGGAAGGAAGGAAGGAAAGAGAGAGAAAGTGAGAGAGAAAGAAAGAGAGAAAGGAAAGAAGGAAGGAAGGAAGAAAGAAAGAGAAACAAACAAACAAAGAAACAAACAAACAACAAGGCTAGAAAGACCAAGCATTTCTCTTTTCAAAAGTGCATATCAATCCAGGAAAAAATAGTTCCCGCCGGTCCTTTGTCCATAATATGAAACACTTCAGGATTGTTTCCCTATACTCTGACAGTCTCACTTTCTGCCAAACAAAGTTAACTTCATCCCAAAGAGGAACCTTGGCATCGACTGATGATAGCGAAAACTTCACTTAATTGGATGAAGAGTGCCTCTGGAAAAGGGGAAGCTAGTCCCTCTTGATTGCTTAGGACCCTGACCTCTCCCCTTCCTGCTCTGCTTGCTCCATTTCTACCACATCTCAACCCTCCAAACTCCTCTTAATCTAGGTCCTTCTTCAAAAAACGGAAGACTGATTTCTACATCACCCCTCTGGTGCTGGAGGGAACGCCCGATATGCATAGGCTGTCCATGGGACTTTGGACAGGGAAGCAAGGCATCTTTACCCTGGGACAGACTGGCTTCATATGCCCAAGGAATAGACTGCATACAAGAGCTGGATGCATAGACTGTCAGGGTGGGAAGATCCAGAAAGGTCCAGTGGCAAGGGGCAACTAAGAGACAAAAACCAGAAACAAACAAACAGAAAGAAAACAGGGCTGAGGATGATCACCCTGGGAAAGAAGACATTTTTCAGAGCCAAACAAGGCAACATGTAAGCAACACACACATCCCATGCGAACAGTGAGCTAGCATGACTTGTGAAGAACTCTGAAGAAAACATACTGATTCTTGCATTATGAGGTGGTTTATTGACAAAATGTGATTTGAATCTCTGATTACATACAAACAGTTGTTCTAATACTCTGAAAACTAACTTGGTCAACCTTAACTAATCTTTGCTGGTGACAATTATTCCTCAGGGCATTGTGGAGTGTAAGTATGGAGTTAGAGGTTGGTGTATGTAGTGTGTGTGTGACTCCTCTGAGTATAAAAGTTGCTATGCAAAGCAGGTCATCTGCAGAGAGTTAGCTCAGCTTGCTTTCCCCACACTGGAGAGTAGTGGAAAACTCTGGATGTCTTTGTGGCTGTCACTTCTCCAGGGGCTTCTTACCTGGACCACACGTCCCCTGCTGAGAGGATGGATGATGCCGTGGCGCCTGGAGAAGAATACACCTATGAATGGGTTATCAGTGAGGACAGCGGGCCCACACCTGATGACCCATCATGCCTCACCCATATCTACTACTCCTATGAAAACCTGACCCAGGATTTCAACTCAGGTCTGATTGGGCCTCTGCTCATCTGCAAGCAAGGTAAACACAAGACCAGCAGATTCAACCACAGCAAAGATGTGGGGCTGGCTGGGAGATTATATTGGGCTGAAGCTTGGGAGAACCTTCTTGGTGCCTTCCTGTAGGCAAGGCAGGAGAAGGGAGTGGAGATCAAATCATGGCTAAGAGAAAGTGGCACTTGGTACTGGCTTTTCTCATTTCTTCCAAAACCTCCCTTCATCTTAGCCAGGGCAACTTCCTTCAAGTTGTCCACTCTGACATTGTGCCTGCATATTTGTATGGCCAGCGATGTTTACCTCACAGCCAGGTCTATTCATTTTGAAGTGTACAACAACGTAGTCACTGGGAGAGTTCCTAGAAATGACATTGGCTGGTACAACTGACATGGCTGAAGTCTGTGTTGGTGATTTGGTTTATAAGCATGTGTAACTCCAGCTTTCTTTTTTGCTGTTATTTGGTTGAAGGTGGGTTGGTGGGTTAGTTGTTTGGCCTTTATATGTTTTAGTAGAAAGGGCCTTGAACTCACAGTGATGTTTCTGCCCCAGCCTCCCTAGTGGTGGATCCCAGGTTTGAGTCATTCATCCCCAGCTCAGCTTGAGTCCTTTAAAACAAGTTGAACAATTTAGGTATAGTCTGAAGATTTTGTGAATGTTGACATTTGCCAACCTATGCAGATCTGTGTCTGTGAGGCTTGGGATTTGAGGTCTTTAAAGAATGAATGGACTATAGTCTAATGCTCTAGACAATTTTATTTCAGTTTCAGTGTACTTTTTACATGACTGAAACAAATCAAGGAAGGATGTTTGAGTTCAGAAAAATAAGCAAATAAATGCTTAGTTAGTAATACTAAATATTGACAGAGCATCCCTTTCCAGAACTTTCTCAAGACAGACCAATTTAAACCCAATTGCCTGGCACATACTATAGAGAGATTATATCTTGGAAATCATGAAAGCAAGGCAGAAGGCCATATTCAGATTTGAAGTGCGCTGACCAGATTAGGTTCTATAGCTATGTTCTGACATCCAACAAGAATAACATGTTTTACAAATTGAATGTAAGTGTTTGTCCCAAGAACCATAAAATCATGTCCAATAACAATCCAGTGAACAAAATGCACCAGAGATAGAAGGTCCTTATCAAGGCATGGGCCATCCTTTTGACCATGTCCCAACAGTCAGGAATTCCATTAGCTGTGCTTCTTAGAAATACACTTGACTTTCTTCTTTCTTCCTTCTCCTGCTCTAAGAGACTTCAACCCATCTTTCATTAAAGCATCCAAAGAACCATAACAAACTGTACCGTGGAGATAATATCATTTATATGTATAGCAGATCATATACCCAGCTCTCTTATTCATCATACAAATATATTTTTAAATTTCCTGACATATAAAAGATATGTGATTGCATTGAAAAAACTGTTAATCTTATAAAAGGCATTTTCATTTTATCACTGTTTTTACTCATGTAAATATGGATTCATCTTGATACAACCATTTCTCCAGTCTCATGTCCCAGCTAATAAGGAGGCTTAACTCAGCATAGGGTATGTATTCTGATCTAGATGACTGAAAGAAATTGGGTTTTTCATTGTTGATGATGTTAGATTTTGACTTTTTGTGGTAAAGTTTTAATAGTCCAGAATGGATTTGAACTCCCTATGTAGCCCAACTGTTATAGAACTCATGATCCTCCTGTCTCTGCTTCCTGGGTACTGGGATTATAAGAATACATCATAAGACCTGGCTGGGAATGCATGATTCAAATTTATATCAGCATTACTTGTTTCTAGCCTCAAATTCATATGTATGGGAACACGGGAAGTGCTCTTCAATCTGGAACATGATGGAGGCCTGTCTCTTCTTTCTCAGGCACCCTGACTGAGGATGGGACTCAGAAGATGTTTGACAAGCAGCATGTGCTTCTGTTTGCCGTGTTTGATGAAAGCAAGAGCTGGAGCCAGTCGCCATCCTTAATGTACACAGTCAATGGCTTTGTGAATAGAACGATGCCAGGTAATACAGGGGCCGTGCGCCACTCAGCAATGGCGGTACAGGAGCCGTGCGCCACTCAGCAGTGGCGGTGTCCCGCTTGTCCAACATTGGTCCCATTCTCTCTTTAAGGCAGAAGCTACCATGTTCACTGGTATCCAGTGTCTAGTGGTGAAGTATCACAATCGTGTGCAATGATTCAGTGATTTTCATGATCTCATCATCCTTTCTGCCTTACCCAGGAAGTACAAAATATAAATCAGAAGTTAACAAGGAACTGTATTCGATACAGCCTTGTTAGGTGTAGTGTTCTGAGCCTATCAATGCCTACTCAACTACAGTCACTCCTTAACAGTATGCTCTACCGTTCAAAAATCTATTGATAAATAATGTCCTGTGGCAAGTAGAAGGTTTTCTCTTCCCATCTGCAGATAGAATTTTGTAAGAAAGTAAAATCATACCAGCTGTTAAGTGTGTGTGTGTGTGTGTGTGTGTGTGTGTGTGCGTGCGTGTGTGTGTGTGTGTGTGTGTGTGTGTGTGTGTGTGTGTGTGAGACTTCCACTTTACTAGCCAATTTTATGTTGCTATAACAAAATGCTGATTGCTGGCTACTATATAAAGAAAAAAATGTTTTAAAAAAATTCAGTGTTAGAAACAGAAAGATCTAGACTGGCAGGTCACCAGCTCAGCCTTTGCTGAGAGGCCACTTGTCTGTGTCACAGCAGGGAAAAAGAAGCAAAGAGGGAATAGGCTGCACGTAGAAGAGGCTAAGAACAGGGATGAGGCTTGCTTTCTAGTAACTTTATAATAACTTGCTCTCGTGAGAATTAACCAGGGTCCCATGAGAACTATTAATCCTTCCAGGAACAACACCTCCAGTGACTTAGCCACCTTCCTCTAGGCTCTACATTTCTAGGTTCAACCACCTGAAATCCATCACACAGAGCCAAGCTTTCGGTGTATACACCTTGGGGGGGGGGACATACTGTAACCATAGCAACCACACATACCACTTCCTCTCTGTCTTTCTAGTAGAACTGACTTAGAAGGAAAAATCCAGTTCTAGTTGAAAGGCAGAGAAGAATTAGAGAAGAGGTACAGATGGTTGCTGTGGTTATGGTATGTCTCCTAAAGGAGGAAAGCCTCGATTTACTCTTTCTTTGTCCTCGCGGTGGTTGGGAAACTGTTTATTTCTCTGTGGGAGATTCTAATCTTGACTTCTTTTCCAGATTAACATTTCAGATTTACAATCACCAGATACAAGATAATGGGTTAAGAATTGTTCTCTTAATAAGTATGTGCATGTGCATGCACACACACACATATACATACAGATATATCCCATAATATATATGTGTAGATATATTCCATAAATAATATATATATATATATATATATATATATGTTCCGTTTAGGAAAAATGAAAATATTTCTCTATTAAGAAAGTCTAGGGGCTGGTGAGATGGTGCAGCAGGTAAGGATGCTTTTCTTCAGGTCTGATGATCTGAGCTGGATCTCTAAGATCCTCATGGTAGAGAGTGAGAACCAACTTTCACAGGTCGTCCTCTGACCCACACACATGAATCATGCCATTTGTGCCCATGCCCATGCACAAAATAAATAAATGACTATAAACAAGAGTAAAAATTCGAAACATCACTGTGTATCAGTATCACCAATGGCTTGTCTTACAGAAAAACCAACATTGTCAAGAGTCAGGGTCTGATATTGCTTTCAGTTTTTATTTTATTCCATTTGGTGCCATCTTCTGTATGGCTCATGCAGCTCTGAGTATTGATTATGAGTTCCAAAACTAGGCTCCTGCAAATCTGAGACCAGACCGCACTAACTGACCTCTACCTTGGAAGATCTGAATTCATATCTCATTCCTTTCCCTGACTCTGTGTGGTCCTAACCAACTAGGGGTCTCAATATGCTGTTCCCAGAAATGGAATCAACAATCCCACTGTCTGTGTCCTGTCAGGGAGAATAATCCATGTAAATACATAAAAGCTGAAATAGTGGACTGCATGTGTGTGTGTGTATATATATATATAAAACTTGATTGGGACGTTTAGAATTTTTACTCTTGTTTATAGTCATTTATTTATTTTGTGTATGGGCATGGGCACAAATGCATGATTCATGTGTGTGGGTCAGAAGACGACCTGTGAAAGTTGGTTCTCACTCTCCACCATGAGGATCTTAGAGATCCAGCTCAGATCATCAGACCTGGAGGAAAGCATCCTTACCTGCTGCACCATCTCACCAGCCCCTAGACTTTCTTAATAGATTATAAATTTGTACTTGAAAAAAAAAGAGTAGCTTCAAATAAGTGCAAAGGAGCAAAAGAAATATAATCCTTAGTAGACACAATACTTGTGCTGATAAAGCCCCCAGTCTTCTAGTATAACATACACTGAATAGACATGACAATACTACTGAAGATGTGTTCAGTGTGGGCTGTTTCTAATGGGATAAATGCACCCACAGGAACACACCTTTCTAGTTACCTCCCAGCCTCCTGGTCACAAGGCTTTCACAAAGGACAAATGCCCGTATGGACAAGAAGCTAAATCCCAGAGCATCCTCTTACATCTAGTGATTATAGATGTGGGTAGGAGCCAAGACTAGACTCTCTCCCAGAGAAAATGAGCATTTTCTCAATCACTGTGGCAACAAAGAAAGCAAAACTGGGCTTTCTCCTTGGTTTTCTTCCTCGATGGTTAGCAACCTGTCCACAAAAGGCTCTCAGTGGCTGCTTACAATGAGGACACCAGTAACAGCTGAGTAATCCGTTGTTTCTAACATAATTTTAAAAAGGGTAAAGACACAACAGGAAATCCTTCAGCACATCTATTCTTTCTTCTACGTTGACAGAGTTTGACCTGTATTTGCAGAAGAGAACTGGGTCCTGACACAGGTCTATTGGGGGTTCTGGGGGCTTCTTCCAAGTGAGGCCAGATGGGTGGGAACAGTCACTCCATTTAGCCCAGGACTTTATCAGTTCACACACTGGGAGCCCTGTGTCCTGAGAGACCTCTAAACCCTGGACAAACCAGGAGGGTGCATCACGTACTTAGCTGCCCCCTAGCCTTTGTCCCCTAGCTGTCCCTGCATCTGAAGGAATGGCTATTCCATTCTAAACTCTACTTCGTGCTGCTACTTGGTACGTGAGTGGCGACTCCTTGTTTCCCATCTCTCTGTGTTTGGTGTTGTCTCTCCCCCTCAGATATAACGGTCTGCGCCCATGATCATGTCAGCTGGCATCTGATTGGGATGAGCTCGGGACCAGAATTGTTTTCTATTCACTTCAACGGCCAAGTCCTAGAGCAGAACCAGCATAAAGTGTCCACCATCACTCTGGTCAGTGGGACCTCGACGACTGCAAACATGACTATGAGCCCAGAAGGAAAATGGATCGTTTCTTCTCTCATCCCAAAGCATTATCAAGGCAAGAAACCTTTCTTGTTGTGGCTAAAATTCACTGGGGGTTTCTACCCCACCCTGGATCATTTAGTTCCCAGGTAAAAGACACAAAACCTTGATATTTATAATAAGCCTTAATAGCGCTAGAGCTGGGCAGATACCAACTCTCTAAGCTATTTTGTCTCTTTCCACATCAATAACCCTGTGTTATGACTAGCCACGTTCTGCCTGAGCTGCTCTTGCTGCTCTCTCTCCAACTGGCCAGACCCCATGGCCATGTTCTCATAACTCATCTATCCCATGATGATCTTCTCCCTCTTCATCTTCCTGCTCTCCTCCTCATGCTCTCTGCCTCTGATCCCAAGCCAGGCAACCAAAGCCCTGCCTACCTCCTCTCTTCTGCCCATTTACAGGCTGTAGGCATCTTTATTCAACCAATAGTTTTAAATTAAGGTGTAAGTCTCTATAGCACCCCCTGGTGAGGATTTCCTTGTCCCTTGGGCAACCAGAGCTGCATTATGTGTAGCATTACAACACATAGCAACAGACCAAACCTCAACACTCCCCAACAATCTTATGTTGAGTGAGCACCATTGCTTCCCAGATTACTAACTTATTTCTTCTCCTTTAACCATTTAGTCGGCCCCACCTAGACACGTACATCCTGGTTCCTAAGACACCATTAGACGCTCCACTCTTGACTTAAAACCCACTAATTGGGGATGAAGAAGGTGCAGACATTGACAAAGACCTTTTAAGATAAAGCAAGAGCTTAAGAGGTCTCCACTTCTGTAAAGGAGGAAGAAAACTAAAGCCTCTGTGAATTTGAATGTATTCTTGAATGTCTTTCCTATGCAGCCTAAGGAAAGGCCCTAGAAACTAGACAGATGAACGTAAATACCCACAAATTTATAGTTGTGCAGAGCTACCAAGACTAGCCAGACCAGACAGGATAATAGGGCTCCGTGCAACGAAATGGGCACAAGAACCTGGCACAGAAAAGAACCCAATTAATGTGTGTTGAATGGTCCATAAAGGATATGTTGTCTGTTTTATTGAGATAGGGTCTTATGTTGTATGCTAAGCTGTCCTAAAACTTACTCTAAGTTCTTAGCTGGCTTTGAAATCATGGTAACTCTCCTGTCTCAGCCTCCCCAATGTGGGGATTATAGGCATGAGCCACCACATCAGCTAGAAACAGACTTCAGAGTACATCAGTGAATTCTGGAGTGTGGCGGGGGGGGGGGGGGGGGGGGGGAGTACCAGCAGTGATCATGTGGAGCCATGTAAATGAAACATCTATCATATCAGACATTTTTGCTTTTAAACTATTGAGAGAAGCATTCATGTTGCTAGAGATGAAAAACTGTTACCATAGGAAACCATTTATCACAACCAGGTGTGTGGGCACTCGAGAAATAAACACTGTATGAGAACATTTTGTTTTTGTACTGAGCAACCAAAACTATGACGAAATGATGACCCAGATAAACTATCACTTTCATGTAGTTGCTAATAGAAATAAAACTAAAATTGAAGACAATTGTTATTATGTATTATTACTTAATACTCACACTAAATATACAGTTTGATAATCTTCACTTAACAAAGGGACAAATAACAAGAAAAGACAAAATTAAAGTGATTTCTTGTTTTCTTAGTTTGGAGGGAGGGAGGGAGAGAGGGGAAGAAGAGAGAGAAAAAGAGAGAGGACAGCTGTATTAAGATCAAACTGAGGCTGTCTACACCCTAAGCCCACGCTTTACCACAGAGCCGTTCCCCAGCTCTAGGCCCAGGGTTCTAAGTCTGTTCCTGCTGCAGACGAAACACAGAGAGCCTCTTCAACCTTTCCCTCTGTCTCCTCTCCTCCTGTTTTCTACTCTCGCCTCCTTCTGTGACCCGTTAAAAAGAGCCCAGACTCAATAGCCAGAGCCGGGCTGAGCTATGGTCATTTATGTCCGTGAGCTGATTGTTTTTAACACACATTTTATACTCTAACCCAGCTGGGATGCAGGCTTACATAGACATTAAAAACTGCCCAAAGAAAACCAGGAGCCTGAAGACCCTCACTCGCGAGCAGAGGCGGCACATGAAGAGGTGGGAGTACTTCATCGCCGCGGAGGAGGTCATTTGGAACTATGCGCCTGTGATACCCGCGAATATGGACAAGTGAGTCGGGGCTCAGACAACCGTGCAAAGATCAGAGGCATGGCCCACGGGGTCCTTAGAGTGTGAGTCTAAATTATGATGTCGTGAGTGGCCAGCTCTCAAGGGACGTGTGCATCGATTTCCACCTAGGCATTCTTATCTTCGGAGATATTTAATCACCCCAAGTCCCCATGGGGATGTGGCCTGAAGATAGTAACGGGGACAATGGCAGCTACAACTTGTTGAATGCTTGTTATTGCTAACCCTTTTAGTAGTTGTTTGCTAAGGGATTCATATCATTTCTAACAAGCTCCGTGCTATTCTTCTGTTCTCGTATCTGAGGGAAGGTGCCAGAAAGCTAAAGAAAATTGGAAGCTCTTTTACTGGGGTGCAATTCTGTACCTATCAGACTGGCAGGCTCATAGTCCACCATCGGCTGTCGAGGCTGTGGAGGTTGTGGAAAGTGAAACCTTTCACACCTGCTGGTGGTCCAATGTGCTGCTAAAGCCATTCTGTGGGACAACGTGACAAAATGTGTTAGCATGGTAGACACATATACCCTTTACCCCAGGCACTGTGCTCTTGGAAGACTCAATGGTATAAAGGTGTTCTTGTTCTCAGGTTAGAAGGCTGCATGAAAAGGGTGCTCACTGCCGCAATGTTACTAGTGATGAAAGATTAGAGCTAACTCCAAAAATTAGAGTAACAAGTTGGAAAATTAGAAAACTCCAAAAATTAGAGTAACAAAATTGGGAAAGAGTAACAAGTTGTAGCATATTCATGCAAAGGAATACTATGAATCCAATATAATATAAAGATACAAAGAAAGAAAGAAAGAAAGAAAGAAAGAAAGAAAGAAAGAAAGAAAGAAAGAAAGAAAGAAAGAAAGAAGGAAGGAAGGAAGGAAGGAAGGAAGGAAGGAAGGAAGGAAGGAAGGAAGGAAGGAAGGAAGGAAGGAAGGAAGGAAGGAAGGAAGGAAGGAAGGGTACAGACATGCTGTCCCTGTAGCTGCTCTTTGTCAGTTACATATGGTTTATCCAGTGGCAGAGGAGATGAGCCTTGAGCCTTGATTGCTACATGGAGGACATCGGGATGCAAATTACACTCAGAATATTCGCGGAAGTAGCATTTTTAGCTAACCCCCAAGCAGCATTTGCACGCACAAGGGTTTCCCCGTTGGACTCACCGGTTGAAGTAGTCTAACTTTTGTTTCATTATTTTGTTTCACTTTAAGGAAATACAGGTCTCTGCACTTGGATAATTTCTCAAACCAAATTGGAAAACATTACAAGAAAGTTATTTACAGGCAATATGAAGAAGAGACCTTCACCAAACGCACCGAGAATCTCAGTATCAAACAAAGTGGGATTTTGGGCCCTATTATTAGAGCCCAGGTCAGAGACACACTCAAGGTAAGTAACAGAAAATTGGACACAGGGGAGAATTAAACAGGGACAGATCAAGGGACTGACAGTTCTCATATATTTAAATGTATTCATATAATTATAACGTCAAACATAGCTTTCAGTTTTATTTAGTATTTATATCCTACTTAATAATACAGAAGATCTGGGATAGATAATCAAACAAGAAAAGAACAGAGGGAATGAAACAGAGTCGGTACCACTGGAGGAGTGAAGAATACAGAACTAAGCCCACACAGCCACAAACACACATAATGGAACACACCCCATACATCCCCAGGTTGTCTGCAAAGTTTGTCCTAACTCTTATAGTAAAGTAAATATGTCTGCGCAAGATGCACACACCAGTGAATGCAGCACAGATCACCTGGGGTAGAGAGCCAGGAGAGCTTTCTTGCCCTGAGTTTTCAAGTAAGTGTCCTTGACAAAAGCCCCACAACTGTCGCAATACAGAAGACTTGAGTGGCTCTGGGAAATGGCATTGCTCATTACCAGTGTGAACATCAGAGTCAGCACAGCAGAGAGAAAAAAATAAATCTTCACTACAGTCAAGTGTGTAGTTCTAATAACCACTCTCCGATTACAGCTGTTTTTATACTTGCACAAGACACACACACACACACACACACACACACACACCCCAGCTGGCAAGATGGCTCAGTGCATGAAACCATGTAAGGCCAAACCTGAATACCTGAGTTCATTACTGTCTTCTGACCTGTACACACACACACACACACACACACAGAGAGAGAGAGAGAGAGAGAGAGAGAGAGAGAGAGAGACAGAGAGAGACAGAGAGAGACAGAGAGAGACAGAGAGAGACAGAGAGAGAGAAAGAGAGAGTATGTGTAACAACAATTCCCTTAAAGCCTAAAGTTTTCTTCAAATAATTACCTAGAACACTACACCATACCACAGAGCTAGGTAGGAACCCAGACAATTGAGGTTACAATGATTGGCAAGACCCTAGGATGTAGAGTCTTGATGATGATCCAAAGGCTTTGTCAGTAAACCAAGAAGGTAAGGTTAAAGTTTTCTATTGAAGAGCAAAAGGCTAATTAGGACTTCTATGAAAACCATGCCCTAAACAAAACACATTTTGTTCATTTGAAAATAGACAATGTCTTCCTTCCCTGTGATCCGTCCCTCATTTTTGGGTCCACTGAAGTGCATTAGATTTTATTGTAAGCATATTCTATCTGGAATTCAGGGTCTGGCTACTTGGGCCATTGGGGAAGTTAACTTCACTGGCAAGCCAGAACAGCATTGTTGTCTAGAGGAGAGACGGCATGGAGGAAAGATGCGTAGATGTGGTGCAACCTGAAAGAAGGGAAGGGTGTGGGGACCAGTTGGGAGAATTTGAGGTGCTGTGAGGGACCCTTCCTGTCGGGCAACGAGGGAGGCTGCAGCCGGGATAAACAGAACTGATTTTCCCACTGCTTGCCTGCACATATGTGTGTGCACACGTGCCCATACATGAACACACAAGAAGCTGCCATCCTCTTGTCTGAAAGAGTTCTCAGGAGAGTGACCTTAAACACAGAAATAATAACTATGACTTAACTCTGTAGATTGTGTTCAAAAATATGGCCAGCCGACCCTACAGCATTTACCCTCATGGAGTGACCTTCTCTCCTTACGAAGATGGAAACAATTCTTCCTCCACCTCAGGTGAGAACCGTTCACTTCTTGGAGACTGCTTCCAGTTTTCTCTCCTATTTGCTCAGTGTTTGTGACAAGTGGTAATACAGAAGTGGTATTTCTCCTTTCTGAGTGTCATTGGCGCCATCTAGTGGGGAGTTCTTGAACAGCTACATGCTATATGTAGTCAAGTTTTGAGACAAAAAGAATATTTCTTTCTTCATATTAATTACTCTAAATAAAAGCTAAGGTAGATTTTTCTTTTTGGTTTTTCAAGACAGGGTTTCTCTGTATAGTCCTGGTTTTCCTGGAGCTCACTCAAATGTGTGTGTGTGTGTGTGTGTGTGTGTAATTCTCTCTCTCTCTCTCTCTCTCTCTCTCTCTCTTTCTCTCTCTTTTTTTTTTTTTTTTTTTTTGGTTTTTTGGATTTGATTTTTTTCGAGACAGGGTTTCTCTGTATAGCCCTGGCTGTCCTGGAACTCACTCTGTAGACCAGGCTGGCCTCGAACTCAGAAATCTGCCTGCCTCTGCCTCCCAAGTGCTGGTATTAAAGGTGTGTATATAGCACCACTAAGGTAGATATTTATTATAATTGAATAATTTTTAAAAATTTAATAGCATATATTTTCTTCCAGGCAATCACACCATGATTAGACCAGTTCAACCAGGGGAAACCTTCACTTACAAATGGAACATTCTAGAGTTTGACGAACCCACGGAAAACGATGCCCAGTGCCTAACAAGACCATACTACAGTGATGTGGACGTTACAAGGGACATTGCCTCTGGGCTGATAGGGCTGCTTCTAATTTGTAAGAGCAGGTCCCTGGACCAGAGAGGCGTGCAGGTATTTTATCTATAATGTAATCTTTATCTCGCTACTGAATAGGAGGGTTTCCCTTCTAAAACACACCAATCATTATTCTTCTATGGCAACAGTGTGGGGATAATATTTATCATCAGCATCATCTTGTGTGTTGTCCTCTGCTTCCTTTCCTCTGGACTCTGACTCAGAAAGCACATCCTGATGGATTGTATTTTAGATTCAAATCTGTCGACTGTGTGATGAAGACGCCATTGGGGCTCCTTTAATCCTTTCCCCTGGTCAAATAAGTAACAATATCCCTCCTAGAAATATGCTTACTGGATGGCTCCTGCTCAGTGTGAACTTGGTACCAGTCTCTGCTGTTTTCAGGGGCAAACAATGGAGACAGGAGAGAGCCCCCTGCGAGCATGACATCTGGAGCCATAGTTTTAGTGAAGTTTGAGCCTGCCAAAAGCTCTTCTTCGGTGAAACTAAGTTATAGTAAAGAATGTGATCAAAGAGATCGGGGCTTCTGGGTTTGTTTTTATTTTGAGACACGACCTCCATCTCACTAGTAGCTCAGGATAGCCTTGAAGTTTTTAAAAATTGTCTTTTCGTTCCTTCCTTCTCTTTTTAGGTTTATTTTATTTTATGTGAATGGGTGTCTTGCTTGAATGTATATCTGGAAACAGTGTGTATACCTGGTCCCCATATAGGACAGAAGGTGTTAGTTAGATTCCCTGTAACTATGGTTACAGATGGTTGTGAGCTGGCACATGGAAGATGGGAACTGAATCCCTGGTGCTCTGGGAGATCTGCCAGTGCTCTTAACCATTTGAGCCCCACCCCCTGTTTTATTTATTTATTTTGTGTTGGCGGTGTTTGTTTGCTTTCATTTTTGTTTTGAGATAGCTTTCTCTTGTAATTCAGGCAGCCCTCAAACTGGTTATTTGGCCGAGGATAACCTTCAACTTAGGTGCCTCCTGAGTCCCAGGATTAGAGACAAAAGCTACCTTACCTGGTTTACTGTGGTACTGGGGATCAAACCCAGGGCTTTATGCAAGCAGATACCTTAGCAACCAACTACTTCCTCAGCAGCCTGAGTTTATCTTCATTGACAATTAATAGTCTCATATTCTTCCCCATTAGGCTAATTCCCATTAGGCTAAGTAATAATGGAAGAGGTCTCATCCAAAGGCATTCAAATAGGCAGATGTTTAGAAAAATGAGAACATTCAATATAGTGCTTGAAGTTCTAGCCAGAGAAATTAGACAACAAAAGGGGGTCAAGGGGATACAAATTGGAAAGAAGGAAGTCAAACTATCACTATTTGCAGATGATATGATAGTATATTTAAGCGACCCAAAAAACTCCACCAGAGAACTCCTACAGTTGATAAACAACTTCAGCAAAGTGGCTGGATATAAAATTAACTCAAGCAAATCAGTAGCCTTCCTATATTCAAAGGATAAACAGGCTGAGAAAGAAATTAGGGAAATGACACCCTTCACAATAGCCACAAACAATATAAAGTATCTTGGTGTGACTCTAACCAAACAAGTGAAAGATCTGTATAGCAGGAACTTCAAGTCTTTGAAGAAAGAAATTGAAGAAGACCTCAGGAGATGGAAAAATCTTCCATGCTCTTGGATTGGCAGGATTAATATAGTGAAAATGGCCATCTTGCCAAAAGCAATCTACAGATTTAATGCAATCCCCATCAAAATCCCAACTCAATTATTCATAGACTTAGAAAGAGCAATTCTCAAATTCATCTGGAATAACAAAAAAATCCAGGATAGGAAAAAGTATTCTCAGCAGTAAAAGAACTTCTGGGGTAATCAGTATTCCGGACCTCAAGTAGTACTACAGAGAAATTGTGTTAAAAACTGCATGGTATTGGTACAGTGACAGGCAAGTAGATCAATGGAATAGAAGTGAAAACCTGGAAATGAACCCACAGAATTATGGTCACTTTATCTTTGATAAAGGAGCTGCAACCATCCAGTGGCAACGAGACAGCCTTTTCAACAAATGGTGCTGGTTCAACTGGTGGTCAGCATGCAGAAGAATGCAAATTGATCCATTCTTATCTCCTTGTACTAAGCTCAAGTCCAAGTGGATCAAGAACCTCCACATAAAACCAGACACACTGAAACTAATAGAAAAGAAACTGGGGAAGACCCTTGAGGATATGGGCACAGGTGAAAATTTCCTCAACAGAACACCAATAACTTATGCTCTAAGATCAAGAATTGACAAATGGGACCTCATAAAACTACAAAGTTTCTGTAAAGCAAAGGACATTGTCAAAAGGACAAAACTGGCAACCAACAAATTGGGAAAAGATCTTTACCAACTCTACATCTGGCAGAGGGCTTATATCCAAGATATACAAAGAACTCAAGAAAGTAGACTCCAGAGAGCCAAATATTCCCCTTAAAAATGGGATACAGGGGTGGCAGAGGCCTGCTACCACTGACCATCGCCAGCCGGGTTGCAAGTGGCGGCGGAGTTACAGTGCTTTTCACTACACTGAAGCCCATCAGAACTCTGCCTCCCTCCAGTCAGTTACGAGAGGCTCTCCATCATCTTGGCTCTCAGATGCCAGAGAGAACTGACAGCCCAAGGTACACAGACTTAGCCTGAGACCAACATCACTGGGGGGGGGGGGGTTCTAAGCCCGACAGGCATTGGCCTGAATCCAGGCCCTGGGCTGTTTGGGGGGCCATCAGTGTGCCAACCTGGCCAGGAGGTTTTTTGCCCGGCAGTTTGTCCTGGCGCTTGCAGGAAGCAAGCACCGCCATTTTGGCTATGGGACACCAGAGAGTTCTAGCAGGCAAAGCCAGCTAACAGTCATAGCCCGAGGCTAACATCACTGGGGTCTAAGCCCGACAGGCGTTAGCCTGCACCCAGGCCCTGGGCTGTCCAGTGGGCCATCTGTGTGCCAACCCGGCCAGAAGGTTGTTAGCCCAGCAGACTGTCCCAGGACTTGCAGGGGGCACGCTGCAGCGCCATCTTGGCTACCTGACAGAACCAGTTA
This sequence comes from Apodemus sylvaticus, assembly GCF_947179515.1. NCBI lineage: Eukaryota > Metazoa > Chordata > Mammalia > Rodentia > Muridae > Apodemus > Apodemus sylvaticus. The sequence goes on from NC_067483.1 coordinate 71,636,332, forward strand.
GCAGTCATAGCCAAGGCAAACATTGGTTGGGCCTAAGCCTATCAGGCTTTTGCCTGGACTCAGGGCCTGAGCAGCTAGGCTAGCCTTGTGTGCACCAACCTGGTTGGGGGATCGGCTGCCCGGCAGAGTGATCAGCACTCGGAAAAGGTCCCCGCAGCATACACCATCAGCACTCCCTGAAGGAACAAACAGGCATCACCGGGTTCACAGAGACAATCTGGGGCAAGGCACACTAGGGCTCCAAGGGCGCACAAGAGGAGGGCAGCACATCAGCAATCTGCAACAGGAGAAACCCAGCCATCTAGTGTTGCAAAAATAGCCTTACAGCCTCACAGGAGGCTCAAACAACAGCCAGAGACAAGACCAACTAACTCCAGAGATAACAAGATGGCAAAAGGCAAACATAGGGACACTACCAACAGAAATCTAGGCAATATGGCAGCATCTGAACCAAACTGTCCAACAACAGCAAGTCCTGGATACCCCAACACACCAGAAAAACAAGATTTGGATTTAAAATCACTGGTCATGATGCTGCTAGAGGAAAACAAAAAGGACATAAATGAATCTCTTAAAGAAATACAGGGGAACATGAATAAGCTAGAAACCCGAATAATGGAAACACAAAAATCAAAGAAATTCAGGAGAATAAGGCTCAAGCGATAGCCAATAAAGAAGAAATGCAAAAAACAAAACAAAAACAAAAAAAACTTAAAGAAGTGCAGGAGAAAGTGAGTCAAATGGCAGAAGTCATAAAAGAGGAAACACAAAAATCTCTTAAAGAATTAAAGGAAAAAGCAAACAAACAAATGAAGGAACTGAGCAAAACCATCCTGGATCTAAAAACAGAAGTAGAAACAACTAAGAAATCACAAAGGGAGACAACTTTGGAGATAGAAAACCTTGGGAAGAAATCAGGGGCCATAGATGCAAATATCAACAACAGAATACAAGAGATGGAAGAAAGAATCTCAGATTCTGAAGATACCATAGAAACCATTGACTCAACAGTCAAAGAAAATGCAAAATGCAAAAATCTTGTACCCCAGAACATCCAGGAAATACAGGACACAGTGAGAAGACCAAACCTAAGGATTATAGGTATAGATGAGAGTGAAGATTTACACCTGAAAGGGCCAGCAAATATCTTCAACAAAATTATGGAAGAAAACTTCCCTACCTAAAGAGAGAGATGCCCATGAATATACAAGAAGCCTACAGAACTCCAAACAGACTGAACCTGAGCAGAAATACTTCCCGTCACATAATAATCAAAACCCCAAATGTACTAAACAAAAAAAGAATATTAAAGGCAGTAAGAGAAAAAGGCCAAGTAACATATAAAGGAAGACCTATCAGAATCACACCAGACTTCTCACCAGAGACCATGAAAGCTAGAAGATCCTGGGAAGATCTCATACAGACTCTAAGAGAACACAAATGTCAGCCAAGATTACTATACCCAGCAAAACTCTCAAACACCATAGATGGAGAAACCAAAATATTCCATGACAAATATTGCATTACACAAAATCTTTCCACAAACCCAGCCCTACAAAGAATAATAGGAGGAAAACTCCAATACAAGGAGGGAAACTACACCCTGGAAAAAGCAAGATAGTAACCTTCTTTCATCAAACCCAAAAGAAGATAACCACTCAAATATAAAAATAACATCAAAAATAACAGGAAGTAATAATCACTATTCCTTAATATCTCTTAACATCAATGGACTCAATTCCCCAATAAAAAGACATAGACTAACAGACTGGATAAGGAAACAGGACCCTACATTTTGCTGCATACAGGAAACACACCTCAGTGTCAAAGATAAAAACTACCTTAGAGTAAAAGGCTGGAAGACAATTTTACAAGCCAATGGTCTCAGGAAATGAGCCAGAGTAGCCATTCTAATATCAGATAAAATTGACTTTCAACCTAAAGTCATCAAAAGAGACACGGAAGGAAACTTCTTGCTGGTCAAAGGAAAAATCCACCAAGAAGAACTCTCAATTCTGAACATCTATGCGCCAAATGCAAGGGCACCCTCATTCCGTAAAAGAAACTTTACTAAAGCTCAAAGCACACTTTGCACCTAACACAATAATCGTGGGTGACTTCAACACTCCACATCCTCAATGGACCGATCAGGAAAACAGAAACTAAACAGGGACACAGTAAAACTAATTGAAGCTTTGGACCAATTGGATTTGACTGATATTTATAGAACATTTCACCCTAAAGCCAAAGAATATACCTTTTTCTCAGCACCTCATGGTACCTTCTCCAAAATCAACCATATAATTGGTCACAAGACAGACCTCAACAAATATAAGAAGATTGACCTAATCCCATGCCTCCTATCAGATCACTATGGAGTAAGAGTGGTCTTCAATAGCAACAAAAACAACAGAAAGCCCACATACACATGGAGGCTGAACAATACTCTACTCAATGACACCTTGGCCAAAGAAGAAATAAAGAAAGTAATCAGAGACTTTTTAGAATTTAATGAAAATGAAGGTACAACATACCCAAATCTTTGGGACACAACAAAAGCAGTGCTAAGAGGAAAACTCATAGCGCTGAGTGCCTCCAAAAAAAAAAAAAAAAAAAATGGGAGAGAGCATACACTAGCAGCTTAATGGCACACATGAAAGCTCTAGAACAACAAGAAGCTAATTTATCCAGGAGGAGTAGAAGACAGGAAATCATCAAACTCAGGGCTGAAATCAATCAAGTGGAAACAAAGAGAACAATACAAAGAATCAACGAATCCAGGAGCTGGTTCTTTGAGAAAATCAACAAGATATATAAACCCTTAGCCAGACTGACCAAAGGGCACAGAGAAAGTATCCAAATTAACAAAATTAGAAATGAAAAGGGGGATAAAACAACAGAAACTGAGGAGATTCAAAAAATCATCAGATCCTACTACAAAAGCCTATACTCAACACAATTGGAGAATCTGGAGGATATGGACAATTTCCCAGACAGATACCAAATACCAAAATTAAATCAGGACCAAGTAGATCATCTAAACTGTCCAATAACCGCTAAAGAAATAGAAGGGGTCATAGAAAGTCTTCCAACCAATAAAAGCACAGGACCAGATGGTTTCAGTGCAGAATTCTATCAGATCTTCAAAGAAGACCTAACACCAATACTCTTCAAACTATTCCACAAAATAGAAACAGAAGGAACACTGCCCAACTCCTTCTACAAAGCCACAATAACGCTGATACCAAAACCACACAAAGAAAGAGAACTTCAGGCCAATATCTCTTATGAACAGCGATGCAAAAATACACAATAAAATTCTTGCCAACTGAATCCACAAACACATAAAAACAATCATCTACCATGATCAAGTAGGCTTTATCCCAGTGATGCAGGGATGGTTCAATATACGGAAATCCATCAATGCAATCTACTACATAAACAAACTCAAAGAAGAAACCACATGGTCATTTCATTTGATGCTGAAAAAGCATTTGACAAAATTCAGCATCCTTTCATGCAAAAAGTCTTGGAAAGAACAGGAATTCAAGGCCCATACCTAAACATAGTAAAAGCAATATACAGCAAACCGAGGTAGCCAACATCTAACTTAATGGAGAGAAACTTGAAGCAATCCCACTAAAATCAGGGACTAGACAGGGCTACCCCCTCTCTCCTTATCTTTTCAATATTGTACTTGAGGTACTAGCTCAGGCAATTAGACAACATAAGGAAGTCAAAGGGATACAAATTGGAAAGGAAGAAGTCAAACTATCACTATTTGCAGATGATATGATAGTCTACCTAAGTGACCCAAAAAACTCAGCTAGAGAACTCCTACAGCTAAAAAACAACTTCAGCAAAGTGGCAGGTTATAAAATCAACTCAAGCAAATCAGTAGCTTTCCTATACTCAAAGGATAAACAGACTGCGAAAGAAATTAGGGAAATGACCCCCTTCACAATAGCCACAAACAGTATAAAGTACCTTGGTGTGACTCTGACCAAACAAGTGAAAGATCTGTATGACAAGAACTTCAAGACTCTGAAGAAGGAAATGGAAGAAGACCTCAGAAAATGGAAAAATCTCCCATGCTCATGGATCAGCAGGATTAATATAGTTAAAATGGCCATTTTGACAAAAGTAATATACAGATTCAATGCAATGCCCATCAATTCTTCATAGAGTTAGAAAAAGCAATTCTCAGATTCATCTGGATTAACAAAAAACCTAGGATAGCTAAAACTATTCTCAACAACAAAAGAAATTCTGGGAGAGTCAGTATCCCTGACCTCAAGCAATACTACAGAGCAATAGTGTTAAAAATTGCATGGTATTGGTACAGTGACAGGCAGGCAGATTAATGGAATAGGACTGAAGATCCAGAAATGAACCCACACACCTATGGCCACTTGATCCTCAACAAAGGAGCTGAAAACATCCAGTGGAAAAAAGAGCCTTTTCAACAAATGGTGCTGGTTCAACTGGCGGTCAGCATGCAGAAGAATGCAAATTGATCCATCCTTATCTCCTTGTACTAAGCTCAACTCCAAATGGATCAAGGACCTCCACATAAAGCCAGACACTCTGAAGCCAATAGAAAAAAAACTGGGGAAATGCAAATCAAAACAATCCTGAGATTTCACCTTACACCAGTCAGAATGGCTAAGATTAAAAATTCAGGAGACAGCAGATGTTGGCAAGGATGTGGAGAAAGAGGAACACTCCTCCACGGTTGGTGGTGTTGCAAATTGGTACAACCACTCTGGAAATCAGTCTGGCAGTTCCTCAGAAAACTGGGCATGTTACTTCCAGAGGATCCTGCTCTACCACTCCTGGGCATATACCCAGAGGATTTGCCAGTAGGTAAGAAGGATACATGCTCCACTATGTTCATAGCAGCCCTATTTATAATAGCCAGTTTTTTTCCCCTTGAGGACATCAGTACAGGGAGAAAGTTCCTGAACAGAACACCAATAGCATATGCTCTAAAATCAAGAATTGACAAATGGGACCTCATAAAATTACAAAGTTCTTGTAAGGCAAAGGACACCATCAAAAGGACAAATCGACAACCAACAAATTGGGATAAGATCTTCACCAACCCTACATCAGATAGAGGACTAATATCCAATATATACAAAGAACTCAAGAAGTTAGAACCCAGAAAGCCAAATAACCCTATTAAAAATGGGGTACAGAGCTAAACAAAGAATTTTCACCCAAAGAACTTCAGATGGCTGAGAAACATCTTAAAAAATGCTCAACTTCATTAGTCATTAGGGAAATGCAAATCAAAACAACCCTGAGATTTCACCTTACACCAGTCAGAATGGCTAAGATTAAAAATTCAGGAGACAGCAGATGTTGGCAAGGATGTGGAGAAAGAGGAACACTCCTCCACGGCTGGTGTGTTGCAAATTGGTACAACCACTCTGGAAATCAGTCTGGCAGTTCCTCAGAAAACTGGGCATGTTACTTCCAGAGGATCCTGCTCTACCACTCCTGGGCATATACCCAGAGGATTCCCCAGCATGTAATAAGGATACATGCTCCACTATGTTCATAGCAACCCCATTTATAATAGCCAGAACCTGTAAAGAACCCAGGTATCCCTCAACGGAAGAATGGATGCAAAAAATGTGGTATATATACACAATGGGGTACTTACTATTCAGCCATTAGAAACAATGAATTCATGAAATTTTTAAGACAAATGGATGGAGCTGGAGAACATCATACTAAGTGAGGTAATCCAGTCTCAAAAGATTAATCATGGTATGCATTCACTAATAAGTGGATATTAGCCTAGAAAACTGGAATACCCAAAACATAATCCACACATCAAATGAGGTACAAGAAGAACGGAGGAGTGGCCCCTCATTCAGGAAAAACTTAGTGTAGCAGTATAGGGCAAAACCAGAACAGGGAAGTGGGAAGGAGTGGATGGGAGAACAGGGGAAGGGAAGGGGGCTTATGGGACTTTTGGGGAGTGGGGGGCCAGAAAAGGGAAAATCATTTGAAGTGTAAATAAAAAATATATTGAAAAATAAAACCAAAGCCCAATATACAACTAGGAAAAAATGGGGTACAGAGCTAAACAAAGAATTTTCACCTGAGGAATATCAAGTGGCTGAGAAGCACCTAAAGGAATGTTCAACATCCTTAGTCATCAGGGAAATGCAAATTAAAACAATCCTGAGATTCTCACACCAGTCAGAATGGCTAAGATCAAAAACTCAGGAGAAAACAGGTGCTGGCAAGGATGTGGATAAATAGGAACACTCCTCCACTGCTGGTGGGGTTGCAAGCTGGTACAACCACTCTGGAAATCAGTCCAGCGGTTCCTCAGAAAACTGGAAATGATACTTCTGGAGGACCCCCCCTATACCACTCCTGAGCATATAGCCAGAGGATTCCCCAGCATGTAATAAGGATACATACACCACTATGTTCATAGCAGCCCTATTTATAATAGCCAGAAGCTGGAAAGAACCCAGATGTCCCTCAATGGAGGAATGGATGCAAAAAATGTGCTATATATACATAATGGAGTACTATTCAGCCATTAGAAACAATGAATTCATGAAATTCTTAGACAAATGGATGGAACTGGAGAACATCATCCTAAGTGAGGTAACCCAATCTCAAAAGAACACTCATGGTATGCACTCACTGATAAATGGATATTATCCTAGAAGCTTGGAATACCCAAGACACAATTCACATATCAAATGATGCCCAAGAAGAAGGAAGGAGAGGCTCCTGGTCCTGGAAAGGCTCAGTGCAGCAATGTCTGGCAATACGAGGACAGGGACTTGGGAAGGGGTGGGTTGGGGAACAGGGGGAGGGAAGAGGGCTTATGGGACTTTCTGGGAGGGGAGATCCAGGAAAGGGAAAATCACTTGAAATGTAAATGAAGAAAAAGAAAAAAAGAAAAATGAGAACATTTACAAGATCCTGATTCATTGGCGAAGTAAACACCATAGGGACCGATGGGTGTGGGGCTTTCCTGGTGCAGTGTCCTGGCCTTTCATCCATTTGGAACAGTCAGTCATTCATTCTGAAAAGTTTTCCATTACAGACGTACACTGACTTGCAGGTGCTGTACTGACTCGGAGTTTTCTCCCTGGGTATTTTTGAGTGAATTTTCTGGCTCCTTCTCTTTGTGTTCACATATTAGCTTTATCTCTGACAAGTGTTTGGTAGATACTGGCCTCTTAGGGGCCTGACACATGGCTTCTCTGGACCCCACGACCATAGGGAAATAGGTAGCCAATGGGAGCTGTGATCACTCCCTCTTCCCCTGCAGAGGGTGGCGGACAGGGAGCAGCAGGTCGTGTTTGCTGTGTTTGACGAGAACAAGAGCTGGTACATCGAGGACAACATCAACAAGTTCTGTGAGAATCCTGAAGAGGTGAAGCGTGATGACCCCAAGTTTTACGAATCAAATATCATGAGCAGTAAGTCAGATTCCCATCTCCTTCTGGTGGTCACAGTGTGTCTGTATCCAAAGGCAAAAATGTGATGCTGGATATAATCCTCTCCAGTGCACCCTCTCCTCTCCTCTCCTCTCCTCTCCTCTCCTCTCCTCTCCTCCCCTCCCTCTCCCCTCCCCTCCCCTCCCCTCCCCTCCCCTCCCCTCCCCTCTTCCCCTCCCCTCCCCTCCCCTCTTCCCCTCCCCTCCCCTCCCCTCTTCCCCTCCCCTCCTCTCCCCTCCCCTCATCTCCCCTCCCCTCCCCTCCCCTCCCCTCCCCTCATCTCCCCTCCCCTCCTCTCCTCTCCTCACAGCTCAAGGACTTGATGGCGGGACAAGACTGCATCCAAAGCCTATAGTCTGTTAGCAAAAGGCTCAAAGCCTGGTGATCCTTTAAGTCAGGATGGCATCCTGCTTGCAAAGTGTATTTGTGGGGGAAGGGTGGCACGTAATATGATGTGTGATATGTATGTGTGTGATTGTGGTGTGTGATTGTATGTGTGGTCATCTGTGGTGTGTGGTGTGTGTATGTTCTGTGACTGTGGTATGTGTGTGATTGTGTGTGTGTGTTATGTGGGGTAGTATGTGTGTGGTGTGTGTACGTGTGTAGTTGTTTGTGGTGTCTGTATGGTGTGTGTATAGTATGTGTGTGATTGTGTGTGTTTGGTATGTGGGGTAGTATGTATATAGTGTGTGTATGTGGTTGTTTGTGGTTTGTATGTAGTGTCTGTATGGTATACGTTTGTATGTGATGTCTCTGTGTGTTTGGTGCAGAGTGTGTGATATATGTGTGTGATTGTGTGGTCTGTGTATGTGTGTTTAACTGTAAACACTATAGGCAGTGAGGAAGGCCTGAGGTGGGGGAGGCATTGAGGCATTGAGGGCTTTGGTCAGTGGTACCTGAGGATTTTAGCAATGTTCATAGTGAATACCCTCTAGTTGATACCAGCACAGAAATGAGATGTTTTTAAAGAACACTGCATTGTGAAATCAAAGTCAACCAAAGTGACTCTGAGAGCCAAGCATCTCGGAGAGGCAGCGTGTACAGAGGTCGAGGGGAAAGTGAGTCATGAGGAGTTGGGAGCGGAGGGCAATCTCTCTGAGCACGTGCTATGATTCCGAAGTTCATTGTCATGAGACGTCTGAGATGAGGTTTTCTGTGGTGTCTGCAAGCGAATCTCCCCCCAACCACCAGTGTCCCCCACACCACTCCTCCACAGCCTTTTCTGACAGATAACCCCTTCCATGCTGGTGGCTTCCCCATGGTCCGTGCACAGAGCTCCAGGATAGACACTCAGCTTTCTTCACATCATTTCCTTTCAGTAATGGATCTGTGATAGCTCTAGACCAGTGCTGCCCAACAAAAATCACATGTGAGCCACTGACATAAAGTTTTCTGGGAAAATTGAAAAACAAAGAGAAATATGTGAAATTAATTAGAATAATGTTTTACTCAGCTCAGTATATTTCAGATACTGCCTTTCTGTTGTTCTTTGAGACAGTGTCTCGCTATATAGAGAAATTATAATTTTTAAATATAATAGAAAAATGAGATTTGTTTTATTACTGTCTGTCTTAGGCTTTTACTGCTGTGAACAGACACCATGGCCAATGCAAGTCTTATAAAGGACATTTAATTGGGACTAGCTTACAAACTCAGAGATTCGGTCCATTATCATCAAGGCTGGAGCCTGTCAGCATCTAGGCAGGCATGGTGCAGGAGGAGCTGAGAGTTCTACATCTTCATCTGAAGGCTGATAGTGGAACAGCCAGGCAGCTAGGGTGAAGGTATTAAAGCCTACACCCACAGTGACACACCTACTCCAACAAGGTCACACCTCTGAATCATGCCACTCCCTGGGCCATGCATATTCAAACCATGATGCTTTCTTTGCAGTAGGATATGTATTTATTGGTGCTTAAAGCTCATGTCAGTGGGTCCACATACACTTTAGTAGACATGTGTAACCAGTGTCCATCACATTAGACCCCTAAGAAAAGCATCTGGAATGATGTAGAACACACACCATCAGCTACTCTACATGAATTTGGTACAAAGTCACTTAAAATCTTTCTTTTAGTACCAAGCATCATACTAGGGTGTTGGTCACAGTGATAGCTTGTATGTATAGATTGTGCCCTCAAATTGGATCACCACACTCAGTACATATGGAAATTAAAATGTTACCTAAACTAGTCTTCCTTTAAAGGAAATAAAAATACATGAACTCAATACTTGTTAAGAATACACTGTTGCATGGAAACTGTTAGGTCAGCTGTGGGTTACAGATAATAGGTTTCCATGACAATTGTGCTAAGTCTTTTTGTGACATTCATTCTGCTCATATCTACTATGTCAAAAAGATAGAGTTCTTATACATAATCTTGTCTTCCCCCAGTAGATTCTTCTTGAACAATTTAAATCAATTATGAGAATACACTTATGGCATAGCATAAAGTAACATTTTTTAAAGACTTGTTTATGGTATGTATAAGAATACACTGTTGCTGTCTTCAGACACACCAGAAGAGGGCAATGAATCCCATTACAGATGGTGGTGAGCCATCATGTGGTTGCTGGGAATTGAACTCAGGACCTCTGGAAAAGCAGTCAGTGCTCTTAACCTCTGAGCCATCTTCTGGCCCATAAAGTAACATTTTTTAAAATATTTATTTATTTATTTATTTATTTATGTATTTATTTATTATATATGTGATTACACTGTAGCTGTCTTCAGACACTCCAGAAGAGGAAGTCAGATCTCATTATGGATGGTTGTGAGCCACCATGTGGTTGCTGGGATTTGAACTCAGGACCTTCAGAAGAGCAGTGCTCTTAACCACAGTCAGTGCTCTTAATCGCTGAGCCATCTCTCCAGCCCAAAGTAACATTTTATATCTGCCTAGTGGATGAGTGGCTAAATCAACTCGCATGGAAGGCTTGGTCCTCACCCTGACTTTTCTCACTTCGCTAACTTGGGAGCATTAGCCGTCACTTGCGAAGCTCAATGTGGCTGATGGCCTGCTCACACATAATCAGACCTTATAAACTTTATCTTAAATAATCACTGTTTTGATGCAGCCAAATGAACGTAGGGACTTGGGTATAATTAGAAGGTAAGAGTCCTCCTGTTGAACGGGCCTGGCATCTGACAGCTTTTTCTCTTTCAGCTATCAATGGCTACGTGCCTGAGAGCATTTCCACTCTAGGATTCTGTTTTGATGACTCTGTCCAGTGGCACTTCTGCAGTGTGGGAACTCATGATGATATTTTGACCATCCACTTCACTGGGCACTCCTTCATCTATGGGAGGAGGCACGAGGACACCTTGACCCTGTTCCCCATGCACGGTGAATCAGTGACTGTCACGATGGATAACATTGGTGAGTAAGAGTGGGGATACTTGGAGAGAGCTCAGGGGATTTCAGGTGGAAAGGGTCCACTGAGTCTCCAAATTACCACCACTCCTAGTGTGTCTCCAGGACCCCTGCAGTCTTGCCTTACACTGCTTCTTGTGGTTTATAGTTGGGAAATTAACTTGCACTTCCCTGGAACAACTGAGCAATAAAGACATAGGCAGAAGATAAAGGAAACCATGGAGAACCAGCATAAAGACATTAGCTATGAAAACAACACTTGATGTCTTCCCTCAGGTCTTGTTCACCTTTTGATGAAGCACTAGCATAGAATTTGCCAACTAGGACATAGTAAGTGTCTAGTGAGCCCCAGGACAACCCATGTCCACCTCCCTGGAATTGTTGGTTGTTTAGATTTGTTTATTTATTTTATGTATGTGAGTATACTGTCTCTGCCCTCAGACACAGCAGAAGAGGGCATTGGATCCCATTATAGATGTTTGTAAGGCACCATGTGGTTGCTGGGAATTGAACTCAGGACCTCTGTAAGAACAGTCAATGCTCTTAACTGCTGAGTCATCACTCCAGCCTACCCCCACCGGAGCTGTTTTTACAAACATGTGATACCATGCCTAGCTTTTAAGAAAACAAAACAAACAAACAAAAAAAACCATGAATTCTGAGGATCAAACTTAGGTCCTTGGGCAGGTGAACCATCTCCTAGACCCACTTTTCAGTTCTTAGCAGAGACCATCCCACCCTCTGTTGAACAGTAATTAGATAATCCTTGGAGGCTGTCTCAGAGACCGCAGTGGCATATAACACCCAAGTTCAAAACATGCTCTGCCACTCAGTGTTTTTGCAACTTTAGACAGGTTACCTGCCCTCACTAGTCCTTAAGTCACTCATCTGAAATTCAGGGAAGTGCTTTACAGAGTTGCACCAGCTCCTAACTGTAAGATATGCCAAGTGCTTAGCACTCAACACACAGTTCCCACTGGAGATGTCCCAGGTTATCTTTAGTGTGTCAGTAATTCACTTTCAATGTAACTCAAACTCACTCTGTCCCCACATACATCATTTCCTAGAAATACTTAAATATCCTTTTTTTTGTGAAAAGACAACCTCACCATCACTTCCCAAACTCCCCAAGTCTTAGACAAAATGTACAACTGAGAAGATATTAATGATTTTTCAAGGTCCATTTTATCATCAATCCTTGCCATCTTTTTCTTGATATATTCTAAAACAGTAACTCTTGAACAATCCAAATCAAACCGAAAGTCTATTTTTCTCCTTAATCTCCACATATCATAAATACCATAGCCTATAAGTACATTAACCTTGTGGTTAGATGCCAAAAAAATATCAAGTTATATTTTCCTTAAATTCCTAAATACCTTATTCTTGGTTTTTCCTTTTTATGTTGCCATGGCTCAGTAACTCATCATTCTTAGAAGAGTCTGATCTGTAGCCCAAATGTGGCTACCTCTGGTTAAAATTCACTAGAAATTTTTTTCCCCAACAGATCCTCCTGTTTTTGTAACTTTTCCTGAGCTTTAAACCTTCTCTTCTCTGTCTTTTATGAAGGAACTTGGATGTTGGCCACCATGAATTCCAATCCAAAACGCAAAAATCTAAGACTGAGATTCAGGGATGTTAAGTGTGTCCGGAATGATGACTATGAAAACTCATACGAGATTTATGAACCTGTTGCACCTACATCCATGACAACTCGGAAAATTCATGGACCCTCAGAAAATGACTATGGCTTCGACACTGACGATCATGATTACCAGTCCATACTGGCATCAGAACTAGGAATTAGGTCATTCAGAAACTCATCGTTGAATCCAGAAGAAGATGAATTCAATTTCACTGCCCTTGCTCTAGAGCACAGCTCTGAGTTCATATCTCCAAGGACAGACAGAGTTGTTGACTCAAACTCTTCAAGAAACCTTAGTAAGATCATCAATAATGACCTCAAAGACTCTCAAAGACCACTTTCTGGCTCAGGAGCCACTAAGGCTGGTACCCTCCTTGGAAACCTCACTGGCTTGGATGAGAACTCCATCCTCAACCCTTCTACAGAACATGGTTCCAGATCATATCATGAAAATGATATGGAAAATCCACAGTCAGACATCACAGTGGTATACCTGCTTCCTCTTGGTGCAAAAGGATCAGCGAGTCAAGAACAGGCTAAACCTAAAACAATCAAGACGGGAAGGCCTCACGTGATGAAGCACAGGTTCTCCTGGATGAAAGCGCCAGCTGGTAAAACTGGGAGGCATCCAAACCCAAAGAATAATTATTCCAGAATAAAGTCTGAGGAGGACATTCCTAGTGATTTGTTACTCTTAAAACAAAAGATCGCATCCAAATTTTTGAACAGACGATGGCATGTGGCTTCTGAAAAGGGTAGTTATGAACTAATACCAGCAGATGGTGAAGACACAGATGTTGATAAGCTGACAAATAGCCCTCAAAATCAGAATATCTCAATGCCTTGGGGAGATATCACCTCCCACACAAACATAACAGGAAAGCTAAGTGGCCTCCCAAAGTTTTCTGGAGTTAGACGTAAATCATCACAAGTAAGACAGGAGGAAAACAGTGGTTTTAAGAAAAGACAGTTGCTCATCAGGACACGGAAGAAGAAAAATAGGAAGCATACACTACACAGTCCACTATCTCCAAGAGGCTTTCATCCTCTGAGAGTAGCTGATCATTCCCCATTTTTAGACAGGAGACTACTTAATCACTCACTGTTATTCCACAAGTCCAATGAAATAGCTCTTTCCACGGACCTGAATCAGACCTCCCCTTCAATGAATATTGACAGGTCAATTCTTGACTCTGATCAGAGCCCCTCAAATGACACTGAGCAGAAGAGCTCTTCTTTAGATCTTTATCAGTCAGTGCCTCCAGAGGAACAGTCTCCAACATTTCCTGCCCAAGATCCTGATCAAACACACTCTACCACAGATCCTAGCTACAGACCCTCTTCTCCAGAGCACAGCCATGGACTTGATTATGACCTAAGCCATGAATTATACCATGATGACACTGGTCAAGCATCTTTCTTTCCAGACCAAAGTCAGAAGTCACCTCTTTCTTCAGATGATGACCAAGCAATCCCTTCCTCAGACTTAAGCCTCTTTACCATCTCTCCAGAATTGGATCAGACAATTATTTACCCAGACCTGGGTCAGGTGCTCCTTTCTCCCAATAACAACCAGAAGACTTCTCCAGACCTTGATCAGGTGCCCCTTTCTCCAAATGACAACCAGAAGACCTCCCCATATCTGGGTCAAGTGCCCCTTTCTCCAGACGACAGCCAGAAGACCTCCTCCCCAGACCTGGGTCAGGAGTTCCTTTTTCCTGATGACAGCCAGAAGACCTTCTCAGACCTGGGTCAAGTGTCTCTTTCTCCACATGACAACCAGAAGACTTCCCCAGATCTGGGTCAGGTGCCCCTTTCTCCAGATGATAGCCAAATGACTTCCCCAGACCTGGGCCAGGTGCCCCTTTTTCCAGATGACAACCAGAAGACCTCTTCTCCAGATCTGGGTCAAGTGCCCCTTTTTCCTGATGACAGCCAGAAGACTCACTTCCTAGACCTGGATCAGATACCTATCTTCTCAGATCAAAACCAGGAGACCTCCTCCACAGACCGTAGCCTACTGACTCTCTCTCCAGATTTTGGTCAGACAGACCTTTCCCCAGACTTGGATCAGATGCCCTTTTCTTCAGATGACAGTCAGGTGACCCTTTCCCCAGACCTCAGTCTCTTGACCCTCTCGCCAGATTTTAATGATATAATCCTATCCCCAGACCTTGGTCAGGTGACTCTCTCTCCAGACCTCATCCAGACAAACTCTGCTCTTAATCACAGGCACAAAACATCCTCTGCAGACCCTGGCCAAGCATCCTACCGTCCAGATTCTGGTGAGGTTTCATCACTTTCAGAACTGAATCACACTCTTCCTCATCCAGATCTCATTCACATACCACCTCCTTTACCATCTCCCACACTCAACACTTCTTTGCCAAAGAAATTTAACCCTCTTGTTGTAGTAGGTCTCAGTAGAGTGGATGGAGATGACGTTGAGATTATTCCAAGTGAGGAGCTAGAGAGCATAGATGAAGATTATGCCGAGGATGACTACGTAACCTATAATGACCCCTATAAAACAGACACCAGGACAGATGTCAACTCCTCCAGAAATCCTGATACTATTGCAGCAGGGTACCTCCGCAGCCATGGTGGAAACAAAAAATTCTACTATATTGCTGCTGAAGAAATATCCTGGGATTATTCAAAGTTTGCACAAAGGTTTGGCTAGTTTTCTCTTTACACTCTCATTCTTTGTCACCACTGCTATGAAAATCACCTACATAATTTCTTTGGGATGATTTTGAACAAATTATACTTTATACAGTCTGAATCTCCAGTGATATTTCCTTTGCCATTTTTAATATTAGCTTCTATGCTTTGGATGACACCCAGGCAAAACAAGAACCATTACCGTGGAAGTTTGTGGTATTCCATCTGTCCATTGATATTTTGTACCTGTATCTCAAGAGTCCTATCATGAAAATCTTTGCTCAAATCAGTGTCTTAAAAACTTGTGGATAATTATGCTTTAGCAAAATCAAAACTCAGAATAGCCACTCTTAAGGTAAAAGGCCACTTATCCATTGAATTATTATACATACTGTAGAAATACTATAGGAATTTACTGTGTGGACTATAGCAATACTATGTATGTTTAATAAATGAGACTTGATGCAGCCCAAAAGATCCTAGGAAGTCTTACCTAAGAAAATATATTTGAGCAGGAAATTAAAACATATGTAGTCACCCACGTTTCCATTTACATATATTCACTAGCTTATTGATGAAATGGTTCTTAAATATTCTATGCTACCAAGCAGATTATTTAAGTTCTTTTCAATTTTTTATTTTTATTTTATATGAATGTATTAGTACCTGCATGTATGTATGTGAGTCATGTATGTGCCTGGTACCTTCAAGTGCCAGAATATCCATTATATTATATTATATTATATTATATTATATTATATTATATTATATTATATTATATTATATTAATTATATCATATCATATCATATCATATCATATTATATTATATTATATTTTATATATGTATTAGTAACTAGAACTGGAGTTACAAGTGGTTGTAAGTGTGCCAAAGTGGGTTCTGGGAACCAAACCTGGGTACCCTGAATGACTGAACTATCTCGTAAATTTTTTCTATAGTTTTTAATTTATTTTAAATGAATACTATTGCCATCGCTTTAGTGAAATGGACCATGAAGACGCAGACCACACTCCAAAGGACACCACATACAAGAAAGTCGTTTTCAGAAAATATCTTGATAGTACTTTCACAAGTCGTGATCCTCAGGCAGAATACGAGGAGCACCTTGGTATTCTTGGTCCTGTAATTCGGGCTGAAGTGGATGATGTGATCCAAGTAAGTCATCTTTTGAACCCTCTAGATCTTCAGGGGACTTTCCACAAGCACCAAAACTTGCTAAGGTGGAGGCAACAAAACTGTAGGTGATCAGCTTCCCAGAATTAACAAATAATTGTGTTTTTTCCCCACAAAGATTGCTTGGCTATTTGACAATTTTTGAGCTACAGAAAAGATCTTATACTTTTTATCAGTGAAAATGATTTAATCTGGAAGAAATATCACTGAGATTTCTGGCTGAAGCCAGCCTATCTTGAGCCAACATGGAAAATGAGTCAACAATATTTTATGGCTAAGGTGGGGACAGTAAAAGCATTGATTTATAAAAGTTAACCCATACTTTCTTAAGAGACAAGATAGTGAAATGAAAGGAATCTAGAAAACAGAGTAAAGATGTCTCTCTGCCCTAAAATGGGCCAGTTTCTTAAGTATTGTACAAGACTTAGTCATTGATTGTTTTCAAAATTCTGTATCCAGTTCCCAGATAATAGCTTATTTTTATTGATATGCAATATCTGCACAACCTGAATTCAAATTGGGTGTCTTTATTAAGCAGGCCAGCGACACAGAATGCATATTATAGGAAGTTTATAAAGACAAAGAGCATAGAAAACTACATCCTGGTTGGTAGTTACAGGAGGAAGGAAGCAAGCAGTTTTACAGTAGCCAAGAACTTGCAGTTAGCTGGGGCCCTTTGAGCCTGGGTTTCTAGAACAGTGTTGGATGCTTTCCCATGGGACTTTTCAGGGCAGTGGTTAAAAATCAAAGATTGCTTCAGCTGAGACAAGATAGAGAAACCATTACCCTGTTACATCATAACAGAGTTTATCTCCCCCATCCTTCCTCACCTCACATATCAAACAATAAACAAAATAACAATAACAACAAGCAAGCAAAACACATGAGAAAATGATATGGTTCTAAAGCAAACCATTCTGGTGTCCAAAAACATAACCTTTTACCGGTGCATTTGCCAAATTGTCAATGACCATTTGTTCCTTTTCAAAGAGCACACAGAGGGTAGGGAGATGGCTCAGGGGGGTAAAGAGTAACAGCTTAGCATGGAACATGCAAGACCCTGTCCTTGAACTCCAACACATCCAGACCAACCAATCATAAAAGACAATGGAAATCTGTTTTAGTCAGCTTTCTGTTGCTGTGGTAAAACACCTGAGATAGGAACTCAAAGGAGGAAAAACTTCTTTTAGCCATGATTTCATCCATGGTTGCTTGACTCCTTTGCTTCGCATCCTCCATGAGGCTGGACAAGATGGCTGCTCACCTCAAGGTGGCTAGAACTTAAAGAGAAAGAAAGGAAGGTGCCAATATCCTGAAATCACTTCCAGGCATGCTCCAAGTACTCTATTTTTCTTCTATTAAGCATGTGGCCCCACATCCAAAGGTTTTACCTCCCAAAGTGTCACAGGCTGGTGACTAAGCCATCATCATCAACACATGGTTTTGGGGGCATAAAACAATAATGAGATAGAAGTCTCTTAATGGTTCTATACATTCCCTGAAAACATAGGAAGCTTTCTGTCAAGTGATTGGTCACTAGTAGTCACAGAGGAAAGCAACCAGAAGATTCCCCCATGAGCCTGATGACTCTATGCCCAGTCTCAGCTGTCACCAGGGTTCTTAGTCCATCTCTGCATTTTCCAACCTAGCCACACCCAGTCATTCCCTGCAGACATCTTTCTGTTCTTTTGGGAACCAGAAATGACTCTCTTCTGATTTGTTCACTCTACAAAGGTCAATCTCATTCTTCCTGAGAACCTTTCCATGGTTCTTCCAAATTCTCCTAAACATTCAGCTGGCAGCTGTGTTTCCAAGGCAGCCCTCCCAAACCCATTCACAGTCTGTTCATAGCACCTGTTACATCCAGATTCGTGCTTTGGGTCCACACCCGTCTGTCTCTCTTCAGAATTCCAAAAGCTTATTACAATCAAGAACCATGCCTTATTCGTGTTCAGATCTCACTTGTGGGTATGTTAGATCCTTGTTGCTGTGACAAAATACACAGGAGAAACTATTTAAAAGGAAAGATCTCTTTTGGTTTATGGGTTTAATGCTTTGGGTTTATAGTTACCTGTTCTCCGTCTCTGTGGAGGCAGAGTATCATGGCAGGAAGCATAGCTGCTTTTCTTGTGGAGTCCTGGAAGCGGACAATAAAAAGAAGGGATCAGGCAGATGATATTCGTATCAAGGGTGTGCCCCAGAGAGCCTCTTCCTTCATCTAGGTTCAACCTCCTGGTTTTCACCACCTTCCAATATGATCAGATTATGAATCTGCCATCATATTTATCTGTTGGTCAGAACCCTTATGGTAATAATCATCATCCTGAAGTCCCACAACCAAACAAGTTCTCAACCCACGAGTCTGGAACAGACACTTTGAACGTTAGAGAGGTAACTTATGATAGCTTAGCTTGAGCCTAAGAACACATTTTTTGTGTTTCTAGGGTTAAGTTGCTCAGGCCCTAACTCATGTGATCATTGGTAAAATATATCAAGTAATATGCATAAATTAATTTGCAAGTATAAGCATCCAGTATACCCTATCTCTAATGTCATAACTGCCTGTTACAGCCTGTAGTGTTGTGGTTTGAGTTTGGTGTTTCTTGGTATGTTAATACATTTGTAAGTCACTTTCCCTCTCTCTCTCTCTCTCTCTCTCTCTCTCTCTCTCTCTCTCTAGGTTCGATTTAAAAATTTAGCATCCAGACCATATTCTCTTCATGCCCATGGACTTTCCTATGAAAAGTCCTCAGAGGGAAAGACTTATGAAGATGATTCTCCTGAATGGTTTCAAGAAGATGATGCTGTCCAGCCCAACAGCAGTTATACATATGTATGGCACGCCGTAGAGCGCTCGGGACCAGAGAACCCTGGCTCTGCCTGCAGGGCTTGGGCCTACTATTCTGCAGTGAATGTGGTAGGTTCCAAGTTCTGATCTCTCCCTCATCATATAGCCATCCTTCACCATTTCTTGTTAAAGGCTTCTCTCCTGGGAGCTGGGTGGTAGTGGCGCACACCTTTAATCTCAGCACTCAGGAGGGAGAGGCAGGCAGATCTGAGTCTGAGGCCAGCCTGGTCTACAGAGTGAGTTCCAGGACAGCCAGGGTTACACAAAGAAACCCTGTCTTAAAACCTAACACCCCACCACCACACACACACACCAAAAAGGCCTCTTCTGCTTTTGAGGGGCACAAGAAAGGGCTGCCTTCCACAGTATGGCTGCCATAGCCAGGAATTCTCCATCAAAATGGAGCAGAGAAAAGAGTTCATCCAATGGACGTCATGGGAATTGCATAAATGAGGTGTGCTCACAGAGAAATGTGCTCATTAACAATTCAAAAGTAGTTTAGTCTTAAACCAGGCTTTGGGGGACTGCAGGGGTCAGGAGAGGGCCAGGGAAGGACTGAGCCAACTGTGGGCACAGATCACATGATGCTGGGTTGGGGAGTTTAAGGAACAAAGTTTTTCCCTGCACCAACTAAGCTGGGAGGATATTCAATTTGTTACTTCATGAATAGCCTTTGTTAATAAAGAATTTTTTGTATTTTGATAATAAGTCAATCCTGTTCTGAGTTAAATAAGGACACAGGGAGGAGGCTGCGGGTGTCCCCATAGCAATAATCCAGGCACATTCCCCCGGGAAGCTCCCACAGGAAGGTAGGAATAACTAGTTTCTCTAGACAAACTGTATTGACCATGGCCGGCTGTGCTGACCGCCGCTGCCCCCCCCCACCAATCCTCTTGGCTGGCCTTCGGTGCCTAGGAAAGCCAGAGGGAGCCAGCATCCACAGAGGTCTTTGCACAGTGAGACCCCCAGACGAGAAGTGGCTGAGGGCTATTCCCAGGTTCACAGCCAACAAAACACAGAGCCCTGTCTACCTCACTAAGAGCAACCACGGTTACAATCAGGTACCTCTGCAGACAGTGGCTCTTCCGTGGGCAGCAGCTGGTAATTCTGTAACAGAAGCTGATTAATAGTTTGGTTAGAAAATTTTTTTATTTGCTGTTGGAGGAATGTAGAAACAAGATTAGTTAGTCAGGGAGCAAACAATAACACCAGGAAGATGACTAGAAAAGGTGTTACAAAAGGAAGTATCCACTTCCATATAGGGTTTTCGAAAATGCCAGAACTGGAGGTCTCACGATCTCTGAAGTTCTTTATGTCTGACTGAAGCTCCTGGACTTTGTTTCTCACTATCCTAGATTGGTTGACATAGAAACAGCATTCTTTATGGAGGAACAGGCAAAGACCACCTTCTTTAGCTGTCAGGACATCTAGGCACCGTTGGTTCTGAAGCACCACGGCTGCCAAAGAATTGATCTGCTTCTGGATAGTAAGCACAGTTTCAGTCATTCCCTGGGGATGGCTTTTAAACTGGGAAGTGAATGTATTGTACTGGGCCAGAGAAGTCGTTATTCCTGCCACACCAGTACCAACACCTATGGCTATTCCTGTAGCGACCAAGAGTGGCATGATCTGAGCTGCCCTCTCATGTCGAGCAGCTATCATATCTACAACTGGGATTGGCAGAGGCTCATTTTCATGGATTACTTCCAGCTCAGGGAAAAGGAGTACCAATGTGCAAACTCCTGACTAGCTGGCAGTTAGGCAATGTTATACCTGAGTGCCACAAAGAATTGATGTGTTCTGGATTGCAGGGCATTGTGGCAGAGATGATATATCAAGGCTTACGGTTTTATTACAGTCTAGGGAGCTTAGTGTTCCTACAGAACGTGTCCCAGAGGTCTTAAAACAGTTTGCCATGCCAAAGAGAGGGACAGAAGTCATGACATCGGAGTCAGGATAGCTAACAAAAGGTGAGGTAAGGTTATTTGGCAGTATCACTGGAGATGCTGTAAGTGACAGTTTTGAGTCAATTCCTGGGGGTACACATAACCAACAATCTTTAAAGCGACCAGGCCTGGTGACATTAAGAAGCTGGTATGCTGAGATCAGGGTTTGAAGCAACAGGTGAAATGACAAGTTAGTGCCATTTATGAGGGGTGCTATCAAAGAATCAAGGACTCAGAGGAGTGTTTAATTATCTCGCCCACTTTTCCAATATCTAGGGGTTGGGCGATTGAGATATATTTTCTCTGAATATGGATGGTACTTACTGGGGAACTGGGCTGGTTTTTACGATAGAGCTTACCAACAACTCCTGTCTCCCACCTGGAATCCCACGGGTCTTATATGTAGAAGAAAAGTGTCTTGCGGTGTTGATAGAAGAAATGATTGACCCGTGATCCTAGCATATGTATCTGACAAGACCAATATGGGCAGCCGCCATATTCATCTGGCCATTTTTTAAATAATCTGTCTGGTCAAAGAGAAAGCAAGTATAGAGATCATAATACTTAGATGGGATAACAGATACAGGGATGATCGTGATTTGAATCGGTTCCTGGCATCTGGCTATGGAGCAGTTTCCCGACCCTATTTGGAAAGACTGTTTGTTATCTGTGATAACAAACAAGGTTTCTTGAACCTTGAATCTCCAGATGTAAGGATTGCCCTGGATGGAAACAAAGAACAGCAGGGGTAGGACAAGAAACCCATGTCTAGTCCAATGAGGTCGAGCTCGGCTGCCGGAGTGGAGTCTCATGTTCTGGAATTGGGGACAAGGTGGATGGGCTCGATGTCCTCTGGAGCTTAATAGAGCACGGTCCTGTCAGGGTTGATGTGTATGAAGAAGAATCATTTTTAGGTGGAGGGATGAAAGGTTTAAGGTGAGATAGGTGGACCCAATAAGAAAATCCTTCGAGTTTAGCAGCTGTAGGGGTCACGAGAATCACCTTAAAAGGGCCCTGCCATTTGGGAGAAAGGGGTGAGGGCTGATGATCTGGAGGGGATAAGAGGACTTGGTCTCCAGTGTTGACAGGTAGTGGACAGGAGACAGTCTGTGGCCGCGGTAGATGGTGGTCAGCAAAGTCCCATAGGAGAGAGCGAAGGTGGCAAAGCAATGGGGTGAGTAGGTGGTCTGGGAGGGGAGAGCATTTGGGTGAAAGACCAGGAGTTAAAACTGGACGTCCATACATGAGTTCAAAGGGTGAGATAAGAGGTCGCTTGGGGAGAGCTCGTAGCCTGAAAAGAGCCAGAGGTAGGAGTTTTACCCAGTCAAGTTGAAGTTCCTGTGATAGCTTAGCAAGAGTGGTTTTTAAAGAGCGATTAGTTCTTACTACCTTATCTGAAGATTGAGGATGGTAGAGAATGTGAAAATGCCAAGGGATGTTTAAGGCCTTAGATAGATTCTGAGAGATCTGGCAAGTAAATTCAGGACCATTGTCTGACTGAAGGGAGGCTGGAACACCAAATCAGGGGATGATCTCTCAGAGGAGGAGATCATAGACTGTCTGAACCCTTTTGTTAGTGGTGGGAAAGGCTTCTACCCACCCCGAGAAGGTGTCCACCAAGACCAGGAGGTACTTGGCATGCTTGACAGTAGGCATATGGGTAAAGTCAAGTTGCCAGTCAGTTCCAGGAAGGGAACCTCTAGCCTGATGGGTAGGGAAAGGGGAACTACGATATCTTGAGTTGGAATTTGACATCTGACAGATTTTACAAGAAGCAGTGATAGATTTTAAGAAATTTAAGTGTATACTTATGTTTACTTACTTTTAAGAAATAAATTTAAACAAACTAACTGTCAGGCTGCATTGTTCAAACATGGAAAATGTAGCTTGGAGCAGACATGAAGAACAAGATGTGCAGTGTTTGTCTTGGAGTTTTTCAAAATTTACTGGCTTTAAGGCTGCCTTTCTGAGACCAGCCAGAAGGCATGTAACAAACCTGTCTCTGGCTAAAAGACCACCTATGGAATTGTAATTCCACTGAGGGTCCTGTCAGGCACTGTCTCGGATCCAATTGGATAGGTTCTGTCTATCTGGTGAATTTCGTCTGCATGCATTCTTGCCTCTTCCCAAACTCGCCTGCATTCATCAGGAAGTAAATTGTTAGTAAGAATCATATGGATATCATGGAAAGTCAAGCTGTAAGGTTGAGTAATGTACTGAAACTCTCTAATAAAGTTAGAGGAGTTAGAAGTATAAGAATCCAGTCTACTTTCTATTTGAGAAAGTTCACTCAACAAGAAAGGAACATGTACTCTAACCAGACCATCAATTCCAGCCACTTCCCTCAGAGGAAGGACTGGCGCTGGGTCAGGTGTCCTCAGAGGAGAAGAACTTGGGGGTTTGGCTGTAGCCTTAGAACGTGTAATCGGAGGGGTAAAGGTTGGCGCTAGTTCAGGGTGTTTGGAGTGACCTGTAGCTGGCACAGAGGGAGAGGAGGGATCTGGGGAGGTCGGGTTGGTAAGACTCCGGGACCTGGTGTGAAGGAGAGACCGAGGCTGCAGTTTGGGATTTCGCAGTCCCAATAGACCTGCCGTGGATGGGTGGTGGCTCCTCAGCGGGATCAAAAGTAGCACCATCTAGCGGAGGGTGGGTAGGTTTCATGGCTAGGAGAAGCTGGGATGGGGAACAGGCAGAGCAGAGGGAAGGTTTAGAGCAGAGATAGATAAAAGCCTGAACATATAGAACTTGGTCCCATTTACCGGATTGCTGGCAGTATAAATTAAGATCCCTTAAAACAATTGGATCTAGGGTGCCATTAGGTGGCCATTTGGAATTATTGTCTAACTTATATTGAGTCCAGACCTTATTACAGAGGTTTATTAGTTTTGACCGCCTCAAAATGGGCGTTAGTTTCAGAGACTTGAGATTTTCCAGAAGACATCCCAGTGGAGTGCCTGGAGGTACTGCTGGAGACAATTTATTGCGCATCAGGTGGGTGGGAAGTTGCTAGATATATTTCAGCGTCCTGAAAGAAATTGCAACAAAATGCACCTAAGCTAAAGGGCCTAGGCCGTCACGAAGGCCTTTAGGAGCTGAAACGTTCTCAGGATGTCGGAGGAAGTGCCCGTCTGTGCCAGGACTTTGTCTGCAGCTGTAAAAGCTAATGGGGAATTTTAGGGTCACTTCCGGATTGGGGTACACCCGAGGGGTTAAATGTCCTATCACGAATGTTAGCTGGAGAGGCAAATCTTAGCTCTAGAAAAGGTTGGCCAGATCCCTTCTTCAGGGAGTGTGGAACTGTTTGGTCTAGTAGCCCAGAGACAACCCACGTGGCAAGCTGTAGCACACAGCTCTCGTGATGAAGCCCGTGAGTCTCAGGCTGCAAAATCCACGGTGGCGGGTGTCTGCAGTCCTGTCCGTAGCGGTTGCAGGCAGAATCTCCTGGCTGAACTTGCCAAATGTTGTTTTTTTCCACACAGGTCGTCTGCCTACACCACAGCACAGGTCACTTGTCTGCCCACCGCATGGGCCGCAGGGTGCGGTGGAGACACACCACCGCAATGAGATACACCAGGCCAAACAGTTCCATGTGGGGCTTTATTTAAGATGGGGAAAGAGGTAGCGGGCAGGAAGAAGGAAGGAAAAGAAAGGGAGGGGGGGGAGAAACGCTACCCAGTTATATACGGGTGATGATGTAAATTACAGGTAAAGGTGGGCCATTGAATTCTGGGTATGTGGTGGCTGTTGCCTTGGCAATAGGCCTATAGTTACACTGTTCTAATTGTTGCCTATATGACGTCACAGGCCTCGCAGGTCTCGGTACCAACAAAAACCATCACAGACCTAGTGATGACCCCACCTCATGTGAAAGGCCTCTCAAGTAATAAGGAAGAGAGTCCCTGTCAAGGGCAGAGGATTCCCAAGGGGCCTCCAGAACTCACTGCCACAAGAAACGCCATGCTTGTCTCTGACCATGTGAGACCCACACACACACACACACACACACACACACACACACACACACACGGTGCTCCTGGGGAAAAGCACCAGTCAGGGAATCCAGGGCCACCATGTGGGTAATCAGTCATCTGTGCCACTTGAGGACCAGACTCAACACAGCACAGACTGAGTTAGCCTAAGGCAAGGGTGAGGGGAACAACACCTGGCCACCCACCCGCACACCCACACACCCACCCAACCCTCCCGGTGCAGCCGAAAGCTTTGACGTTCTCTATGAATAGTATTGCTAAGCTTTTATAAGCTGTTCACTAAAAATTTAAGGATCTTCAGTTATCATTCCACAATATATACAACATTCAAAACCACATACTACACGTAGTAAATGCACATGTGTTTTTCAGCGAAGAGAAAGAGAGAGATTCATTTTTTCCGGCAGTGAAAAGAGCACAGACTCAGTTTCTTATTTCATGTTGATGGTGTTGTTTGGCTTTTTTTTTTCCCATGCCGAGCACCAAACCCAGAGTCTCCTATATATTCAGCAAATATTCACCACTGAGCAACACCCACCCCCAATTCTGTGTAGGTGCTCTTCCTACAGGCTTAGATGTAAATACCCATTCTTGTCACTACAGGGACACTGGAAAACAATTCACCCTTTCATAACTGCAGGTTCTAAAATTAAAATAAAATAAGATAAAAGGTAGGCATGGTGGTCAAGATCTGTGATTCCAGTCACTCAGGGGGCTACAAAATTGGCTCAGGGTGTAGTCAAGGACTGTGTGAGCAATTTGGTGAAATTCTATCTTGAAAAATTAAAAAGAGGCTGGGATTGGAAATCAGTTCAATTCCCAGTTCCAGAATAGAGAGGGAGAGAAAGTAGGGAGAGGGAGGGGGAGAAATTAGTAAACACGTGCTCACTGAATGCATTTATTTACATTTGCCATTAGGATAGTTGTTAGGATTAAATGAGATACTATAGATAATGCCTTTAACACAGTATAGTTGCTCAATAAATGCTATCCATTTGGTTGTCAATGTTATTATTGTTACTCAGATAAAGGATAACTCTTCTTTTCCTCCAGGAGAAAGACATCCACTCAGGCTTGATCGGCCCTCTTCTGATCTGCAGGAAGGGAACACTTCACCGGGAGAGCAACCTGCCTATAGACATGAGAGAGTTTGTCTTGCTCTTCATGGTCTTTGATGAGAAGAAGAGTTGGTACTATGAAAAGTCCAAAGGATCGTGGAGAATTGAATCCCCAGAAGCGAAAAATCCCCACGAGTTTTACGGTACTTTTCCTCTGTCTTTGATCTACTCTCTGATTAAAGCGCACCAGGTCACAGCGGTTCCTGCACTCAGGGCTTCACAAGATCGGACCTTAGGTGTTCCTGAGGAGTCAGGAGCATCAATTAAGCCTGACTCCTCAACATCCTAAAGACAGGATTTGCCTGGTAGGAAACCCTGCTAAAGATCATTGAGAGAGTGCAGGATAGCACACACAGGCCAGACAAGCCAACAAGAAAATAGGCACTGTGCCCCAGTCAATAGCTTATATTCGGAGTGAGCATCACTCTTTATGATGCTAATGACCTTGCTTCTTTTTCTCTAAAAAGGTGAGAATTCACGCTAAGACATGATCACACACTTGTCTCTTATGAAATCATTGGCTCTTGATTCACTCTAAGAAATGGCCATATGTGTGTGTCTTCTGAAATCAGAGTGACTCCTGGAGGCCCTTCTCTCAGCAGTTGTAGGCATCACCTATGCAGGCGGCCTGGAAATTTAAGGAACTGTGAAGTTAAGCAGCCAGATGACAGGACACTGGCAAGACTGCCCGCACTTAGAAGGTCACAGTGGAGAAAGTATCTCCGTTCAGAAGTCCTTTGATCGGCTTCCATCTGACCTTTCTGTGGCCTGTAAATTGGCAGATAAATTACAAAACAGTTTTAGAAAAAGGCTGAATGAAGGGCTTAGTGCATAGCCCAAATGACAACAGCTAGAAATCAGAAGGAAATAAAGGCAGGTATACACTAAGGTGGCTCAGCAAAGAAGAGCACTTGTTTCCAAACCTGAGGATCACTATCTCAAACTTGCATGATGGGAGGAAAGGACAGATTCCCAAAAGGTAGCCTCTAATCTCCACATACCGATCATAGCCATTTGGGCACATGCACACTTACATGCACACATATGCACATGCATTCACACACACATGCACATGCATGCACACACACATGCACACACATACACACACACACACACACATGCACATAAATTTAAAAGTAAGTGAAAGACAACTAAGGCCTATTTTCACAGTTTGAAAATGGAGGTGGTTGTCCTGAAATTTCTGATTACTGAGGACTCGCACTTTAGCTAATGAGTCTATCAGAATCTTGGAGGAGAAAAAACTTGCACATGCCTATAATCCCAACACCCTGGAGACTGAGGTAGGAGGATTGAAAGCTGGAGGCAAGCCTGAACTCCCAGGTGAGAGCTGTCTCAAAGAATAAATAAAAACTTAAACAAGCAAACAAATACCAGTCAAGATATTTTTATAACATCCTCTTAGATGCCACCTCTAGCCAGCCATTCAGGCTAGGTAGCCCTGTATCAGTAGCGTACTCAAGACACACTTCTATATTTGACCCTAATCCGGGGAGGATTTCAATAATGTCACCTGCAAAAAATACTTTGAGGTAGGCAAACAATGATTTGTCGTAAAAAGTCCCACCCATGAAGGATGAAGTCTACTTTTCATAAAAACATTTAAAGATTTTAAAAATTCAAATGTCAAAAAATTCTGTTAAGTAGAATACAGTGGATTCAGACAGACTACAGACAGTGCTCTTTGCTCCTCCCCTCCCTTTCCCCCTCCCCTCCACTCCCCTCCCCTTTAGGTCTCTTGGCCCTGGAGCTTGCTCACACAGCAGGAAACACCCTTTAGAAGTCCCCTCAGTCTAGTAAGAAAGCACCGGCTACAGAGTCAGACAGGCTTGCCTCGCAGCTGTGTCCTTCAAGAAATACTTCCTGATTTTCTCAAAAAGTCAAATACATTTAGTACAGCTTCAATACTAAATACGTGCTTCATAATCCATGGACACTATGTGATCCCAGCCTATATTATTTATCAGGCTGTGTGACAAACAGATCTCTAGAGTCCTCAGTCCCTGCCTGGCTTTTGTAGCATGTGTTCAGGAGATATATGAAACAGTGAATAAATGAACAAATTCTATCATTCCACTCCATCTATCAAATGTTCACTGAGTACTTCTGATTAAAGTCCTCACTCCTGTACCCTGGTGCAGCCGTCCACAATGCCACACAATTATGACCTCATGCCCTTCGCTCTTACAACATCTAATTCTTTAACAGAAGCTGAAGCATGGGGGTGACGGGTGGTGCCCATGTGTGTAGCTAGGCGTTCCCATACTTGGCATGATTTCACAAGTGCCAAAATAATTTCAAGTCCTTTCCTTCCAAAAGTTTTCTTGATTAGTTTCCAAAATCCTACAACAATCCCCTGAAGAAAGGATTTCTTCCTTTGCCTATGTTCCAGTTAAGTTTAGTAGCAACAAGATTTATAATTAACCTTTTTGTGTTATACTTTTAAAGCAATTAAGATTGTATCAGGTACTTTAAACACACACAGACACATCACACACACAGACATACCACATACACATAGACACACACAAAGACATATACCACACACACATACATCACACACACACATACATCACATACACACATGCCACATACACACATACATACATACACAGACATATACCACACACACACATATCACATACACACAAACACACCACATACACACAGACACATACACACATGCACACACACACACACACACACACACACACACACACGCACGCGCACGCGCACACGCACATGCACATGCACACGCGCACACACACGCACACACACACAGGAAAACAGAGGTAGTGTGCCCAAGGATAAATCGAGAAGGCCTTGAGCTCAAGGTCACCTTGGGCTAAAAAGTGAGTTCTAGGCTGGCCTGAACCCATCTCAAAACAAAACACAATCCACCTATTTTACTAAAGGAATGGAGATACAACATGGCAGTCTTAGACTCTAACCTGAGAGGTAGGTAGAGGAGTTGTCTCTACAAGGAGAGGGTGACACACACACTGAACCTGTCATTTGTTCTCATCCTAGGGCTTTGCATTATCCGCCCTTTCTCATTTTCCTGCAGCAAAGGAACATTTATACTATCAGTGTGGAGGACAAAGGAGCAAATCCTGAAGCAGGACAGGGACAAAATCTAGGGAAAAGAGAGTCTAAAAACTGTTTTGAAATGGAGCTGATTCATGCTTTCAAGGTGTTTGTGAAGTATCCGGAGGCTCTAATTCAGCCTCTTATTGGTTCTGTGGAACTGCCAAGGACTCTTTCTATATCTGAATGGAGAAGCCTACCTGACTCCTCCTTGTGTATACAAGGTTTTAATTGATGACAACTCTCTTTCCTTTCAGCAATTAACGGGTTGATCTACAACCTGCCCGGCCTGAGAATGTACGAGCAAGAGTGGGTGAGGCTACACCTGCTGAACATGGGCGGCTCCCAAGATATTCACGTGGTCCACTTCCATGGCCAGACCCTGCTGGATAACAGGACCAAGCAGCACCAGTTAGGGGTCTGGCCCCTTCTGCCTGGTAAAGATCTGAGCGATGGGAGAGGTCCCTGAGAAGGGATAGTGAGCTGGGGCACCTGTATTCGGCTCTTTTTCTCTCCTTGTGCATCTACTATTTAAGGAATCAGAAAAGACGATGCTAATCTAAATGCCAAGGCAAAGCTCTGTTTCCATGATGTATTCAGAGCACAAAACATCTCCTATGAGCTGTATGTAGGCACCTCGCAGGACAGATCTGCGAGCCCACTTGGTTCCTCAGAGATGCTCTGTCTCAGTGCAGTCTCTCCTGGGCCTCTATGCATCATAAGAATTAGATATCAATATATAACAAGATAAGTCACCAAGAAGATAAGCTACAGGAAAAGAGAAACAGTTGCTGGTCAGAGGTTGATTAGAAATTCAAATTGAGCTCTTCTGGATTCTTAAAATCCACTTCTGAAACCTTCGCCCTGACTATCAAAGTAAGTGACTCTGGGAATCATAATCTTGAACAGATCCACGACTCTGTTGGGAAGGCTAGATCTTTTTAATGACGGGAAGAACTAACAGGGGTATTTAGAGCTTTGCATGTGAAAGTGGGAGGGTGAAGGCAATTAAATGAACTGCAGTCATCAGTGAAGGTTTTGTTGTTGTGTCCCTAAGTTGTTTTTAGGGAGATCTGCTAGCGAAAGAGATTATGAGGGTAAGATACCATTGAAAACCCAGAACACTAGATAGGATGCACATCCACTGAGACTTTACTCTCAGACACCTTGGATAAGTAGAGATCTTGAGGAGGAGAGCTGGGGTTCTGCATCTCTTCCAAGGTCTGAGGACCGAGTGAAAGGCAATCCCTTTTCAGGAGTTAGAGTGAGGAAGTCACTGTGTGAATTGGTCTCATATATGGACACAGAGGTAGTCACTGTGAATCGGGAACATGGAAGAAGTCACTGTGTGAATTGGTCTCATATATGGACATATAGGTAGTCACTGTGATTTGGTCTCATATGTGGACATGGATGAAGTCATTGTGTGAATTGGTCTCATATATGGACATGGATGAAGTCATTGTGTGAATTGGTCTTATATGTGAAAATGGGAACCCAGATGGGTCTGTTTTATTAAGAACATGGAGAAATGGCTTCTTGTTTGGTTCTCCCATGCCACTCTCTAAGAAATATAGAAAATGATGTTCTGTTTAAGTTCAGAGACAGGATGGAACACCAAATTCAGCCCATACATTCACAAGAAAAGAACATGAGAAATCTTGTTCAGTGTGTTTGAGGTGTATAGCCATCAGCTATTAATTTTTACTCACAATCAGGGGTGTGGTCCTAAATTATAGTCACAGAATCTAAGCACAGGGTCAATTGGCAGAGTAGACATCAATTGTCAGTATAAATCAGCTGAAGTTTTAGAAACCTTTCCATTTTTTCTGAAACAATTTATATTCAGTTTTGTCCAAGTGTGTGTGTACACTTTTTAAGAGCATTTGAAACCATAGGGAAAGGACATTTTTATTCCTTACATATGAACAAAAAAGAAAGTAAAAGCACATTTAATAGCCATAATTACTCATAAAGCTGAGTAATGAGTCATTCAAAGTCATTTTGAAACTTGAAACTGTGTACTTGAATTGTGTATGGCATAACTTGTAACAGTACATTTAGATAAATGAAAACTCCTTATTTGTCAGTTTGATGGTTTATTTGCTCAAAATAGTCTCGTGTGTCTCCATGGAGTAACAGACGGCTTTGAACTCTCAAACCTTCTGCCTCCTTATGAGCACTTTGCCTACCAGCATACACTAAGGTGCCCAGTTTATAGGGTTCTTGATCAAAGTTGGGACTCTGAATTCTGGGCAAGCATTCTCCTGACTGTTATATCCCTGCCCTTGTTTTGGTGATTTGTGGGTGCTGGTGCTGTAGCTGCTGTTGGATTCATTTTCATCTGAAACGGCCTCAAGAGAAACGCATCTCTTAATTAAAGTCTCCTACGTATGGGATACAGGGACTTTAAGATTCATAGAGAGCTCCATCACAACATTAACTTGTTAACCCTTGAGTTTGTAATTTTGTCCTTCATTCTCTATTTTAGGTTCATTTAAAACTCTTGAAATGAAGGCTTCCAAGCCTGGCTGGTGGCTCCTAGACACAGAGGTTGGAGAAAACCAGGTAGCCGGCATGCGGACACCATTTCTCGTCATAGATAAAGGTATCACTCGCATGGTATCTGCTTGTGAGGAAATGCCTGGTACTAGACTATTTCCAACTTCCAGGTTGAAAGTAATCTGTTTCTCACCATTCTGTTGTAAAAACATCAAACCAGGCTTTTTCTAGCCATTAAGAACATAGCAATTCTATACAACCCTAACAAATGGGTCAAATATTCCATGACTGAGGAACTGATAGAAAGTGCCCTTCCTCTAAATTTGTGATCTATGGGAAAATATACATAAGAAAATCTCTAAGTTCCTTGAGTACAGCAGAAAGAGTCATCAGAATTCTGCAGTAACAGGTAGTAGCAATCTTTCCATTCATTATCAGTTCTTGCCAAGCATCTGTCGTCCACCAAATACAGTGCTCACATCCAGGTACCCATTATCTGGTATCTCTTTCCTTGAGCAAGATGTAAATAACCTTGTATTCTCCAGGTCAATGTACAAGAGTGCAGTCTTATGAGTACTTAATGTAAATAGTTTGCTTTAAAATCCAACCAGATGGACATATGTCAGCTTAAACATATATATTTTTTAAAGATTCCAATTGTTTTCTGCTGTGGTAGTTACTATTCTGATAGGCATCAGTCTTTCTGAGTGTTTATCTCTTTCTAATCAGGCATATTAAAGTCATTATAATTTTGATAAATGAAAATAATCTCTACCCATAGAGGTTTTACTTGTTATGTGTATTTTCTAAGCAAAAAGTATTTGTTTTTGTTTTTGTTTTTGTTTTTGTTTTTGTTTTTCTCCTAGAGTGTAAGATGCCAATGGGACTAAGTACTGGTGCCATATCTGATTCACAGATCAAGGCTTCAGAATATCTGAGTAAGTATGACATCATAGCCTGTGACTGGCCACGCCTACAGTCGCAGTATGCAACTCATAAAACTATTCACGACAGCCATCTATGGGCCAATTCCTGTCTCCAGGTTTTCGTCTGCCATAACTTAATGAAACAACCCCATTTAGGGGACTCCTCTGGTAGAGGAAGAAGAAATATTTTGGGAGCAAATATCCTGTTCATACATTTATCATTTCCACTTCTTGTGATGTGTATTGTTCCCAAAGGGCCTTTTCTAGGAAAAAATCAAGAACTCAACTTTTCTGATATATCTACCTAGGCAGCCTAGTAGCTAGACAGGGAATTGGCAGGGAGTAAATAGCTTAATCTTATGACCTTGTAATCATTTTCCGAACTCCACTTATCTTGCCTATATTGCCTCACACACACAACCTCCAGGCAGATTCATAATGCTCTATCATCCAAAGAAGAAGGTCCCAGTGTTTGTTAGCCATTCATCTAGTCAAGAAGTGTTATGACCAAAATATTTCTTAAATGTTTTCATTCTGCTTCAAATCCCTTCCTGAGATCTTGAGGCTGTCTTCCAAAGAATAATGAGACTCCCATGTATTCCTCCCAAGTCTTCCTGTTTGGTAGGCACCTTCAGCAGTAGCCATATCAACATAACTGAGAAAACACGACCTATGTGCAAGAAAGGGTGGACGATGGTTTACAGCTGACTAAACATGGCCAGAAGCCAAGGTTTTGTCATTGAGGACTGGCTTGGCAGCCAATGTTCATGCCACCTGCCTGGTCTCCTAACTATACCATAAACCCTCCAAGGGTGTGGTTCTCTGCTGTTCTAAACATATTTGAGAAATTGGTAATTTTCTATTGGAAAAATAAAAGAGTATTTCAAGCCAGACATTGTAGTATATGGTTGAGGCAGAAAGACAGTGAACTTGAGTCCTGCCTGGGCTACATAACAAGACTTTCTTTCAAAAATAAATTAATTCACAAATTCCTCTTTTTTTCTTCTTTTGAATTTAGCTTCTTGGGAGCCCAGATTAGCACGATTAAATAATGGTGGTTCATATAATGCTTGGAGTATAGAAAAATCTGCATTAAATTTTCCCATTAAACCTTGGATCCAGGTATGTCTAACTAACCTGATAATATTGATTGAGATTATGACAACACTGGTTGTGGGTTTAGTTGTTTCTTGAAATGGCAATTAAGGAAACAGCCATGAGTAGATGTAGTTACTGTTCTCGGCAGATGCTTTCTCATAATTGACCCTGAGAGGCGGGTCAAGTAATTTCCAAATCTAAGACAGAAAGCCCCCAACAAAGGTCTCAACTGCTTTCCCAAACTGAAGAGCAGCTGGTCAGTGCCCACACTGACACTGGAATTCAGATGTGCTGTGCTCAACCCACAGTTGAGCAAAGACCTTGAATGAATTAGCTAAGACCTTGGCCATTGTCCAATGCTAAAGAAAGCTGATTATATCATGAGTTATGACAAGGCGTGACTCACTAGCAAGGATGGTTCTGTTGACTGGCTTGGCTGTATTGCAGGTGGACATGCAGAAGGAAGTTGTAGTCACCGGGATACAAACCCAAGGTGCTAAACACTACCTAAAGTCCTGCTTTACCACGGAGTTCCAAGTGGCTTACAGCTCTGATCAAGTCAACTGGCAGATCTTCAGAGGGAACAGCACAAAGAGAGTGATGGTTTGAGCACACGTTTCTAACTAAATCTTAGGGCTCACGTTGGGCTTTCCATAGCAGTAGCCTTTCAAATTACATTTCAAGGAGTTAGAAAAGTGAATGGTTTTCTAAGGATCATAGGAAGTAAAAATGAGATTATTATGATGGATCTGTAAAATAAAAAACAAAAGCTTCAAATCTCTGCAGAACTTGAAGGAAAAACATTAAAGCAAGCACCACTTCAAAACAGATTGGCAGATAGTATACAGCACAGGGTCTGCCCTTGTTCAACACAGAACCTATACCAGAAACTGCCTGCAAAGAGTTTTGATTTACTATCATATTTTACTTTGTTCTTTATCTCGCCCATCTTGATTTTTGGTGACTGTGGTCACCCAGGGATACCCTGAGGCACTGTGCCTCTCTGGCTGCATTAGAGGACGTGCCAGAGGACTTACAGACTCCTGTCTGGTATTCCATGAGCCCAGACAAGATTCCTAGATCATTCCTCATTCCCAGCTTCCTCCCCAAAGAAAAACATCCAAACACAGAGAGCCTGCCCGCCATCATTGCACAGAGCCTGCCCGCCATCACTCATTGCACAGCCACCTTGAGTCCGTTTCTGTTGCTACTTTATGTAAATCGCATTACCATGTGCTACGTTTTCTTTACTCTCTTGACTATTTCTAATAGTGACATATTTGTAATGTAGCTTAGATAAAATCACTAAAAATCTTAAATGATGGTGCTTATCAAGGGGAGAGAAAATTCGATAGCAGTCAAAATACTTCAAAGATTTTCGCATCCATATTTATGCAGGACGTCAGCATGTAGTTTGGTGGTTTTGTAGTTTGGTGGTCTCAAACTTTAATACCATAGTAATAGAAGGCATGTAGAGTAAATCAGGAAGTATTCTCTTCTGGGCTCTGGATGAGATTTCTGAAGCCCATGAGAAGGCCTTCATTTGGCAGAAATTACCCATAAACCTATCAGGACCTGAAAAGCTCTTTGTGGGAAATTTTAAATTCAATTTTTTTTCAATTTTTTCATTAACCGTTTGGAGGTTATCTGAATAGTCTTTCGTAGTAGGCGATTATGGTGCTTTTTTCATATTTAAAATATGAATTGCCCTTTTCCTTTAAGTTGTTGGTCACATGTGTAGAATCTAGTATTAGTATTCTTCTGATATCCTCCTGACATCTGCAGGGTCTGTAGCAACATTGCTTATGTAATCTCTGATATTATAATTTTTCTCTTCTTTTACTTTTAAGTCAGACCTGCTGTAGATTTTCCAATTTGTTTTCAATCTTTTCCAAATGCTAGTTCTTTTATTAATTTCCTTCTACTGTTTAATTGTGCTCAGTCTTACAGATACATACTCTTTGCTTCTCTTTTAACTGGACATTTTATAGTACTTCTCTGTGAGGGAAAGGGCTGTGGGGCACAGCCTGGTGACTGCCAGGTAGGGGTCAGAGTCCAGGCTCTCCTGGAGCACCTTAGGAGGCATCGCTTCCCTTGGCTGCTAAGTAGATAACAGAGTTCCACACTGGTTTCTCCTGACACAGCTGAGGGCTCCTCGTTGAGAATAGTCTGGAGTTCCTAGCATGGGTCTTCTACCACTTTAGCCCCAGGAGCCTCAAAGTCTAACATTTCATTTTACCCATTGCTTCTATGCTTGGCTTGGGTCTGGGTGTTTGTTTTTCTGTGATAGTTGGATGGTTTACAACAGTTATCTAATGAGATTTTTTTCTTCTTCACCTATAAGCTTGGAACAAAGAAAGTAGCAAAAAAGCCCCCCAGCTCTGGGGGGGCAGCACCATGTTATTCTTTGGTTCCTAAGAAGCTTGGATAGTGTGTTTTCTTCACACCATCTTTCCATCTTTCTTTTTGCTTCTTTTTTTTTGTTTTTGTTTTTGTTTTTGTTTTTTTCGAGACAGGGTTTCTCTGTGTAGCCCTGGCTATCCTGGAACTCACTTTATTACCAGGCTGGCCTCGAACTGAGAAATCCACCTGCCTCTGCCTCCCAAGTGCTGGGATTACAAGCATGCGCCACCACGTCCGGCTCTTTTTGCTTCTTTTATGCATAGCGAAGGGTTGCTGTGCAGCAGGAAGAACAAGAGAAAGAGCATCAGCAATAAATTGATCGCATTTCCATAAAAGAACCTTACAAAACTTGCTAGATGGGCTTTTTAAAAATACAGTCAGTTTTTAGAGAATTGTTATTAATGGTTTCCTCTTTCCGTCTAGTATTTTGCTGGCAATTCCGATGCCTCTACAATAAAAGAGAACAGACTTGACCCACCGATTGTGGCTAGATACATTAGGATACATCCAACAAAATCCTATAACAGACCCACCCTTCGGATGGAGCTGCAGGGCTGTGAGGTGAACGGTAAGGGACAAGAAGCATCACCGTCTCACGGACACTCTAGGATCAAGATGCGGGTAGTGTGGAAGAGTAGAATTCGTAGATACGAACTGTCAAGGCCTTAGGCTCCAGAAGCATCTTTGCAAGACAAGTTCCAATAGGGAATATTCTCAGTGTGGTCTAAGTGGACACAGCCAGCCTGGTTCCAGTAGTTCTGGGCTGGGGGTGGGGTGGGGACTGGGGTGGGGACAGCACCTTGCTCCTCACTGTGTGCTGTGAGCTTCACAGAAACTGTCTCTTTAGTCCAATTTCTGAAACCATGAGTGTGCTCTGTATTCTGTTTGGACCCTGCATAAGTACCCAAGTCTTCCTAAGCTTCTATTTTTTTTCAGGGGATGAAATTTGTCTTGAGATCTAATAAATCTAGGTCATAGTCAACAGTCATAAGAGTCTACTGACTATTCTCTGATTTTTTTTTTAAGCAAGGCTTTTCAGGATCATTTTAATAATATACTTTTTTATGCATGTTGGTGTTTTGGCTGCATATATGTCTGTAAGAAGGATCCTGGAGTTACAGAACTTTCCAGTATTTTTAGCTTTCAGGCACGTGTAGAAAATCCTATCATTGTCCAGGCATTCCAGGGTAAAAGACAAAAACAATGGGCTGAGGGCTCGGCTCACCCAGGCCTCAGCTGACTGCTAAAGACCACAGTAAGTGAAGGGATAGAGTCACATGCTGTGTCATGCCCTGGGAAGCTACCTGATTTTTCCCTGAGGTAGGGGAGGAAGGCCCAACTCATGTGAAGAAAGTACCTGAACTTTGGAATCAGTCTCTTACCAAAGCAGATAATGCTGCACTTGACATTTGAAAGAGACATGGATATGGCCACTTGCCAATATCTAGACATCAGCAGTGTAGAAACCCACCCATACAGAATGCAAATTTTGTGTAGGCAAGATTACTCCGTAAAACAGATCTGTAAGTCCTGGGAGTTCTATTTCCATAATCACAGTGTCAGTGGTAGCTTCAGTCAATCATGTGGTCTAACAAACCTAGAATGTAAGGTTCAGTTCTGTTAATTTACTAAAAACATTCCTTTTCTACATAAGGAACTTGGGTTTTTCTTCACTTTTTGGAACTTAAATAGTGAGCAGTGCCCATTTCTTTTAGGATTTTTTTTCCTTCTTTTTATTTTTGACATAGAGAAAAAAGTAAAAGTTATTGCTTCAAGAAAATGTCTGGTTTTTTTTTCAAGGAAAAACAAAGTAGCACTAAGATAAAAGTCAGCTGCTTTCACTCCCTAGCTAGGTTTCCTACTCCAATAGGTCAGCTTTGCTTGCCTCCAATGCTCAAAAGTATGCTTACACAAAATGCTGACAGGGAAAACAGAAAAGGTGGCTACCAAAGCCCCACTACATCTCTACAGCTTCTGTTGGAAGAAATTCTCCTTTCAATATAGACATGCATTGCTTAACCACAGAAATCTCTTCTTAGAAATGCATCTTTAGGCTATTTTGTTTGTTACTATACAAACATGATAAATTGTGTTTACACAGAATCAGCCAGTCACTCAATGTGGTCTCTTGATACAATCAAGAGACGGGGGCTAGTGATCACAGCACCATACCGTTTCACAGTAAGCTAATTTCTTCCAAGTAGAAGGCACACGTTCAAAAATAATGTAAGGACTACAAATGATAAGGACAATAGTCAATACACAAAGCAGTTGTGTTGTGGTTTATTACTGAATGCTTTGAATTGTACCTAACTGTGTGCACTGTACTTCTACAAATGTCTCAGCACAGTAGGCTGATTTATATGGACACCACCACACACACAGAGGCTGTATGTTATGACAGCTATGATGTCACAACACCTCCATAGCCTAATGGGACTACTAGTATTTATGTAGTCTGTTATTAACAGAAATGTCATTATGTGCCACGTGATGGTACATATTGTTCAGAACCATCATCTGTCTCAAAACAGAGACTTGAGATCCCACAGCTGTCTGAAGAAGGGAGAACTTGCACTTAAGATATTGTGTTGGGTGGGATACTGGATGTTGAGCTCAGTTTCCTGTTCTGACAGTCTTGTGTTGGGCAAGCTCTTGTGTCTTGCTGTACTCTGTGTCTACTTCTGCCAAATGGACGTATGTGCATTGAATAGTATATTAGTAGCACCAGAACAGTATTTGCACTTGAATTGAACAAATGTTCTTTGTTTGCTGTTTCCTGGAAGTAATTTTTTTTTTTTTTTTTTGGCCTTCTGTGTTACAAAATGCAATGCAGGGACCATTAGTGCTGTGTAATTAACCATATTGCTTTCCTCTTGACAGGATGTTCCACACCACTGGGCCTGGAAGATGGAAGGATTCAAAGCAAGCAAATTACTGCATCTTCATTTAAAAAGTCCTGGTGGGGAGACTGGGAGCCTTCTCTTGCCCGCTTGAATGCCCAGGGCCGTGTGAATGCCTGGCAAGCCAAGGTGACATCAACCATATAAATGGGAATTCTCTAACTTTCCAGAAACAATGACCGCCACCCCAGGGGACTGGGGTGGGGATGGGGGTGGGGGGCTGGGAACTGGAGTGTGAAGCTCTGAAGTCCCAGGTCTGAGAGTCTAGGAAGACTGCAGAATCAACAGCTTTCAGCTCTAACCATGACTCCGAGAAAAGTCACACCTCTTCCCTGTGGTTCTTGGTAACTTTGATTTAAAACAGGAAAAGCACAACAGCTTGCAAAGAACTAGAAAGTAAATATTTTAGGCCAGTGGTTCTCAACCTTCCTAATACTGGGGCTATTTAATACAACTCCTCTTGTTGTGGTGAGCCCCAAGCATAAAATTATTTTTGTTACTACTTCATAACTATATTTTTGCTACAGTTAGGAATCATAATGTAAATATCTAGTATGCAGGATATCTGGCATGCAAGCCCTGAAAAAGGGTCATTTGACCCCCAAAGGTGCTCAACCCGTATGTTGAGAACCACTGCTTTTTTTTTTTTAAGACTTATTTATTATTATATGTCAGTACACTGTAGCTGTCTTCAGACACACCAGAAGAGGGTTTCAGATCTCATTACAGATGGTTGTGAGCCACCATGTGGTTGCTGGGATTTGAACTCAGGACCTTCAGAAGACCAGTCAGTGCTATTAACCTCTGAGCCATCTCTCCAGCCCGAGAACCACTGTTTTAGGCTCATTTATCTGTATCTTCTCTGCATGGCAAACAAGTAAGTCTTCATGTAAGTGAATGAGGACAGTCATCGCTGGTTAGTTCCTAGGTGAGACACTTTAACATTAATCATGAACAAATGATTATGGTTTATATCTCCTTTTTCATAATTGGCCACTTTAAAATTTTTTCCTTCCCTTTCTTTGTGACATTCCTCAAGACAGTTGGACGCGGCACAGCTATAAACCCAGGAGTATAAGTCAGTGATCCAAGTTAAATAAACACCTTCCTGGAAGTTCCTTTGATATTGCTCCACTAAGTATTTCAGGTTATTTAATGTGAGGATATCTGTTAATAGCTCACTTATTCTTATTTTATTCTTCACCTGATAGTGGGATCACAATACCATGAGAACTTTATGATCCATTCAGACAAGACAATCCAAGTTCATTACTTAGTCTCTTCCCATCTCCCTCCCTTAAGATACATATTAAGATATAATATATATAATACATCCCAATTCCTAGAATCTAAAGAACTCTTGGTTCTAATCTTAGCGTAAGCCAATAGAAAGAAGAGACAAATGTGGCATGTGAGTCCCACGTAGTATTTTAGGAGCCAATCTCTGTGCTCTGAAACCCATCCTTGCCTATGGTGGCCTCTCAGAATGCTGGGCTGGCAGCATTTTATAATGCAGCATCTCTCTAAATCTCTCCATCCATGTCTAAATGCACAACAGATTAAACCATCTCGACTTGCTGACGAGGCAGAATCTTGGCTAGAATTCCATTCTTGGCTGAAACTCAAGCCAGTCCCCTCTGTGAAGCAGCCCAAACATTTCATTTTACAATTTTTGCAGAATAAAACTTATACTAAGAGAAATTAAAATAGTAAATTACATTACATACTTGCATAAAATATTAATAATAAATAAAAGGTGCCGTATAGTTATTCTCCAGGCATCCCTTTAGACCTGCACATGGTAAATCTTGTCACCCTATACTCTATTCTACAATCTTTAAAATAAATCCTTTCTATGTAGTTAGCTTTAATCACTGGGATTGTAATTAAGACTCCCCTCCAAATAAATGCTACCTTTGGTTTTTTTAAATGTCATTTTTAAACTTAATTTTTCAGTTAGAAATTTCTGTTTGATCTAATCTTCTCTTAGCACAAAATGTCTTTATGACATATTTAAAGAGGCTGAAAATCAAAGCCAGACACATGCAGGTATGCATAGCCAAGCTGCCCATGGCCTAATGTCTCTTACCTGATATATACGAAAACCCTTCACCTGTGTCTTGTATTGTTGATATGATCTTGATTTTAAGTCACTCTAAAATGATACACAGGGGTCTCACAAAATTAACAAAGTTTTAATCATTTAATTCAATCAATTTACTTCTAAAAACTTTATCACATATATATATATATGTTCATATACACACATATGTCAACATAAATATGAATGATGTTGAGGAAATAGAATTTATTTCAATATAATTGTATGATACATCTCTCAAAGATAGAAATTCATCCCAGACTGCTCCAGATGTTAGTCCTTCTGAACTCTCTCCAAGAGCATGTCACTGAACACGAGGAGACCTTTTGGGAGACTAGACTGTGTGACAGGCCTCAAGGAGATACTCAGTTCTTTCAGTCATCCTTGAAAAAATTTATACCGTTTAAACAAACTTGCTTAAGAAAACACTTTCAAATAATTTGGAAATATATTCTTTTTGTTTAAAGTAAAATGCATTTGTCACTAAGTATCCAGCAACTACCTTTTAAACACCAACTGTGTACCTTGTATTGCCATGAACACCAGGAGGAAAAACTGAATAAGCCCTCACCCTGGAGCAGCAAAAGACCTAAACAAGCAAATAATTATTGTGTATGATATGGAGTACATCAGTAGAAATTAAATCGTTTTAAGTTGGTATACAAAGCAATAATAGGTTTCTTTGTGGCATTTTGTCATTATACTTTGTTCTTAATCATTTATTTCCCTTCAGCATTGCCTTCCCCAGTCACACATACTCTCTCTCTCTCTCTCTCTCTCTCTCTCTCTCTCTCTCTCTCTCTCTCTCTCTCTCTCTCTCTCTCTCTCTCTCTCTGTCTCTCTCTCATCCCCCCTCCTGGTTAGGATCCATAACAACAAACAAGAAATCACGGGGAAGACTTCTAAAAGACAGAGACTCGTAAGGGAGGAGATGGGAAAGCTTGATGCATTTTCTAAACACCTTGTTCTCATTGTGTTCTCATGAGTCTGGTTGTGAGCCTAGCCTTTAATGGCTGAGTCATGGCTTCCGCCCTAAACATCGCGTTCTTAACAAAAAGAAAGAAAGGATCAACACCTTTCTCACTTCAGTGCTTTGTTTTGTTGTTTCCATAGGCAAACAACAACAAGCAGTGGTTACAAGTTGACCTGCTCAAAATCAAGAAGGTAACGGCCATCATAACGCAGGGCTGTAAGTCTCTATCCTCTGAGATGTACGTGAGAAGCTACAGTATCCAGTACAGTGACCAGGGTGTCACGTGGAAACCTTACCGGCAGAAATCCTCCATGGTGGACAAGGTACAGGATGCTGTGCTGGTGAAAGTTATGGAAACTGTCTGGAAACTGTTTCCTGATGAGAAATAACAGTACCTTGCATTTGCCAGTGCTGATTATCTACCACTCCCCCTACCCCCACCCACTTCTATAGGTGGCCGGTCTTAGCAGACCATTAGGGACCATTTGTATCACTTTTCTGACTCAGCCACATGTGAAACAGGGAGGACGAACTACCAGGGGATGCTGCGAGGCTTTTGTTATCTCTTAGAACCTCTCCAGGAAACCTTTCGATAAAATGATAAAACCCTTGCTGCAGATAGACTGGCGGCTTGTAGCAAATCAAATGTCCAGGACCACAAGCCTCTGTACCCACATTGCTACCCCCTCTTGTGAAATCAACTGCTCCATTCCGTTCCTAAGCCCCTCCCTCTACCTTCTACCAGCTGGTTTCATAATGCAAACAGAAGCAGAGCCAGGGTAATGTGCTTAGTAATCCAGGAGTGGGAACCGGGCTAAAACTCCCACGCGGAGGGGAACTGAGGTTTATTGAATTCTACCCAAATGCTCACTCAGCGCGGAACATGTTTGTGCGCCTTTCTCATTTTTTAAACCCCTGGCAGTGAATTTTATCTTGTTATAGCAGGGTTTCTTCACACCAGGAAACCTTCTGTCATAAAGACTGCTGTGTGTGTTCATCTCAGGGAACTTCCTGAGAGTGAAACCAAAACAAAAAACAAACAAAAAACAAAAACAAACAAACAAACAAACAAAAAACAGGAGCAAACACTCAAGGGGAAGAGGCATACAACCAAAAGGAGAAATAAAGAAAACCACAGGGTCACTACTGAATGTCAGTAATCGCAAGTTATTCTTGGCATCTGCTCCATGATGCCCACCTCCCCACCCCCCCACCCCCCCACCCGCACTTGCTGTGCGCGCGCGCGCGCGCACACGCACACACACACACACACACACACACACACACGTGTGAGGTAGAGCAATTATCCTTACTCTAAGGACGGGGCAGTGGAGTGCAGAGGAACATAATGACTTCTTCAAGGCCACACAGCAGCTAAGAGGCTAAAGAAGAAGTAGTTTTGCAAACACTCTTGTCTGCTTTATTTATTTTTCCTAATTTGACACACCTCATTGAGAAATGGGTGTCTTTAAGGGGCCTTTAATCTACCTGGCTTGTGATTTCCCAGTATCCTGAGAAAAAAACAATGATGACTGACTTTGGTATAAGAAGATAAATTAAGAGTAAAACATGAATTCCCATAATGCGAATGTTGACCATTTTTTATCATGTTTTCCTTTCAGATTTTTGAAGGAAATAGCAATACCAAAGGGCATGTGAAGAATTTTTTCAACCCACCCATTATTTCCAGATATATTCGCATCATTCCTAAAACATGGAACCAAAGCATTGCAATTCGCCTGGAACTCTTTGGCTGTGACATTTATTAGAATTAAATACCAAAAAAAGAAAAAGAAAGAAAAAAGGAAAAGAAAGAATAAAAGCTGAAGGAACTCCTTCAGGCCTAAACCATTCAGAACAGGCGATATAGTATGGGTATTTTAAATGTTAACAAACTTTCTGCTATTCTTTTTCTAATAGAAAATAAAGTTTATGTGAGAAGCTTTTACAGTGACCCTTCATCGCTGCCATTAAGTGAGACTGCAGCCATTGTTTCTTCACTGATTTGAATATAAATGGGAAAATATTAAGATCCGGCAAGAATATGACTGTTTTTCACTCTGATTAAAGACATTATACCTTGTAATACTTATATAATGGAATGATACGATTCATTGTGGCTCTTTCAAATCCTGTAGACATTAACAAAAAAAGATATTACTTTTGGAAAGTTTTCATGGACCTAGAAAAACCTCTATTTCTATACTTTTCTTTTAAAGGCAAACTGTAATTTGTTTCCAGTGTTTGCAAATACAACAGAGAAAAATATCTTGTTGTAATTAAGTGAGAACTTAAAATACCCAGTGTTGGGCTGGCTCAGTGGGCAAAAAGTGCTTGCTGTCCAAACAAAGCAACAACAGCAACACAAAACAAAACAAAATCGATGGTCTGAGTTCAAGTCCTAGAACCCACTGAAGGGAGAGAACATATTCCAGAAAGCTGTCCTCTGATTTCTGCATGAAGCTGTGGCCTGTGTGTGCACCCACACCCATGTACAAGCACTAACAGTAAATAAAAGATTTCCAAAGTTTGTCTTTCTATGTCATCTCGAGCGTTCTGACTTTCCATGAAAAAAGAAACAATTGAGCATATTTCTCATGTTTTGACTGGACTTGTGAATCTGTCTTGTTTGGGGTAGAGA
Source organism: Apodemus sylvaticus (assembly GCF_947179515.1). Classification (NCBI taxonomy): domain Eukaryota; kingdom Metazoa; phylum Chordata; class Mammalia; order Rodentia; family Muridae; genus Apodemus; species Apodemus sylvaticus. Next base: position 71,681,242 of record NC_067483.1, read on the forward strand.
GCACATATGGACACACACACACACACACACACACACACACACACGTACCAGCTGTCAGACATTAAAAAGATGTCAGTGATGACCTTGGAAGAACTGGTCACATGCCTTGGCTTGATCGAAAAGCTGGCACACCGTGGCATACTGTTTCAAAACTTGGGTTCATTTAAGGTTCACTTACCTGCAAAGGAGAATATGGGGCAGTTGGCTCAAAGCTCTTAACAGTTCCTGTTAAAACTGCTCCAGGTCAAATTGGCAAGTGGATGAAGAGCTCTTTCTGTGTCTTTCTTTCTGCCTCTCCTCTCTTAGTAGCTTCTCCTGTTAGCTCTGAAAACTTGGAATTTCATGGTCCTACATCGCTCGCCAGTCTATGGAGCCTTTCAACATCTGTAAAGTCACTTGGGATAGACACTTTATACACACAGGATAGTCATTCAAATAGAAAGTTGAAACCATCTGGTTTTGTGAAATAAACCACCCCAATGCTTAAGTAAGAATTGTGCAAAATATACCTAAGGTGATAATATAGATGGTGCTAATATAATTTTATAGTGTGTACATATATCAAAACATGCTTATATGCCATAAACATCAAACTTATTCTCTTTCCTGGTGCTGTAGGTGAACCACTGGGTTCAGCTGGGCAGTCTAATTGCTAGCTTCATTTGGTGTCACCCATGGAATTATGGTAAAACCATGGCCTCAGCTGCATTCCTAAGGGGATTTATGTGAATGTGGAGGTGTGTGTTGGGGGTCCTTTCTATTTCTTAATGTTGTCTCAGCTCCAGTCCCCACTACCTGACTTCTACATGTGGTTTTCCAACTCTGTTTCCAGTGAGTAGCTGGGCTTTTTATATGATGGTCCAGGTGTCTCTAGGCCAATGCTCAAATGCCAGAATGGAATGGCCATCATTCTTTTTAAAGTCTAGGCCCACAGCAGAGGCAGAGCCTCATTTCTGCCACCTTCTATTGGTTGAAGCAAGTGAAGAATAGGGGACACAAGATTCAGTGTAGGAGAAAACTATATGTGATGTGCACACAGAACCACTGTTGACTGGGAGTTTCTAAACTCTAAGTTACTTAGTGTATCTTCCCAAGAATTTTGCAAATATGCACGAGTGCTTTCAACATCCATTGAGTAGTGACTTTTTAGAGGTAATTATGTTTCCATTGTTACTGTCATGCTACTATTCTACCACAATTTCTCTAAGATTTTCATTGTGTTAGCAGCAACTGAGAATCTGAAGTTAAAGAAAAACATATCTGCCTTTTCCAAGTCTGGTCTTGTAGATACACAATTGATTCAACTACCAAGGAGCTCAGGGCTTAGGTTCCTGCTCAGCCGTTATCCTCTTGACACCTTTAATTTAAGGATAAAGAATTAATATTTTTATTTTTCAATAAGCCACATAATTTATAAAGCAAGTCATTGGTATTTCTTCTATAGAATTAGATGGGTTCATATCTCTCTCCTCTCTCTCTCCTCTCCCTCTCTCCTCTCTCTCTCTCTCTCCTCTCTCTCTTTCTCTCTCTCCCCTCTCTCCTCTCTCTTCCTCTCCCTCTCTCTCTCCCCCTCTTCTCTCTCTCTCTCTCTCTCTCTCTCTCTCTCTCTCTCTCTCTCTCTCTCCCCCCTACCCCCATGTGTCACAATATAACCCTAACTGCCTTGTAACTCACTAGACCAGGCTGGTGCATGCAACCTGGTTATATTATCTATGAGATAAATAAGACCCTAAGGGAAAAGTGAATCAGAACTCTTACTTCTTAGCTAGCATCAGAGGTAAAACCAGACAAGCAGACAATCATAGCATAAAATGGAAATTAAATGTGTGTAAGCCACACCCCCTAGAGAGGTAGATATGAGTGTTAATTAATAATTCATAATTGATCTGAAAAATAATGAGTATCAGCAAAAAATTGTTTGGCCTATAAGTGACTTTGAAGCAACACATAGTTTCACACTTTGTCCCTCCCTTTGAAGTTATTTAGCTGAAATTACAGCTTTAGCTACCTGGTATGTCCTCCCCTGGCGAAAGACAATGCACTGTTTGTTATCTCCTAGCTGGTTCCTATGGAAAGAAGTTGAGTGACTCACAGAGGAATTGGGATTTGCAAAGAGAAACCAACAATTAAAATTCTAAACATTATTTGTCATTATTAGTCATGAAAGCTGGAGAAGACTGGCTTAATTAGCCAGCCTGTTCTATTCTGTGAGTGCCACATGGCTGGTCACCTCTCCTCAGTCTCATGCATCTGCCTCCTAAGAGCTAAGAGGAATATCTTCCCTCGCCTGACACTTATCCCAGAGTTCCTCTCTCCCGACCAGAACTCTCACCTCCTATTTCTAATCTCAGCTATCAGCCTTTTATTGACAGATGATACTTCCATACAGTACGCAAGAGAGTCTCTCCACAGGTCTACTTGTTTTCGACTCCTTGCCTTAAGTACTGTTCCTCCACTGAGAGGCTATCACCGCCACTTGCCAGGCTTTGCTGATGTGTTTGCTGGTAACAGACTTGTGATGTCAGCCTGGCTCATCTAATACTCCATTTGTTTGTAGACCAAGTTTCTCTCAAACATGCCTGCCTCCAACACTCATCGTCTTCATTGCTGCTTTGTCTTCTACCTCATTTTTCTCAGGAATTGGTATTCAACTACACGTATAGAGTTCCAGGACCTTCACAAAAGTTAAACCTTAATCACTGAGGCTAAACTAATGACTTAATGCCACACCTGAACTTTGTAAAATAGATTTTAACTGACCAGATTATGTTTTTTTGCCTCAGAAGTAAGTACAGTTAACATTTGTTTATATACTGAGTCCCTGGGTCTTCTTATAAAAGATGCAGAAAATATATCCACATAGAAAATTGGAAATTTTAAATGGAATTTTCTTTGTCAGTCTTCTATTGCTGTGAAGAGGTGCTGTAACCATGGCAACTCTTATAAAAGGAAGCCTTTAATTGGTGCAGGCTTACTTTCAGAGATTTAGTCCATTATTGCTGTGGCCGGAAGCATGGCGTCACGTAGCAGACATGGTGCTGGAGAAGCAGCTGAGAGTTCTAGCTCTGGACTAGCAAGCAGCAGGAAGAGAGAAACAATGCGCCTGCCTTGAGCATTTGAAACCCTCAAAGCCCACCCCAGTGACACACTTCCTCCAAAAAGTACACACCTACTGATAATGCCACTCTCTGGTCACCAAGCTTTCAAAGTATGAGCCTATGGGGTCAATGCCTATTCAAACCACCACAGAAATTAAGGGAAAAGTTTCTTTCAAAAACACCAAACAAACAAAAACAAACAAAAACTTGTTGTTAACAGAGGAAATAAGCCAGGTGGTGGTGGTGCACACCTTTAATCCCAGCACTCAAGGGGCAGAGATAGGAAGATCTCTGAGTTCAAAGCCAGCCTGATCTACAGAAGGAGCTGCTAGAAGCCAGGGCTACACAGAGAAACCCTGTCTCAAATGGGCCAGTGGTGAAGAGAGAGAGAAATTTAACTAAAGACAAACTAGAAAAAATAGCATGATAGAGAACACTGTGCATTGTCATCAAGTAGACTAGACCATTACACAGAGACATAATGTTTTCTGATATTGTGGGCTATTATAAAGAAGGTTCCCTATTCCCTAGCAGCCAGCATGCTAAATCAAATAGGAATTTGGAAGCCAACACTCTCAACTAAAAGTAAAATCCAGAAAGATTGTTTGGGGGCCCAGCTCAATGAAACTTGCCAAGTATATATAAATACCTAGGTTTAATCTCCAAGACAATAATAATAATAATAATCCCTAAAGACAGCACATTTTATGTATGAGTGAATGCTCCTGTTTATCTTTCATCCTGCCCCAGAAGATTCAATGTGACTGGGTAATGTGTGTCCATACCCCTAGTGCTCGTCAGGCAGATGGGGCATAGCCAGAATGGTTAGCTCCCTGTTCAATGAGACTCTGCCTACGAAAATAAGGCAGAGAGTGATAAAGAAAGACACCGACTTTGATCTCTGTGAACACACAAAGTGACCCTCTCTACATGTGTAAGCATACACACAAGTGTGCATCTGTACATGTGCACACACACAGGTGAGGGTACCCCCTCAACATGTGCACACGCAGGCAAGCTTACCCCATACAGGTACACACAAACCCCATATACAAAAGACTTAAGGTTAGTTGGAAGAAATCATAAGCTATTGAGAGATAACACATTAGAAGTAGGAGAGAAAACAAGATTAGGAATCAGAACGTAAAACTCAGAAAGCATGACACGAAAATATAATCCAGTTCTCAACAGTTACACAGCTTTTGGCATTCAGTGGCCAAATTCCCATGGGCAAATTCTTTAACCTCTGCCTCACTAAAGTCTAGGTATCCTCATGTGTGAGAATATAACACTGTTTTAATTATCAACAAAGAAAATGTCATCCATATGCCCTTCACCTTATATGGATAAGTTTGGGTTGAACAAAAATTTTTAATAGTCAAAGGAAAAATAAAAACCTTATTGTCAGCTGTATAATGCAATGTTTTCATAAATTGTCCAGAAGAAGCACACTTTCCTGGAGGCTGGAATTAAACATAATTTCCCCCTCAAAAGTCTATAAAAAGAGGTCACCACCCAATGTGACACTGCCTTTGAGGAGGTTGAACAGTGTCTGTTTTCCTGGGCAACCCTCAGTATCTGGATGCTTTCAGAAAAACACAGCCCAGTGGAAATGAGGCTTTCAAGGCAAGTGCTATGTGCTCTCTATGTCTGGGCTCCCTTCTAGTTTGGCTATCCTGAAGGAAGAGCTTAGGGTCTCTAAAGATAGCTTATGTTCACGTAAACACTCCAATCATAATTATTGATTCTCCAATTATGATTTTGTTAGTCATTTGGTGATAATAAAGAGAAGACTGCACTCTGCAAACTGTGACGTCCCTGTTTCTGCAGGTGTGTTCTCTAATCTCATTCTAATCTACACAAATATTAATAGAAATCAGGTGCTTTGGAGAAAATAATAAGAGATGTAATTTTATAAAATTATTTTCATTTGTCTCTAAGTTCCTCCCTGCTATTTGAGAAAAGATTATCGTTCTATTTTGGCAATAGAATATTTTAATATTTCAAACTCAAATCCCTTACATTCTCTCCACAACCTATGAAAAGGACATCAACACCCAAGCATTGTATGCATGCATATATTCCAATCATTCCTTATCTTGGACACACTAACATTTATGATAATCATTTTTTTCTGAAAATGAATATAATATCCATAGTCTTTCAACTTGGTAAGGAATATTTATTGTAAATAATCTCAAGAAAGGACACCCAAAGGGTAGTTCTGGCAGAATCTTTAGTATTCAGAAACTTGTTTGAAATTTTCTAATTTTTGTGTGGTATTTGCAATGAAAGCCTGGGCCTTGAGCATGCCGGGCCAGCACTGTACTGAGTCCTACACTCCACCATAAAAATTCCTAATTCCTAAGGTCTTGTTTTACTAATTACATGTTGTTTTTTTCATAATGCTTTGCAGTGTGTTGCCATACACCCAGGGCAGATTCTAGATAAGCAGTTTCTCCCAGATTGAAATCACTTAGACTATAACCCAGATGTTGAAATACAAATATAAACTCGCTCCCCAAACACAGTGTTTGCTCTCAGAAGTTACCATTCAACAAGATTAAAGCTTTGAAAATTAAGCCAGGTTTATCTTTAACCATCTCTCTCATCCTCTTTCCTAACAGCCAATTCCCTTACACTTAAATTTCTCAGCAGGAAAGTAGCTAACTTCCCCCAATCCCCACTTTCATTTTAAGAGACTTGAAATATTTTCCCCACAAAGTTCTATCTCTAGCTAAGGAGCTTATGGTAATTGAAATCTGCTTAGAGAGTAAATTAATTTTTCTTTAAGGGTATACCCAAGAGTGTATAGTTGGTGCTTAGTTATTAGACTGGAAAGATTTAAAAACATGAGGACTCCAAATTAGATGGGTATTAAAGGAAGTATAGATCTGGAGGAGTAAAGGGAGGGGTAGAATATAATAAAAACACAATGTATGAAATTCTCAAAGAATTAATAATCTTTGAAAACACAGAGAAACAAATTAAATATAGAATTGTGGCAAAGACTATAGTATTCCACTATCAAACTCAACAACAGTTTAGCTTCAACAGATTAATATAACCCACCATATTAAATTATTGTCAGTCAGTCATTTATTTATTTATTTTAAAAATATCATTTTTGTGACTCACTCTATCAAAACACATTTAGCCCCTGGTGTTTAGTCCATAAAGTGCTGGCCTACTTAAACCTTTAAAAAACGCCTTTCCTGATAAGAATCTGCAGGACTCGTGACCTAAATTCATTTGACTGTGGAGCGCTGTTCAGTTATGCCAATGGTTCTTGTGTCTTCTATCGGTTGTTAGAGGACAGCACTTTATCGTCCACTCTACCTCAATGGCCAGTTCCCATGAGCAAGCATGAACCTTGCGTCCTTAGCACAAGCCCATGGGATGTTAAACCCAACTGATGTGGAGCGTCTCAGCTCCGAAACACGCCCACGCCACCCACCTTCAGATCGCTTAATAATCCCGGAAGGATTTCACACTTCCAAAAGCATGACTTCCTTCCGCAAATACTATTCCTGCTTCCTGGCTTCATTTCCTCTGTATCCAATGTGCTCCCATAACTCACTGATGCGTCTTGCAATCTAGTCTGTTAGATTCTGCACTCTAGTCTGTTGGAACGACGTTTATCTGCCTTAAGTCCTCCTAGAAGGAGAGAAAGCTCCGTTTTTCGTCAACACCAAACTTTGCATCTAAGTTTCAGTTCCATCACTGTTCCCAACTCAAAGGACAATTTCAAAAATATCTGGATCTCCCAGAGATAGCAGTATACTTCTATATATTTATCAAAGCTTATTCAACTATACACCTAAATTTGAGTGACTTTTTTACTCATCAGAAATTATACTTAAATTGTTAAATTTTCTTTTCAAAAAGGAAAAAACTCTGAATTCCCCCTGTGCCCCTCTCCTTATGAATACACAACAGCCTCTACAACAATAAACAGAACAAAAGGAAAATGTGAAACCCACCTCATGCCTTTTGTCTGCACAAACACTGAGCAAAGGTTTTTCTTTTCATGTCTGGTTGTTTTGCCTGCATGTATGCATGTGTACTGTGTGTGTCCCTGGTGCCTGTAATGAGCAGATTCCAGGTCCCATGTAGATTCTTTTATGTTTCCTAGCATGAAGAACTTCTGCACCCTAGAGTCCTGGAAGATATTGAGAGAAGACAAGTTTAGAAAGATGTAATGAGGGGCTGGACAGATGGCTCATTGGTTGAGAACACTGACTGAGCTCCTGAGTTCAATTCCCAGCAACCACATGGTGGCTCACAACCATCTGTAATGGGTCTGATGCCCTTATCTGGTATGTCTGACAACAGCTACAGTGTGCTTATATACATTAAATAAATAAATAAATAAATAAATGCATTACCAGAAAATGTGTGAATGGAGATAAGGAATCTTCATATTCTAACACAAAAATGGGCCATTTCAACTCACGTATAGATAAATTTGGAGTCATCTAAAAATGTTTACACTAAAATAGAATAACTTGGATGGCCATGGACACAAAATGCTTCACAGATATGTTAGTATGACATTATAAATATACAATTGATCTGCAAAATGTATAAATGCCTTGAAGTCGGTCTGCCAACATATTTATTAGATAAAATAACAGAGGAAACACAGAAAACGGTAAAAAAAAAACACAATCTGTTCTCTCTCTCTCTCACACACACACACACACACAAACACACATACACACACACACAAAACCACAGTAGCTGAGAGCATGGTAGTACACACCTGTATTCGCAACACTTTGGAAGCTGAAGCAGGTAGATGGTGGTTTTGAGACCAGCTTGAACTGCACAGCCAAAACTGTCTCTCAATAAAATAATAATAATGATGACTAATAACAATATAACATCAACAATAATAACCACAACTAGTGAAATAGGAATTCATGCATATAAAGACTAGAGATTATTTATCTAACAAGGCTATAAATATGGCTTAGTCATCATGTCTCATATACTTAAATATTTCTCTCACTCTTGAAGATCCTCTATTGAAGCGCTAGCCAAGATCTCTCATCCTCAGAATCAGGGCCAAAAAAAAAAAAAAAAAAAAAAAAAACCACAAGGGGAATTTTTCAGTTCCGGGAATCATTATTCAGACTGAGATTCAAGAGCCCTTCTCTTCTCTTCTCTTCTCTTCTCTTCTCTTCTCTTCTCTTCTCTTCTCTTCTCTTCTCTTCTCTTCTCTTCTCTTCTCTTCTCTTCTCTTCTCTCTGAGAGGATGTTAAATAAAACATTCGATCTACAGAAGCCATATGAAAAACTTAGAACTGGGAGGGGAAAACAATAGAGTGGGCTGATGTGTCTAGCGCGCTCATGCACTGTTAGAGAAGGAGGAGAGCCGCAGAGTAGACTCTTAACGGATCTGGCCTGCCCATGGTGTTGGGAATGTCAACGCACTCGAAGATCTGTTCCTTCAGTTGATTAGTGCCCCAATGACTATCTGATGGGAAATCAACACACCCTTGTTTGGTTCATTGTAGAGTTCTGGTGACTCACTCACATGTGACTGTGAATGTGTTTAGAGATTATCATGAAAGCCTACTTACATTGACATAGAAAATAGCACTTAACACATTTTCATACAAAGATCTGGGACAGTACTTTTTTTAAATTTTTTTAAATTTTATTTGTTTGTTTGTTTGTTTGTTTTTTAAGAAACAGAGGATTAGAACCTAAATGATTTCCACACCTGGCTTGGCAAAATAATCCCATTAGTACTGATCTCATCTGAAACCCATTTTATCTGTACGAATGTCTAATGCGAAGTCATGAGGAGGCTGCCTCAGCTGAGTCAAAGGTGATGTATCCAAGCCTGCCAGTTTGCAAGTGACTGGCCATTCCATACCCTGGGAATTTCCAAAGGACACACCCTGAATTCTAGGTCACATAGGTGCTATTTTCCAGAGAAAACTCAGCAGTAGGCCTAATATAGCCCATGAAATGTTGGTAATTTCACTTTCTCTTGATCAAACTCTTCTCTTACCTTTCAAACCTGCTAGCCATGTGCCCCACCCTTTCTCTCTCTCCTTTCTGTGGTGTTGGGAACCCAGTTGCTTGATATATACATACATGCATACATACATATATATATATATGGCAGTTGTATTGGTAAGAGTGGGAATATGTATTGGTGATATTGGAAAAGCATATCCTTTTCCAAGACTCAGTGGATTCCTGCCACCAGGGTATAGTGTCCCAGCTGAATCAGTAGTGGAGAACTTCACATCTGGGAGGATTTGCAAAAATCATCTACTTCAACTCCCATGTTGAAGGAATCAGAGTTGCAAGATAGTCACCTTTCCAAAGACATGTAGGTTTTTCACCCAATTTATGCTGGGTGTCAGTGGATATGAATAAGAGATCTGTTTTGGGGGCGTTCATAGGTATGTGAGGGCTGAGACAAATGAGGCAATAAAATATGATAAATGTGATAACAGTGAATTCACAGTTCCAAAGTAGAGACTACAGCAAGTGGCTGAGAGGAGCCAGGGAGGAACTGATGTCACACCCCCTCATTTACTTAACAAATACACATTGGATGCACAAGCATGTAGCTAAGCATTCTAGACCAGCAACCTAAGCAGAGTCATGGGGCGCTTATTTTAGTGTTCACTGGAGGAATGTGAAAAGCAAACATGTATGTAATAGAGGACATGGAGCTGAGTGGTAAGGGAGAAGATGGCGAATCGAATAGAACAACAGAAAGTGGCTGGGGTGGGGTCATGTGCTACTTCAAATAGGATAAAGTAATAATAAAATAATAAGGCACAGGTAATAATGAATAAATAATAAAGTAATAAGGCATGCGGTTGGAAATTTGGCTCATCAGTAAAGAGCAGTGGCAGCTTCTCCAGAGGACCTGGGCTCAGTTCCCAGCACCCACATGGTGGCAAAACCAATCTATATGCGGGCATAACACCCATATACATAAAATAAAAATGATACAGTAAAATAACTAGCTGTAAACTGTGAAGTGGTCAGGGAAAACATCTAGAAAGAGGATGTTGTGGTCAGGGCAGCAGCAAGGGCATGTGTCCTCAGGCGGGAACATGCTTGGAGCATTTGGAGAAGGATGAAGAAGTCCCTGTGACCAGTCCAGAGTAGGAAGATGGAGATGAGGAGGGGAAAAGTACAGATAGACATCAGTGGGGGTGGGGGATGGGTCAAGCAGGACCTTATAGGCCACCCACTGTGGGTTTGAATTTACTCAACAGAACTCATTTGAAAGTCCCTGTTGTGGGGTGTTAAGAGGTAGGATAAAGTGGCCCCTTTAAAATGTGATTAAGTAATAAGACTAGAATGGGTTTATCGGCTCATACAGTAATGGGTTGAATTGAGGGGTTAGCTCAAGAATGGGACTGTAATTTTTTTTAAAAAGTTTGGTCTTGGCATTTGTTGTGTCCCTAGAACAGCCTTTTGCCCATTCCCTTAGAAGCAGAGTCACCAAGCCAGCAGGAAAGCCCTCATCAGAAACCAACATGGCACCAGCACCATGCTCTTGGGCTTCCAGAACCATGAACAAAATAAACCTCTCCTCTCCTCTCCTCTCCTCTCCTCTCCTCTCCTCTCCTCTCCTCTCCTCTCCTCTCCTCTCCTCTCCTCTCCTCTCCTCCTCTTCTTCCTCCTTCTCTTCTCCCTCCCTCCCTCCCCCCCTCTCTCTCTCATACACACACACACACACACACACACACACACACACACACACACACACACACACATGAACTACTCAATTTATGATAATCAGTTCCTGAAACAGAAAAAGGAATAAGATACAGACTATAGTAAAAATTTGGAATCTAACTTTAAATTCGATGGGTCTGCATGGAGGATATGTAAACAGAAGAATGATGTGGCTTTGTTTAGACTTTAAGAAAATCCCTCTGGATGGTGTGCACATGGTAGAACTTTTTGAGATTGGTGACTGATGAAGGCATTCTAGTTTAGACTTGAAGGATGGAAGAAGTTAGGCAGAGACAGAGTGGAGTATGAGAAGGGTACCACAAAGTATTTGCTGAGCATGCCATAGTACTTTCCCATAACTCCTTGTAGGTGTGACAATGCCTCTCCTGCTTGGTAACACATTCCCAGCCCACACAGGCTGAGCTGCAGATTAATAGGGTATTCTTTTGTTGGGATGCAACATGATGCAGTTCAGCATGTAAGATGATGTCTTGTTGAGTACATACAAAATTCTGGGTCAAGAATTCAAGAAAATGGGTGGAGACTCATTACTTCTTTGCTGAGTAAGCATTTTCCTGCACAGTCTAGTTATCTAGCTCACAATTATTGTCACGACAAAACTTGGGTTTGTTTGTGAAAGCTGGTATAGCTTTAGAGACATTTCAGGGGCACAGCCCACAATGGGATGTGGGTAATGATGCATGTCTGATTTCTCATATGACTTCTCTGATTGTAGACTATTTTATGAAACTAAGCACAATGCCTTCACCAATGGGTTCTCGGAAAACACATAGAAGGAACAGATGTAATCTGGAAGACTGATTCTCTGTGTTCTCAGCTGTAAATTGAGAGGGAAAGTCTATGGTTTTAGCTATCATACTTGGAGAACTGTAGTAAGAATCCAGTATTTAGTGAATGAATTTGTTTTTTTTTAATTAATTTATTTTTATTTATATGAGTACACTGTAGCTGTCTTCAGACACACACCAGAAGAGGGCATTGGATTCCATTACAGATGGTTGTGAGCCATCATGTGGTTGCTGGGAATTGAACTCAGGACCTCTGTAAGAGCAGTCAGGGCTCTTATCCACTGAGCCATCTCTCCAGCCCTTGAAGGTGTTTCAATGTGTTGTTTTCCAGAACTGCATTGCAGTATAGAACCATTTTCCCTCCAAATGCATAAAGAGTTGGTCCCAAAACCCTCAGGTACAAAACCTCTCCTCTGTCTCACCATGATGCTTATGGATGGCCTAGACACGCCCTGTTCATGTTACCTCTGGAATATTTATAATACTCGACAATGCTATGTAGATAGTTGTTATTCTATTGTTTAGGGACAATGAAGACAGTTTGTATGTAATCAATACAGATGTGATTTCTATGTCTATTCAAAAACCCATGGCTAGATAAAACCACGGGTGCAGAAGCCATGCACAGGGAAAGCAGACTGCATATTGAAAGTAGAGCGATACGGATAGGGCTGGAGACATGGCTCAGTGGTTAAGAGCACTGACTGCTCTTCTGAAGATCCTGAGTTCAAATCCCAGCAACTACATGGTGGCTCACAACCATCTGTAATGAGATCTGACGCCCTCTTCTGGTGCGTCTGAAGACAGCTACAGTGTACTCACATATAATAAATAAATCTTTTAAAAAATTCTTTAAAAAGAGAGAGAGAGAGAGATACGGATTAGGAGAAAGAATATAGGGAGTTGCACTGTGTGTGACAGCATTACAAGCACATGTGTGGACAACCACACACACTTTTGAGTTTGTTTCTGCCTCTTTCAGTGAGTCTGGTAAATCGATTTTATATCTCTTGGCTTCCAGTTTAATAAGCTTTTCAAAATGATCAGCCTATGAATATGGTTTTTTTGCTACTGAATTCCACTATTTAGTATGTAAAATACATTTTAAAGTGGGCCAAAAGCATTTTTTCAAGTTTTATCACAGCTCATTTTCCTTCTCTGCTTTCCTGTGGGAGCGATGCAATGGGGAAGCCAATCTCAGTTCTTTTCATTTTAATGTCGTCCCATGGGCTAGGGATGTGGCTCAGTGCAAGAACATGTGTCTAGCATGTATAACGCTCTAGGTTTATTCCCCAGTTCTGTGATCCATCATTCAATAAATACAGAGAAAATAAAATTCTGTGTGACACAGAGTGCTCCTTTCCAGCCTGCAGTAGACCAAGTGTTAAAAAGTGTTTGACCCACTCACACTCTGTAGGTCACAGCTTGCTCACTTGGCCGCCCTTAAGGTTTGTAATGAGTCACGTAGAAAGCATTAGAATCAAGATTGGCCGGGGACCATTCATCCTCTCAGGTTCATTAAGTTCCTTCAACCTGGTAGTTCCTGTCCTAGATAAACAAGAGATACTAACTCAAGGTTTCCTGGGTCGGTTAGGCCGTTTATTCAGTAAAATCAAGACAGTGAAATGTGATTTTTTTTTCATTCTCCTTTGTCATATCTTATAGCAATGTGTTTTCTTTCTTAGTCAAGGTCTTCACTTGTCACCTAAAGTACTCATGAGGTCTTCTGTATTGTGTGTATTATGTACCTTTAAGTCACTTACATTTCGGTAATTTGCTGATACGTGTCTCATAGGACTGTTTCAAATTTGTGTAGGGATGTATCTCAGTGGCAGAGTGCTTGCCTACTGTACACCAGGCTCTGGATTCAAGTTCCAGTAATATAATAAAAAGAGTGCTCCAAACATGACTCGACTGTTTTTTTTTCTGTTTATTAAATTATCATTATTTTCATACAATTGAAGAAAATAAATAAATTCTCATAGACATAAAAACCAATTTAGAAGTTTCTTGTTCTGTTTTTGTCTGTGTATCTGTTTACTCTGTGAATATTGCTGAATTGATTTGATCCCAAAGCTTTTAAATTCTGCCTTGATGTCTGATGAGGCTGAACCCTATTAGTAATCTTCCTTTGTATGACTTTACTGACTATCCTTGGACACTTTTACTATATTATCTAAACTTTGAGGTACTTTTGAATTCTTAATTGACTATTTCTTGGATCCCTGTTGGAATTTTATTAAAGTTATAAATTGACTTTGGGTAAAAGAACAATTTAATTATATGGATATGGTGTGTCTGACAATTGATACTTTGTTTTATTATCTGTGAAATTACTTATAATTTGGCAAAAAAAATCCATAAAAATCCGTATAATACATAGTTGAAAGATGTTTTCACTGAAGATGAAAAAAATAAATGATTTATAAAATATAAAAGGACCTTAAAAATAATAAGGATAGAAAAACTGAAAGAAAAATGGCCAAAGGTCAGGAGTAGCGTGTTTATAGAAGGGTATATCCGCATAGTTACAAACACACAGAAAGGTGCTAAATACAGGTATAAATGTTTTCAATTTTATTGTCATTATTTTGTAATACTAGGGATCTAATTCAGCCTCTCTCACATGCCAGGAAAGCATTCCATTAGTCCTGTTTTCAAGTCTGCATACCAATATTTCTCAACCTTTATCTGCTGTCTCATCTGCAGTAGGGAGCCTGTGCTAGGTAATTGTTGTAAGGACTGTCTTGGAGAACAGAGAATATTTAGCAGACTCGCTGGCTTTGAGTTAGGAATATCTATGCTTTAATCACGACAATGAACACACACTCCAGACAATGACAAACATCTCCTGTGGGGCAAAATCATTACACTCTGAGAACCACTATTTTCCACCTACCAGAGAAACTGAAAACCAGATCCCTCCTGTCCTTCAGCATTCTCTGCCTGCATTCCTGCCAGCAAGGGGAGAATTCTGCCTTTAGACATAATCTCAGGGGTGGGTAGGGGGAAATGGGAGGGTGGGGAGGGCTGTCATGGGAGGAGCTAAGTACAGGGTGTTGAAAAATGTTTAAAATATACTGTAGGAAATTCTCAAGGAATTCAAAGACTATTACAAAAGACTCTGCTTTTCAACTGCTCTCAAAATAAATGCTCTTATATTTGCTGGTGAAAATGTAAGCTAGCCAGCTTTAGCTTTTGTAGAGGACAAATGAGAAATTTAAATTATATTTGAATTTTTTAAAATATGTACTCTTCAACTCTTTAGTGAATAAATGAAGTTAAGCATATGTAAACATGTATTGTGCAGTGATTTAATTATAGCATTGTTAACGGCCTAAAACTAGAAGTATAAATGTCACAAATATGGTTAAATATTTAAATATGGTTAAATATATGGTTAAAGATGGTTAAATGCCACAAAAATGCTTAAATAAATCATAGTACCCCCACACAACGAATGCTGTATAGAAGGTAGTAGAAGTAAACTTTATTAGGTGGGCTGTTCTCCACATAGTGCTCCTCAGAAAGATAAATAAAAAACCAGAAACGTGTATAACATAATTTTACTTCTTTCAAAACATATATTCCCACATATGAGTGAGGAAAAAACTCTTAATACCCTATTTATCCATACTTCCTGGAAGAATGTAGTATGCAGAATATATAAAAAGCACTTGTAATTTAATAACAAAAGAAATCAATTTAGGGGATGAAGAACTTGAATGGACATGCTCCAATAAAGATATACAGCTAGCCACTACGTGTATGCAAATGTGCTTGGCTCTGTCAGTCTCCAGGGAGGTTAACACACCCAAAACATGAGATACCACACCACACTTACTGGGTAGGTTACCCCTCAGAAAGAAAAATACAGGTTGATAAGGATGTGGAAAAATTAGAAGCTTTATATATCGCTTGAATAAAGCAAAATGGTACCACTTCTATGGGAAACGGTTTGGCAGTTCTTCAGTCGAAACAGTTCCCAAGTGAGGCAGCAGTCCCTCTCTTTGGAATCACACATTCAAACACGTTACATACAAAAGTTCATAACTCACAACAGCCAAAAAGTGAAAGCAAACCAAATGCCCATTGACTGGTGAATGCATAAAAGTGGCTCAGGGCTCAGCCGTAAAGCAGAAAGTAAAGTGTCGACTTATGTTAAGGTATAAGTGAAACATAAAGGCCTTATGCTAAGTGAAAGAAGTCAGAGATGAGAGGTCGCACGTATGAAACGTTCATGTAGATACATTCTTAGACACACAGGTTCATTAGTATTTCCAGGGGCCGTGGGTAAGGGATCAGTGGGGACTAACAGCTTCTTAAGTGTGAATTTGCTTTATGGGGTTGAGAACATCTCTTATTAGTAGAAAGAAGCAATAGTTCTATGGTATTAGGAATGTAGTAAGCCACTGAGCTGTCTCTTTCAACATAGCTTATTTTGCATTATGTGACTATTTTCTCAACTTAAAAATATATATTCTGACCATACTGTCTGAACATACACACTTTCATTTCATCTCAGAACATCTCAGCTTGGCTGTGGTTAATACTTGGATGAGAGCATATGTACATACATACATATACACATACATACATACATACACATACACACACATACATACATACATACATGCATACATACATACACACATGCATGCATACATACATACACACATACATACATACACACACATACATGCATACATACATACACACATACATACACACACATACACACACACATACACACACATACATACATACACACATACATGCATGCATACACACATGCATGCATACATACACACATACATACACACATACACATATACATACACACATACATGCATACATGCATACACACATACACACACATACATACACACACATACACACATGCATACATACACACATACACACACGTACATATATACATACACATACATACATACATACACACACATACACATACATACATACACACATATATATTAGTTCTACATTAGTTTCCTATTGTTGCAAGTTCACACAAATTTACCATCTGAAAATAATTACAACAGCTTAGCTCACAGTTGAGCATAACAATATGGGCTTAGGTAGGTAGGACCTCTGTTTAGGGTTTCATAGGCCAAATACAAGATGTTGGCCAGACTTTTCTCTGCGGGCCCTGAGGAAGACTCCAGTCCAAGCTCCTGAGATGCTGAGTGATGGTGATAGCGGTAGTTTTGTGAGACAGGCTCTCGCTCTGGACGCTCTCTTGTCCTGGCACGTCCCAAGTTACTCGTGTTAGCTGTCACCTTGAAATACTCCCGCTTCTACTTACCACGTGCTGGACTACAGATGTATGCTACTATTCTTAAGATTTTTAGAAGAATTCAGTTCCATATGCTCTTAGGACTGAGGGTCCTGGCTTCCTTGCTGTCAGCCAGGACCCACACTCCCTTATCACAGATTTCCCTCCTCTTGGTTCATAGGCAGCAAAAGGTCAAACCCCGTTCACCCTTCAAATAAATCTGGGTTGTCTTTCTGCTACTGTGGAAAGAAAACTCTCTACTTACAAAGGGCCTCTGTGACTAAGCTAGGTAGCTAATTTCATTTGTGTTATAAAATGTTGGGCAATCATGGGAGTATTATCTCATCAAACCCGTAAGCATTCATGCTACACTCAAAAGGAGAGAGATTATAGAAAGACAAGGCTCATTTTGGATCATTGGTAGAATTCTACTTAGGACCTCTTTCAGAAAAATAAGTAATTTTCTACCCATTTCAGAAAAAACTGTTTATAACCAGACTCATCACAAAGACTGGAAACCTCAGTATTCAATCTATAGCAAGGTGACAAAACAAAAGAACATAAAGATGGCTTTTGAAGATAGATATTGCGGGCTGGAGAGATGGCTCAGCAGATAAGAGTACTGACTTCTTTTAGAGGTCCTGAGTTCAATTCCCAGCAACCACATGGTGGCTCACAACCATCTGTAATGAAATCTGATGCCCTCTACTGGTGTGTCTGAATACAGCTACAGTGTACTCATACACATAAAATAAATCTTTCAAAAAACAAAAGAAGATAGATCTCTCAGTGTGAGGTCCCTGCCAGCTTGTTGGTTCTTTGTTTCTTTTTCTCTACTAAAATATTTCATGTGCATGCAAGGCAGACAAGAGAACTGTTTCAGCTTTTTCTCTATAGTTGTGATGAGAAACTGATATTATGGTGGGCATTTAGGTGACCATATATTTAATAGACCAAACATCTTCAAGCTTTTTGGTCTCAGAGCTCTTGTTATTGAGGGGTGTTTGATTTTGATGGCTTAGAAATATTGATATTATCAAGATAGTAAATTGAACCTAGAAAATATAAACATAACACACAGGCACACATTCTCCTCATTTACATACTGATATCACAGGTTATATAGCCTCTGCGAGGTAAAAGGAATAAAGTATTCCTAGGCCATCCCTTCGAAAGACTGTGAAAGATGTCAACACCGCACCGTGCATTTTTGCAAACTGATCCACGCACACATATTGTATATTCACTCAAGCGGCTTGATTCTGCTGATATTACAACAGACTCAGTCTGTGAGTCTAGCAAAAAGCCATACAGAGGGCGATGAAAGTAAGCACTGGGGATTCCTGTCATGTTTTGCCCTTGAAAACTTCCGATAGGAAACTGCCCTCTTGTTGACTCGTTTTCTGTTTTAGTGAAGAAACGTTCATGGCTGCTTTAGTGATTCCGTATTTTGATCCGATTAAGTATCAGGATTGTTCCCTTGAGCAGGAACTAGGGACGTGCTCTTTTGCACAGTGAGCCTTCTCAGTCCTACCCGCCAGCCCTCCAGTGTCTAGTCTTCCTCCTCTGGGAAGATGCAGTGACCCAGGCGGAATTAAAGAAAAAGAATTCAGATCGCCCTCACTAACAACAGAGGACTATCAGTCTGAGAGGCGAATCTCAGTCGCTGTGACCAGAGATGCAGGAGAGCCAGCAGTGCATGGTCTGAGCCAGATTTTGTAGCCAAGAGTAGGGAAGGAGGAGTGCAGGGCTTCCTTGGAGAAAGAGCAGACGAGTAGCCTGTCTGGATGGACGGATAAGATACTTTTCTTCAAATGGTTAGGTAGGAGATAAGTCAAGTAACCTCCCAGTGTGGGGTGGGAGTTAGATACTTTTACTTTTGCACCCTGGGGGTATTTCGTGGGCTGCACACTTCCAGGAGCCTTGAGCCTATTTTAGGACCTTGGCTTTTAGGGCGATTTCCTTTCCATAGGATATATTGCAGGTAATTGTCCTTTGTATCCTGCCAACAAAAAGTGACGAAATAAAGCAAAGGCCTCTCGCTCATTAACTCGGGCATTCTCATTTTCTGTCTATAGTAAAAGGCCCCAAAGCTCAGTTCTCAGGTCCGACTTGCATCTTTCTACCGCAGATGAAAACATTGTTAAAAAACCAAAACCAAACCAAATCAAACCCAGCAACAACAACAAAAAGCTCTAGGAGGCCAGGGATTGCATTCTCCCGCTTCAAGGTTAAAGGTTTGCAAGCCTCTGTCACCACGTGTTCCGGGCAGAGGGCCAACCAGACATCAGAGGGTTGGCGGATAAGACTGAGCAGGCTCGCTGTGATGAAGTGCACATCCGGGGATCCCGCTTTAGTGGCGCGTGATCGGAAAATACCGAGTGACCGATCCGACCGGTGTGTGTGTGTGTGTGTGTGTGTGCAGGGACGTAGGATTCCCCGCCGCAGAGTGTGTGTGTGTGTGTGTGTGTGTGTGTGTGCAGGGACGTAGGATCCCCGCCGCGTGTGTGTGTATGTGTGTGTGTGTGGGCAGGGACGTAGGATCCGCGACACAGAGTCCAGACACGGTTCCTAACAGTCCGATGTCCCAGAACCCCTCACGTCAGAGCCCCAGCCCGCAGCCCTAGCGGCCTTTCTCGTCTTTTGAGTCACCAGCCCAAGGGGAAGCAGGGAGATTGGCTGCGGTTGGAGGCGTTGGCGAGGGGGCGGTGCCCGAGTGCGTGGCTCCGGAGCGTCCGTAGTCTGTGGGCGTGGTGTGGGGGCGTGGCCAGGGTGACTGACCTGTGGAAGGGCATTCGGCGGCTGGGGCGGGGCGTGGGGCGGAGCTAGGATGGCCTGGGGGCGGGGCCACACGAGTGGCGGGCCAGACCGGGAGGCGGACCTAAGGGAAGGGCGTTCGGCGGACGATCTATAGCAGCCAGCGGCCGGGACTCCCAGCACCTTGACCCTGGCGCGAGGCGGCGTCGCGCACGCTTACAGGTGCCCGCGCGGGGCCGCGGCTCGGGCGCCCTCCCGTTGGCCGAGAAGGAGGAAGGGGGCCGTGTCGGCGTCCAGCCCCTCGCGCCCAGGATGGACGTGCCGGCCCGGGTGTCCCGACGAGCGGCGGCGGCGGCGGCCAGGATGCTTCTGCGCACTGCCCGCGTCCCTCGCGAGTGCTGGTTCTTGCCGACCGCGCTGCTCTGCGCCTACGGCTTCTTCGCAAACCTCCGGCCGTCGGAGCCGTTCCTCACGCCCTACCTGCTGGGGCCGTTCAAGAACTTGACCGAGAGGCAGGTAGGCAGGCGCGGCAGGCGGGGAGGCCGAGCGCGGCAGGTGTTTGCGGAGGGCCTTGCGGCGGAGCCCCGGAGCCGGCTACGCAGATAGGATTTCTGCTCGCTTGGAAAAGTGGCCTTACTCTTTTCGTTTCTGGCACGTTCTGTGTGGGACTAAACCAGAAGGGCCGCAGCCCACGTGCATGTATGTGGATAGTGCTGTGTGGTGACATAACCCGGTTCTGCCCGGACAAGTCCTGCTGGAGCTGCTGGGGACCGGGGACAGTGAGTGGACAAAGAAAACTGTATACTTTCAATAGGATATATATATATATATACATACATACATATGTGTGTATTTATATATGGATGTATGAATGAATGGACGGATGGGTGTTAGTTGGCACTGCTTTTGTGAGAGGATCCCCTTTCCTTCTTCTCCTTGACTTTGTTTACCTCTGACAAGATAGATACGCTGCTGTATCACATAAGGGCAAACAGTACTACACCATCCGAATCTGGCTGTTTGATTAGGTGAGATTGTGTCCAAAGAGTTCCTGCCCCCTTTGAAGTACCTCTCTGGGATGAAAACAGACGGTGCTATATAATTGGCACTTAGCTTTTCTCGTGTTGTGAATTGTTGCTTCACGGACAGGTTTTGTCCCTTCCGGACAGGTGGAGTTTTTGAAGGCTGTGATGCACATGGGCCATGATCGAGAACTCCTGGGTAGTCATTTACTCAAGATAAAAACTTGTAAGCATGGCACTTCAGAAGTGCATACTTAAGAAATGTGCCTAACTCCTCTGATTAAAAGCACATTGTCCTGGCACTTGATATTGTCAGAGGAGTATGTCGATTGAGAAAGAAATTAAATCGGTGCTGCTCCAGGACCCTTTCCTTGAGTACCAAAGAGGGTGAAAGCTCAAGACCGATGTCTTTTCCCTGCTGTCAGCTGAGCTGGATAATTGTCACTTTTTTTTTCCTATACCCCTTCCCTTCTTTACCACACTGCGTCCCTGCCCAAGTGACTATAGAATATTACTTCCATGTAAACCTTCCTGACATTGCCAGTCATCTCTTTTGAGGAGCAACTGACTCAACTCAGCATACCAGGTCAGAGCAAGAGGTGACACTACCAGACTCTTTTTCTGACTGGCAGGATTACTCAGAGTCCAGTTTGTAGCTGTCAGGTGCCTTTATCCAGTATTGCCTGGGAAAGAATTAGAGTCAGTGTGGAATCCCGGATCCTGTAATATTTAGGCAATACAGCTGACTTTTGCCTGAATGTTACATCATGCTTCTTGCCTTCTGATCAGAACAGTTCTCCAAGAAGAAAATTACTCTGTGGCTATAAGAAAGTGCGATTTTGGAGACCCAGAACAACCTCTGAACCTGCGGTGTAGACACTGAGGCAGACATGACTCAGCATGGGGGCAGACTAAGCTTCCGTGCAGACTGCTCTGTGAGCTGCACAGTGTATGGACTTGCCTGACAGAAGCCTGTGAGGAGAATCGTGCTCTCGGTGTTGACACTAGAAAGTTGTCAGGGGACCTGGATGGAGAGCTGCTGGGTGCCACACGATGGCCTGCCCTGCCCTGCCTTCTCAGCAGGCCTTCCTTACATATAGGGGGTATAGGAGTACAGCAGGGTGCTGGGCCAGCAAATCCTTGTTCATTGTATGACAACACGAGGATGCTTCTCTTATGCCAAATAGTAGAGGCAAGGGGACTTAAAAAGAAATCTAGTCATCTGAGATGTGGGATCTTGGAGTCTTTGCCAAAATTCTAGTGGTGTTGCCCTTCTTTCCAGGTTGAGAATTCTACATTAAAAAACAAAACAAAAACCCAAAACCTAGTAGCTAAATTAGAACCACTGTTGTCCTTCATGAATGAGTGCTTGCTTTCAGCAGTGGACAGTTGAATAAAACATTGCGTGATTTTTAAGCAAAGTAAATCTGGGTTATAGTTAGTGACATTTGTACTGAAGTTTGTAGTTTCCCCTTGAAGATGTCCGAAGTGCCAACCTGGGTCATCTTAAATGGTGCTGAGTGCCTAAGACCCGAGGGCAAAATTTCCTCTCTCCATTTCCATTAAGCCAAACATTAATAAAAGTTATTTATTATGCTAGGCACTGAATCCAGGGCTCCTTCTGCATGTTATAGAAGTGCTATACTGCTGAGCATATTTCCATACTTTTATTTATTTTTTAATTTTGTATTTATGTGCATGACTGTATGAGTGTTTGCCATGTGTGTATGGGAGCCTGCGAATGCTAGAAGAGGATGTTGGATCCCCTGTAGCAGGAGTTATGGATGGATATGAACCAACTGACATAGGTGCTGGGAAACTGAACCCCAGTCCTCTGAAAGAGTAGTCGATGCTTCTAACCACTGAGCCATCTCTAGTCTCGTTGACCATTTTTTAGGGATGTTCTTATAAGTTGCCCAGAATATTCCTAAACTCGTGACCTTCCTGCCTCAGCCTGTCTGGGATTACAAGTGTTTATTGTCATAGCCAACAGAATTCTTTATCTCTGAAAAGTTGCTTTTATCTTTTCTTGGTAGCACACAGTTTTGATGTTTACTGCTTTTCTTTGACTTGTACTTGATACTTGATTCTGCTTGGTACTCTGAGCCTTGCAGACTCCTTTTGCCCTTTTGCTTTATTCATATCCTAAATCTAGCGTATTCACCAACTCATGTATGTATGGTCCAGCACTCAAATGTATGATCTCTGCTTAAGATAATCTTTATTTGTGTGTGTGTGCATGTCTGTATGTGTGTGTGTCTCTGTGTGTGTGTGTGTGTGTGTTGCTTTCATATCTTCCTTATCTTTCTGGGTCTACCCTGTTTGCAGTTTCCATTTTTAAATCTGTGTCTGTGCATGCTCTTAGATTCAGAACTCCTGGAATTAAAGGTTCATTCATTCTTTTTTTTAATCTCTATACAGGTTAAGTAGGTTATGCAAATACGTGTTCATCAGGTATGGTAACAGAACTGTTAACCCAGTTTTCTTTGGTCAAAATGTGAATTGGTTTAAAACTGAACTGTGCCATATCTCCCAGAAGGAAATGCACACAAACAAGTTCTGCCTAAAGTTGTGAAAGGCACTTGGAATAGAACAAGTCAATTCCTTTTGGTCACGTGGTAGAGTTTACTTGCCATGAGAAGCTAGCTAATGGAAAGTTAATAAGGATGTGCCATTTGTATGTTTTTGACTGTGAGAAGTTGTTCTCCAAGAGTCAAAATATCTATTAAAGCAAGATTTTCTGGTGTTAAGACTTCTCTACCAGAAATGTTCTAAAAGAATATTCTTTGAGACCTACTTCTGCAGACTATGTGGTCTCCGTCTCTGAGGAGTCCCTGTCATAGTACCTCCACAGAGATGGGCAAACTTCTGCAAGCATTAGGGAAACTTAGGGCATTCAGAATCAATAACAGTTTAATTGAAGAAAGATGTTTTGGGGTAGTGGCTGGGGAATATCTGGTTCGGCTCATTTCTCTGCCAATCCTAACTGTATAATCCAGCATCTGCTAACACCAAGTTTCCTTCATGTAAAGTAGAGATGGTAAAGCACTTACTTTGTAGGACTGTTTGGATTAGCTGGAAATAACTGAGGTAAAGTTCACAGCATGGTGTGTGGGAGATGTGCCACTGAGGTTTTTTGATAGTGGGAGAGGAGGTTTCTGTTTTTGTTTTTCTTGTTTGATGTTCCTTGTAAATAGAGATCACTTGATTAGAGGGAGTTGAAGAGAGCCCATCTGGTCTCCCGTGGTCCACCCGCCCCATCCCTTAGTGTACTTAGTTGATGTGGTGAGTCTGGTAGTATTACTTTTCCTCATCTTCATTATCCTAATTGTGGGTTTGTGTTAGTGTAGCATTAACGTCGTGAGGGCTATGCATGTATGTATGTATGTATGTATGTATGTATGTATGTATGTATGTATATTTTATGAAAAAAGGGCTTCCTATGTTACCAGACTGATCTTGAACTACTTAATGGTCCTCCTGCCTCAGTCTACAGGCAGGCACCACCACACCCTTTAAACTGATAAAGGATGGGATTTATGCAATGGAACATTGGCAATTAATTAAGGACAGCTACTGCTGAAAGTTACCTGTCTAAACAAAGTTTTACTAGACTGAACAGTTGGACAAAACTCCAGAACAAAAGAAGATGGGGTGCTGAAGGAAGTGATAGAGAACATCTTAAACTGTTTTAGTAACATAGTAATTGTATGTATCCATTTGTTACTGTAACAACTTCAGCACAGGCAACAAGCTTCAGCGATCCAGTCAGAACAACTAGCATTTCCCTCTTCATCATCTCCTTATATTTGGCGCCCTTGAGCTGCTCCCTTCCAGTTATTCATAAGCTCATAAAATATATAATCAGTTGTGACTGAATGCAGCCATTCCAGAGAATAGTGGAAGGACTGTCTCAACTATGCTCGCAGTCTGAAGTAATCTCTGTTCGGGATTTATATTGGATTGTTTTTGACTTCCATGTAACATTTGTCTTTCTGTGTCTGGATCACTTAACTTAAAATACAGCTTCTGCTTCTATCCAGGATACTGCAGGTGACCAGCTTCATTCTTCTGTTTGGTGCAGTAACAGTTCATTGTGCAGCTAGACCATGGTTTCTGTGAAGAAGTTTGAGTTAGTTAAGAAAAGGTTCATTGGCCAATGGTTTTGTGGTAGGGAAAGACATGGTAAGGGACCCATGAGGCACAGAAACATGCTAAGTCACACAGGAGACAGTTAAACTTTAGAGACTAGAAGGAGGGTAGTATCTGGGGGAACCGGAGTTGCTGATTGAAGCACAACTGAAAATATCCGTAGGGAAGGCTTCTTGCCCCACCTCACGGCTTTCTCAAGATTCCCTTGCTAGGGGACACAGAAGGCTTTGTTTCTCACTTGTTAGAAAGTACACACTTTGACAAAGAATCCCTTCAACAGTTCCTATGATCATGCAGATTTCAAGGCCACTCCAGAGTGCATAGCAAGTTGCACACCACTTGTCAGAACTGCATCACAAGGACCCTTACCCCCAAACCCCAGAGCAACAACAAAACAGAAACTCCCTAAACTGACAGCTGTAACCCTTTAGTGCACTGCTAGGTGGTCAGCTCCTCGTAAAAGAAGGGCCATTTCAGTGGTCACTGTTATTAGGAGAAGGAAGCTCGAAGTTGAACTGGTGCTAGTTCGTATAGTCCAGGAACCATTTTTTCATTCAGTCTTCTGGTTTTCAGAGTTGTAGAAAAGTAAGTGATTGCTGATGCATTTAATCCTTGCATCAGGAGGGTAGTGTAGGTTTTGTCCTCTGGTGCTGATGGTAAAGATGAATTCGGAGGGGACTAAACCTTACCTACGCACAAGCGCCTGCTTACAGCTCTCTGCCTTACCTTTCTCCCCTTTGTGATACTGTGCGCACTGCACTCGTTGAATGTGGCACAATCTGGATTTGACCTTTTCCTCTGCTATAAAGCAGTGACATTTCCTTGCGATGCTGGGCAGTGAGTCAGGGTTCCCTTTCAGCCATTCTTTTATGTAGGAAAATAACACACACTCTACAGGGTGCTGTGCTGCTAAATGATGAGGTTCTTTGGGGTGTGTACACTAAATACTTTTTTTTTAATCTGTGTGTGATGCATGTTCATGCTTTCAGAAATGAGAGGGTGATACGTTTAGCCTGAGGTAAACATAGGATGTCTTCCTCAGTCCTTCTCCTTTATTTTTCTGATACAGAGTCTCTCACTGAGCCTGTAACTCACTAAATTGCCTATGTTAGCTAACTGCCAGCAAGCCCCAGGGACCCTCCTGTCTCTTCCTCCCCAGTGCTGAGATAACAGCTTCTTACATGAGTACTGGGGGTCTCAACTCAGGTCCCCATGTTTATATTGAACTGAACTGTCTCTCCAGCCCCAAGTGAATTTTTTTTTACATTCAGCTGAGAGCAACTTTACTGGTACTTACCCATTCCACGCTGAGGAACAGCTCTTAATTACACAAGTAATGGAACTGAAATTCCAAATGCAGTCTTTCTCATTTAAAATGCATCTTGAAGATTATGTTTACAGAATCTCAATTTTAAATTGTGCTCGAAAAAGAAATAGCAGTAAGTTTCAGTTAACCTCATGTTATATAAATTAAAATAGCTAAAGCAAGGATTCTTGTGTACTTATTATAAAGATATAATAAATGTTTGAGATAATAAATTACCTAAATATTCTGAGTTGGGTATTGCAGTGTGTACATGTACCAAGTTATACTGTATCTCATAAATATGTATAACTATATATATTTTTTAATTTAAGAAAGAAAAATAAAACATCAAACACTTAAACTTTAGGTCATGTTCCCAATAAGTAAGAAAGCCATAGATACTGCCTATAATCCCCTGCCGAGGGTCAGGTGTCTCATCAGGGTATAACAGACACACTCTTTTGAGCAAAGCTTAACGTCAGAGAAGCCTTGCTACACTGTTAGAGGGGTGGCCCATAATATTTGGCCATGCTTCCCTGGATGACCCCATTCCCACACCTTTGTGCACATAAGCAATGCTAGTTGGACTTTGGGTTATAGAAAAAGGAGTAGTCTGGGAAGAGGAGAAAGTAATAATGAAGAATTGGAGGGGAGAGGAGAAGTATATCATCTAAATACTTTGTACATATGTGTAGAGTCCAGCTCACACATTTTAACCATGGGTTTTCTGGAAGGAGAGATGAGTAAGGAACAGGTTGCAAGAGAAATCACATGGAGAGAAACAAAAACACATGGCTTCTGGTTTAAGTCTCCATCTTTAATCCTGCCTCTTTTCCCAACCAACAAAGGCAGACCAAGCCCCTCCCCTGAAGACTGGAAACCGGTTCTTCTTGTTCTTCAGGAGGTGGGTGGTCAGGCTGCTGGCTGCTATTCTTGAGAGCAGTGGGCAGGGGGAGGTCACACATATGTATGAAATTATTACAAAATTATAAAAGTAATATAATAATAATAATAATAATAATAAATTTTAGAGATAAGAATTGGCAGTGATTTAATTTCCAAAACATGTGTTGGTCCCTGTGTCTTCCAGACAGGATGCTGGATCCACCTTAGAAACCTTAAGGGTGCTGGGCATGAGTGAGAGAAAATACCCGTAATCTCAGCACTAGGAAGGCTGAAACAGGAGGCTCCACAGACCCAGACTAGTTTGATCTCTATTGTGCTTTTGAGTCCAGTCTCGGTCACAGAGCAAGATCCTTGGTGTTTGGAAAGGATTTTATTCAGCCGAGGGGGTAGGAAAGGCCATTCCAGAAGTTCCCTGAGCTTACTGTAGCCCGTTTCTCCAGGTGACAGGGGTGTTGGGTGGCTGTGTTGTAAGAATACATTGTTACGGCCTCTTGGGTCTGTTGATCATTAACGAACTCATACTTTTTTCCTACCAGGTCTTCAATGAAATTTATCCAGTGTGGACATACTCTTACATGCTGCTGCTATTTCCCGTGTTCCTCGCCACAGACTACCTCCGTTACAAGCCTGTCATTCTGCTGCAGGGATTCAGCCTTATTGTTACATGGTTCATGCTGCTCTATGCCCAAGGACTGCTAGCCATTCAGTTCTTGGAATTCTTCTATGGCATCGCCACAGCCACTGAAATTGCCTACTACTCCTACATCTACACTGTGGTCGACCTGGGCATGTACCAGAAAGTCACAAGTTACTGTAGAAGTGCCACCTTGGTGGGCTTTACCGTGGGCTCTGTCCTAGGGCAGATCCTCGTCTCTGTGGCGGGCTGGTCACTGTTCAGCCTGAACGTCATCTCCCTCACCTGCGTTTCCGTGGCTTTTGCTGTGGCCTGGTTTCTGCCTATGCCACAGAAGAGCCTCTTCTTTCACCACATTCCTCCCTCCTGTCATGGAGTGAACGGCCTCAAGGTACAGAATGGTGGCATCGTTACTGATACCCCAGCATCTAACCATCTTCCTGGATGGGAGGACATTGAGTCAAAAATCCCTCTAAATGTAGATGAGCCTCCGGTGGAAGAACCGGTGAGTTCAGCCTTGCATTTGCGGTTGCTGTTCTGTGCATTGGCTAATGGTAGTGAGACAGACAGGCAAGCCCACGTCACCGGGCCACTCACTCATCAAGATGCAGCTGATTTCTATACTGGATAATCAACTTATTCTCTCCTAGAGTGGGTGCGTGGTCCTCAAAGTCATCCTGGCGTAGCATTATGCATCATGTCAGAAATGTCTTGGGTCTGTGTCTCTGTTTTTGTATTCCTACTGCTTGGTAGACAGACACAAAGAAAGCACTCAGAAAATGTTTACTAGTGAGTGTTTGAAATGATGCAGTGTCTACCTGCAGCTTCTGACTTGGAGCTCAGAGTATTTAAAGATAAAAGAAGTATTTTCCTCTTCTGGGCTAGAAGTGATGCATTTTATTTATTTATTTCAAATGGTGCTTTGTTGTTTTGTTGTAGAAGGTCAGTGAATAGAGGCAGTGATAGAGGACAGCAGACAAATTTAAGACATGATTTTAAAGCTCTTTCTTAGAAGAGAGTCCAGTGTTTTAAATAGTCCCTCCATTCTTTGTAACTAGAAAGATGAGTTAACTACCCGGTTTATTTTTTAATATAAAAGGTGTGTGTGTGTGTGTGTGTGTGTGTGTGTGTGTGTGTGTGTTGTTTTTCCTGTCAGGTTATAGGGTGTGAAAGACAAGGACAAGATTCATTCCAGCGACACTGGAGCAGTTTGGGTTTTCCTCTAGAATGTTGCTTGGCCCATAACATTCCCATCATGCTTAGGGAATCTAAAACTGAATTACAAGTTTTGTAGACTGAATGAAAATACAGAACTACTATGAATAGCTTGATTCTACCTAAAGCCAACCTTTTGGTTTCTTCTCAACCTATAAAAGCCTTGACCAGGGAACTAGTTGAAATTCTGTCTCAAGGAGCCTCAGTCCTCCTCTACTACAGACAGGGATACACCCTTCATGGAATACACCTCTGACTACTCTGGGTACCATCTTTAATCAGAATGGCCAGGGATTTAGTATAGAAGAGATGTTGATTCTGGTGTAATTAGTTAAGTGGCAGTGCAGAGTCAGCAGAGGGTTGGTTGAGAGGTCTACTCATTTGCTATCACATAGCAGTAGGGAAAACATATAAACTTCTGGTTGTTTTCAAGTGTGTTACAGGGGCTTTGGCAAACCTGAATATACCTAATAGTTATATAAATATATACTTTAAATATTAACATTAGTTATAGTTAAAGATTTTTATAGAATAGTGGGGTTTTATGATTTTGGATGCTAAGAAATATATGGGAAAGGAAATTTGTTCATAACAGCCACTACATACAAATGTGTGTGTGATTTTTGTATGCATATGTATAACAAAAGCCAAGAGCTTTACAAGACAATACTCTGTTATCTATTTTATTAACTTTTTTAAATTCAAGTCACAGCCTATTAAATATAGCTTATTGCCAAGTTGAGTTGCAGTTTCAGTTCAGTTTTAGATTCCCTAAGCAAGACAGGAATGTTAGATATAGGCTTACAGACAAGCGACATTCCAGAGGAAAAGCCAAACTGCTTCAGTGTAGCTGGGATGAATCTTGTATTCACATAGCGATTCTATAGCTGAACTTCATTATCTGTCAGTAACCAAACTGTCAGTATTAGGACTGGGTGACCTATCGTCACGGCATTCCAAGGCTGAGGCAGGAAGATAGCAGGTTCCCTGTCAACCTGGGTTACATTGTGAGGCCATGTCTCAAAAGACCCCAACAAAAATACATGTTAAAGCATAGGAAAATTTTCACTAGAAGCGATCTCCCAACAGGGCATGGAGCACTCAGAGAGGACTGGCTCTCACCTACCCCCTTCTTATAGAGCTTGGACTGGATCTCAGCTACCCCCTTCTTATAGAGCTTAGACTAGATCTCACCTACCCCCTTCTTATAGAGCTTGGGCTGGATCTCACCTACCCCCTTCTTATAGAGCTTAGACTGGATCTCACCTACCCCCTTCTTATAGAGCTTAGACTAGATCTCACCTACCTCCTTCTTATAGCGCTTGGGATCCAAGATCAGTAACTTACACATGCTTGCACAGATAGCATTCACACACAATTTGAGCATGTGAGAGACTTACTTCCCACTTTACCTCATAAAGGCTTTCACTGAGCTACATCTGCAGACTGGAGGTGTGGGAGAAATTAGCTTCCGTTGGTTCCCTGACCTCCCAGGCTCTGTGGCTCTGCTGGTAGTCGGGCAGTGCTTTGGCCACCACATTGACTGCTGTTTTCCTACAGACAGCATGAAGGGAAGCCAGGATATAGATATTGAGAATTGCAGAGCCGTTTAAGCTAGCAAAGCGTATAACCAAATTAAATCACAGTTGCAGTATTAATTTAAGAGTAGATGGGTGGTTTATCGTGACTGTGCAGAAAGAGGAAATTAAGTAGGAGGAGTCAGAGTGATGGTCCACATGCCTTAGACTACTTACCTCATGCATTGAGTTCTTAGGTAGCCTATTGCTTTAGAGCAGAGGGGACCAACACTGAGGGAGGAGCCCCAGAGCCAGTGATTTTTTTTTTTCTTTCAGGAGGGCTAGACTTAGGCTCAGTGGGAAACCATTGGCCCTTGCCTTAACTTATAGCACTGAAAAAAAGTAAAATTCGGTCTGGTGTAGCAGCACTGGTCTGCTATCCTTTATTCTGGAAACTGAGGCTGAACGACTTCAAGGGCAGGGGCAGCCTGAGCTATATCACAAAGTGTCTTGAAGTAAAATAAAACAAAATTCAAATTAACCTCTCTCTGAGATAGAAATTGCCATGTCACTCACTCCTAACAGTTCCCTCCCTGTAAAGGAGTTTTCACACTGACAGTGTTCCTTTGAGTACACATTCCCAGTGTGCATGGCCACGCTTCTCCTGTAGTATTGAATAGTGCTCTTCCCAGCAGCCAAGTGGAGTGTTTTAAAGAAAAAAAATATGACTCTAAACTCTGCTTCTAGTACTTCCAGGGCAAGTTATTAATTTTTCAGTCTTTTCCCCCTTATTGGTCTGCCTATATTTTGATTATAAATGGGATAATATAAAGCTCTCAGATGAGAATACAGAGTAGACATTTCGTACACAGTGGCCAGTACTGATGTCACCACTAACCACAGATAGCAAACAAATTTGTCCCTTTGCTATAAATGCCAACTGTGAGTTTGTAAATAGTCTTTCCTGTCTACCAAAGAGGATATAAACATAATTGCTAATAAGTATAGGTGTGTGTGTGTGTGTGTGTGTGTGTGTGTGTGTGTGTTTTACTGTTGATAATACTTTACCTAAGTAAATGTAAACAGTGGAGCCAGGACCAAAACTGAGAATAGCTTCAGGGCTTCTGTCCTTACTACACTGTGCTGTTGTTCCTTTCAAATATATACCTTTTACTTGAGTAAAATAAGCACTTGGCTTTTACAAAGGAAAAAAATAATCTGTGAGATAGGAAACTGGGCTTGCCCAGTGGGCCGCAGCATCCCTACCACAGCGTTCCAGCTCTCGTTTCTATTTGCTATGCAGGAGGAGCCCAAGCCTGACCGGCTGCGGGTGTTCAAAGTCCTGTGGAACGACTTCTTGATGTGTTACTCCTCCCGCCCTCTGCTCTGCTGGTCCGTGTGGTGGGCCCTGTCCACCTGCGGCTATTTCCAAGTGGTGAACTACGCACAGGGGTTGTGGGAGAAGGTGATGCCTTCTCAGAACGCTGTCATCTACAATGGCGGCGTGGAGGCTGTTTCAACCTTGCTAGGTAAGTAGCTAAGCCAACAGGGATCAGGCTCACTTCGTCCTCCCAGCTCTGAAGGAACCCAGAGGAAAGGCTTGTTTGGAGCTCCGATTTTCTTCTTAGGAGAACACTTGAATGTAATCAAATGGTAGGGGCCTTTGACCGACAGACACAGTCTCAGAAATGGGATGTACTGATTTTCGAGATGGTTTTCTTCTCTCATCCATGTTCCATTTGCCTGTGTTTGTTGAGATTTTGAGTAGCAGCATACTATATAGTTGATGACAGTAGCTGCTGTCTCTTGAGTGTTAATATGGACCGAACACTATTGTGTAGATCAGTTGTAGATTAGTTGTAGTTCAGAATTCCTGAGGCAGTTACAGTTATTGTTGTCATTTTACATTGGAAACTTTGGACATGTTGATAATGTACCTAAAATCATTAAATGATAGTTAGTGACGTACAGATTGGAACTCGGGCATGATGGCTTCAGAGCCTGTGTCATTGATAACATGCTCTGTTCTTTTCTGATTTGTTGCTCTACTTCATAAGGCTGTTGGGAGATTCTCCATAGCAGCTCTAAGCACTTACTAATTATGGCTGGCACCCAGAAGGCACTCCCATATTATAGCTGTCACCACCCGCATCATGTCACTCAAGGAAAGAGACAGCATTTTGCATATACTAGCTTGCTTCTGGGTCTGAAGCAGAGATGACTCACCCAGGCATATTGCCAAATCAAATTAGATGCAGTAATTTTCTGTGACTCTAGCCTGTGCTTCAGGCCAAATACTTATTTCCGTAGCAGTATCCCTGGGCCTGGTGCTCCTCTTCTGTCTGCTTCCCAGATGTGCTGGTTCAGGCTTACCTCAGTGGCTACATGCTATCCATCAAGTTCAAAATTGCTTTGCTTAAGTTTCAAGGAACTCTGTATTCTCAAGCTTCCTAATTTACACATTGAAAGGCCTTAATACATAATAATCTGAGCTGAATTTTCAATGTGTTGAAAAAGACTTTCTATAGTCAATAACTGGAATCCTTTTTTGTTTTGTAGGTGCTAGTGCTGTGTTTGCAGTTGGTTATATAAAGCTGTCATGGTCAACTTGGGGAGAAATGACGTTATTCCTGTGCTCTCTGCTGATTGCCGCTGCAGTGTACGTCATGGACACTGTAGAGAGCATTTGGGTGTGCTATGCATCCTATGTTGTCTTCAGAATCATCTACATGGTACTCATCACCATAGCAACGTATGTATTCTAACTCCGAAGTGTTAGGAAAAGTTATGGGCAAGATAAACTTGGATTTCTTTATAAAGCAAAAAAAAATTAAAATTAATATGTAAAGGAGGCAAATGGGAAGAGCATCGTATTGTAGCTGTTATATATTTTCCCTCAGCAAGTGTTTAGGGAAGATTTGTTTGTACTCTTGTATTTTTATCCTACTGTCTTAGTCAGGGTTTCTATTCCTGCACAAACATCATGACCAAGAAGCAAGTTGGGGAGGAAAGGGTTTATTCAGCTTACACTTCCATGTTGTAGTTCATCACTAAAGGAAGTCAGGACTGGAACTCAAGCAAGTCAGGAAGCAGGAGCTGATGCAGAGGCCATGGAGGGATGTTTCTTACTGGCTTGCTTCCCCTGGCTTGCTCAGCCTGCTCTCTTAGAACCCAAGAGCACCAGCCCAAAGGTGGAACCACCCACAAGGGGCCCTCCCCACTTGATCACTAATTGAGAAAATGCCCCACATCTGGAGCTCATGGAGGCACTTCCCCAACTGAAGCTCCTTTCTCTGTGATAACTCAGCCTGTGTCAAGTTGACACACAGAACTAGCCAGTACACCTACTGTCTTCATATGTTTGCATAAGATTTATATCACTCAGCAACAAACCATGTTTCATATTTCGGAAAGGGAGTTAGCAGTAAAGAGAAGGGGTTATGGTCCCGTTTAAAGAAAAAGTGGGAGACAGTTCATGAGGAGGGTAAACATACTCCAGTCACTGTTTTTCTTTTGAAAGTTTTCAGATTGCTGCAAACCTCAGCATGGAACGTTATGCCCTTGTGTTTGGTGTGAACACCTTCATTGCCCTGGCTTTGCAGACTCTGCTCACACTGATTGTGGTAGATGCCAGGGGCCTTGGCTTATGCATTACTACTCAGGTGAGATGTCTTTGTCGACATTGAAAGTAGTTTACCTGATCAGGGAGGCAGAAGTGGGACATGCGTTATGAAAACAAATTCAAATTTTTCCAAACAGATCTAACCTAAGTATCCCATCCCCCTTCTTCCACCACCTACCCATTCTTAGGTCTTTTCTGGAGGATGTTGAGACCATTATCTTTTTGATGAGGTCCTAAAGGTCCTTCTCAACTGTGGGATGTTTGGTCAGAGTTACAGATGCATGTGGTTACCATATGGGCACTGGGCCTTGAACTCGGGCCCTCTGGAAGGACAGCCATGCTCTGAGCTGCAAAGCCATCTCTCCAGCCCCTCATTCTTAATCTATAAACCTGAAGTACTGTGTGAGATGCCTGCTTCATAGTCCCTCAGAGTTGTTTAAGTCTCCTACCTCCTTTTTATGAAGCCCTTCTTTGCCCAAATACCAAACAGTTAAGGTTGATGAGTGTGCTATGATTGTCAACATGTGACCGACCCATTGAGAAAACATGAATGCAAAAGCTCACAGAATGGCTGCTCACATCCACTCTGGAATCAGGGTGTAGAGTATGTTTACATACAACCATCGTGATAATTTTATGAATGTCTACTTTTCTCTCTTGCAGTTCCTGATTTACGCCAGTTACTTTGCAGCCATCTCTATGGTTTTCCTGGCTAATGGCATAGTCAGCATTATAAAGAAATGCAGGAATCGGGAAGAGCCCACCTCCAGCCCTCAAGCGGCCACTTCCTAGCATGCTACCAAAATGCTGCTGCTTCCAAGCAAGGACTCTGCACAGTAACTGCTTGGATGTATTTAAACTCTTTATGGTTCAGATAATTCTACATGAATGTGTATTTCATGGCTTCAAAGCAGGCTACTCAACTAACACCTTGCATTCTTGGAGTTAGTATAATACTGTTGAGAGAAGCCAGAGCTGAAGCTTTTTTTTTTTTCATGGATTGCTTAGGAGCAGTAATTTAAGAATGAAGTTTTCTAATTCAAAAACAAAAAACAAAACAAAACCCCACAAAACTTGATTTTGAAAAACCAAGTGATCAAGCAGGACTCTGCTATCCCCTCGATTAGCATGTGAGTGTGATGTTTTTTAGTCGCATTTGTCACTCGCCCAGACCTGTGGCCTGGTGGGACCAGGGCTTCAGAAGCCACAGGACAGTACAAGTCACGCCAGACGAGATCTGTCAGCACTTGTCCCGTCCAGCCTCATTCTGGTTTCAGTGTTACTTGTGCGCATGTGTGTATCTACAGATGGAAATATCTGCTCGGATTCAGTGTTCTGTCCTCTAAGGAGTGTTATGTCTAATTTGATTTTAAAACTTCACTGTATGACTGTTAGTGTTTCCCATTTGACCGTTGTATATTTTTGGAAACGTTCTTTAGAAGTACATTTTTGTGTTATTCATATGCTTCCCAGAGAAGCTCATTTCATTAGAAAAGGCAGATTTTAAAGCCTGCCGATAACCCAGGAGGCTAATCAGGTAGGTTTGCTTGTCTTTAAAACTTTGGTATGAAGGACTTCTAATTGCTACTGAAAAGGTCATTTATAGGTTAGAGATACAGGGAGCCCATTTTATATTTGCATACCCATTTATTTCCAAAACAAAATCAACTTTTTTCCTTTGAGACAATATCATTCCCATATGCCTCTCATTGTCTTGGCTTTCTTATCCAAGATGAAGATGTTAGTCAGAACTGGATTATTCCACAGCCTTTTTTTTTTTCCATATAAACTGAGCCTCTTAATATTTTTATTGGGGTTGGAACCAGGATAGACTTGATGCCTGCATTTTGGACCTTAGACCTGCTTTTGTTCCTAAGGTTAGCTCATCTTGAGAGATACTTAAAAGTATTTCCTTATTACTTGAAAGAATGATGTTCTATATGTTAATATTTGTGATGAGACATGAAAACTATTTCAGAGCCAACTTTGTTGTCTTGTTGTGCAACAAATCTAGGTAGGTGCTTTTAACTAGAGTGTTGACTTTTTAAGACCGACATAGCTGAACAGTATTATCAATACTGAGATTGCAAAACTGAAGCTTCATGCGTGTGTGGAAGACCCTGTCTCAAATTCCAGCACTGGGAAGACCAAAATGCAAACCTGCCTGGAAGGAATGAGGGTACCAGAGGTCGGTTCCATGCATCTTCCTTTGCAGCTAGGGAAAAGAGAAGAGCACTAAGGAGATGGAGAACTGAAGTCCGAGTAGCAGTCTCCAGGCTTACATTTTGTTCTTCCTCCTTCCACCATTTATTTCTTGTTGCTCTCTAGGAAGTTGGTTGCTCAGAAACAAGAAGAAACATTGTGATTAAGAAATTTTATTTGTTTTTTAAAATAACATGTATTATGATACAATCAAATTGTTCACATTACCAAAGCAATATTTCCTTGGAATTTAGTTCACTGTTTGTGGCACCTAATCTGATCCTTCTAACCTGTCTAAATCAAGACTGTGTTCACATATTACTACGTGGCCATATTTGTAGAATGCAAAACCCAATGTGCTATACTGTATGCACTTTTACAAAGAAGTGAAAATAATCTGTTGCACTTTTTATTCAATCTGTATAGACTATAAAACTATTTTTTATTAAATAAATATTTTACAGTATATTTTCCCTTTTCACTCAAAATTGTTTTGAGTTCATCTTCAAAAGGAGCTTTATGTCTGTAAGTCTTCTAACAGCCTTTCGTGGACAACATTCATTTAAAGCGTGCCTCTCACCTTCCTAGCTAAACCACCAGTCAGCCCATCGACTCCTCCTCTTCTCTGGCCTCCCTAGCCCTCTCCCCTGCACTCTTCCCTGGCAGCACCTCTGCTGGCACTGTCTGCAATGTTGGCTTCCCTGCATCTCTCACATCTCGTTTTAAAGCATTCTTCCCTTCAGAAACTAAAACAGTGTTTAGTCCCTTTGCTAGCAACTAAACATTTTAAATTAAGAAAATTAAAGCCAGGGCTGGAAGTCTTGTTGTGAAACTCCATAACCTCTTTATTCCATATCAGAATATTCTAATACCCAGAGAAACACCTTCATTGCTCCAGTCTAAAGTCATCTTTCATTGTGTACTAGAAACCAAATCAATCTCGGAATCACATCCGTTTCATCATATATCATCCAAAGGAATACTTTCCTTCTACAGCCTACTTAGTAAGGTCTTTCATTATCACAAAAGGACAGGAGGTCTGTCATGCAATATTTGAGCTATTGTTGTCTGTCCCTGTAGTTTCTTCCAGTATATCATCACTGTCTTTTT
This sequence comes from Apodemus sylvaticus, assembly GCF_947179515.1. NCBI lineage: Eukaryota > Metazoa > Chordata > Mammalia > Rodentia > Muridae > Apodemus > Apodemus sylvaticus. Next base: position 71,718,610 of record NC_067483.1, read on the forward strand.
GATAAGGTTTGCTGAAGATGGGGGTGGCGAGTAATGAGGAATTCCATCTGTAAGGAACGCACTCCCAAAGCAGTGAACAGAGTAAATAAATGTTTGAGTAGCTAACCACTAAGATTGCTGCTTGAACTGTCATTGTAGTTGGTCCCATGTAGGTGAGGAAGGCCCTTCTTGATTTACAGAAGAATAAATAGGGAAAGATGAGGGATTTTAGGTTGGTAAATTAGTATCCTACATTGTGTGCTCATATTTAAAAGTGGCTTAGGAAGTTTACACATTTCCCCCCAAATGATACATCTTGAAATGGAGGTGCTAAGCCAGTTCTGATTCCCTCTCTAACCCTATAAATTGATAGTCACTTCCTTTCAATCCCATTATGGAATATGCATCGGGGACAAGTGTGGAAAAGGGCAGACTTGGCTCAGGAAAGCCCATAGAGGGGATAATTCTAGCCTGGGGGAGAGCATGTCAGGTGATACGTTGAGGATTTGGACACATCTGCAAGAGGAAGTGGGTAGCTGGCAGAGAAGTGGGCGGCTTGGGGATTCAAGTCATGTGGGGGAAGCGAGACACTCACAACCCCCCACCAAAATGAGTCTCACCACTTAGTCCCTGTAGTCCAGGCTGGCAGCTGGAGACCAGAGCATACCATCCCTCGTGGAGTGGAGCCAGTCTAACCTGTGCCTACTCACTAGGGGCTCATGCTATAGACCTTTCGTCTCTCACTCCTGCACCATGTAGATTCTAACAACCTACCAAAGCAAGAGCCCTCCAGTCAGCCAGCTCAGGCAGGCCAGCTGTGCTCTGGCCAGTCTGTTGACAGAGCTCCAGAGGCGGATGAGTCAAGTTGAGTTTTCTGAAACTTCCAAAACCCACACCAAATCTTTTGAGTGACAAACCTTTCGTGAATATTGGGTATGCACTTCTAATATTTTAAACCTACATAATGTGAACCCATGCGTGGTATCCTCTGATGTCATATCTTCCAAATTGCCTTCCTTTAAAATAAGTCAGTCAAGGGTCTTGGGGATACAGTAAACTGCTAAAAATCACAAGAGGAATCATCACTAAAAAAAAAAAAAAAAAAATCCCTCTGCTCAAATACTTAAAGTTCCCAAGTTTTCTCACCAGTTTAATAGATTGTATCTCTTCTCTCCCAGAACCAAAGTTCATGATTTGAGTGTCTATTCCCTCCTGAATGACAGCCAAAACAGGCTGTCCTCAGATATTCTTGGAGTACTGACTGAAATGTGAAACGCACTCACAGGTCCAGCACTTGGACCCAAACAATCTGACAGAGACATCTTGTGTCTCGTGCTTAGGAGATCAAGGAGCTGTGGCCAGAGACTGAGAAATTAGTCAAACAACCAGCAAAGGGCTTAAAGAGCTTCCGGCTCTGACAGTTCATTCTTGGTTAGGTTTTGGATCTCCAATTTCCCCCATACAGATACTTTCTCTGCATTTCAGGCTCATTGCTTAGGATATAAGTCATTTCATGCTTCCCCAAAGCCATGTCTTCAAATCCAGAAAGAGATAAAGCTGTGCTGGTGGGCACGGTGGCGCATGACCGTGAATGGCCTCGCCGTTTGGGAGGATGCTGAGAGGCAAGCAGGTGGTCACAAGTTGACAGCCAGCTGGTATATAGAGTGAGTTCTAGGCCCTCCACGGGTCCAGAGTGAGACCATGTCCAGAATGAAAGAAATCCAAGAAGGAAAACAGGTAGGTGGGCTATGGAGAAAAGTCAACCGTTAGACTAGGGATAAAGGGCTTGGTTTTGAAATGAGGATAGGCAAAAGACATTTCCAAGAATGAGATATATTCGCTGCCGGTTTGAAAAAGTTTCCAGAACAGCAGCTTGGTTCTACAGTAAAAGGGTTCCTCAGACTCAGCAAGTGGAACTGAGTGATTGAGAGACTGTACATCCTACAGGTGCTAGGGAGAAGCCCTGCTACTGCCGGTCACTCAAACTTTTAACAGGCTTCTTGAATGTGGCAGATGGAGGTGCTTTGCTCTTAGAGTTTGTGAGATGATAGCCAAAGTAACATTTCCTCAGGGATGCTCTGTGCAGGGAGGGACAACAACTCTATGGTCTTAAATGTTTACTGTTAGTGCCTCAGAGCTCAGAAAAGCTTCGGGAGAGAAATGAAAAGTGTGAGAGATGAGGACTTTGGGTAGGAAAGGGTGAGGTGAAAACCAGGAGAGGGGACTTTGGGAGCAGTGTTTCCAAGGTTACTGGTCTGGCCCTGTTCCTTGTCTTTGAAGCTCCTTGCTGTGTCAAAACACCCAGGAAACAACAGAAAGGGGAGTAATATTCTATCCTCTCCGTCTGTGATTACATATTAGGCCAAGAAAGAGTTGTACAAAGGTCCAGAAGCCTCTTAAAAAAATTCCTTCAGGGATACATTGTAGAAATACTGGCTTGCTCCTGGGTGTTTCAGATTACTGATAACCAGATTGTGGGTGTCTAGTTATTTCAGAAACATCCAAACAATCATAATGGAAACCAAGTCCTATCACTTAAACAACCAAGTCTGGTCCTTGGATACAGCCGGTATCTCTCGTAAAAGAGTGATCTGTCTGCTAGTTCTCCAATCTCATATAATTTCTTTCTCAAACGTCAAAATCCTTTCTCATATTTGTTTCACATTAACTACCTATTTAGTCCAAAAGAAAACAATTAAAAACAGAGACTGCACTAGAGAGTATCTGCCTTCAACCATAGTCGAGTACTCAGAAATGTGTTAAGTCTTCAGTATTTCTGTTTCCATACAACTCTACGGCTATATTTCCTCTCAGATTCCTTAGGATTTAAGTTCGGGTCTCATTCCTCCTTATACCGCTTCCTGGAAAGCACTGTCCACAGTTCCCACTCTTCCCCCCCACCCCCCCACCCCCCGCCCGCCCCGCCCTTGCATATCCACTGTTCCACTGAGGCTGCAGTACAGGGACTTGGTTCTTGTTATATTTGACCTGTCGGCATCACCTGACACAGCTGAGCAGTCCTCCTTTCAAAGCAAGCCTGTAAGTCTTTGTATTTGCATTTACAAATTGGGAATTGGACGAAATAATGGGTTTCACTGACGTTTTCACACAAGCTCCCATGTGCTTAATCTTGTTCGCCTCCTCCCTCCATTATTGGTTCCTTTCCCCCAAACATTGGTCCCTTCTTTCTCCTAAATAGACCCCAGACACTGTCATGTGTTTGCCCTCTACTTACTAGATTCCACAAGTGAGAGAAAATCTATAAACCGTTATGTCTATCTTCCCGAGTCAGGCTCATTCTGCTGCTATGGTGACCTCCAGTTCCATCCCCTTCCCCTACAAACAGTGTAATTCTGTTCCTCCTTTTGCCTGAATAAAACCTCACTGTGACTATTTGCCACATTTTCTTTACTCTCTCATCTATCGATGCACGTCAGGCCAGTTCCGTATCATCGCTGTTATTAATAAAAGTACCACGACAAAAATGGGCTTGTGGATATCTTTATAAAGTGTGCTGACATGGATGAGTTGGGTTCTACATGCGGAGGAATGGTAGCTCTGGACCATTTGATGCTTCTGTTTTAGAGGGGTTTGTTGTTTTTTGTTTTTCAGTTTTGTTTTGTGTTTCTGTTTTGTTTTGTTTGTAACTCTACACTGGTTTTCACAGAGGTTGCACTAATCATTAACTACTAATTCTCAGTGAGTGTGTCAGGGTTTCTCCATTCTCTCCACTGAGTCCCATTTGTTTTGCTTTTCTGGATGACAGCCAAGCCTGCCTGGGGTAAGAAGGAAGGTCAATGTCCTTTTAGGTTACACTTTCCTGATAATTAAACTATTGAACCTGTGTTTTTGTTTTGGTTTGTTTTATTTGGGGGAGGGCTGTATGCTTACTGCCCATTCATATGCACATTTTCTTTTGAGAATTCTCAGATTAATCTTTGCATTTGTAGATTAGAATTTTTTTCCTGGGAGATGTTTGCTTTTTTTTTTTAATTTTAATTTTAATTTTTTTGAGTTCCGTATACATTCTGGATGTTAATACCCTTTCAGAAGAGGCTTGACAGACCACTTGCTGTCAAGCCTGATGACCAGAGTTTGATGCCAGAGACCCACATGGTGGAAGGAGAGACCCAACTCCCACGAGTCATCCTCTGAGCTACACACACTGCACCCCACATAGATGAACAGATGAATGAAAGAATACTTCGTTAATTGTTTATGAGTTGTTTTGTTTTTGAGACAAGGCTTCTCTGTGTAGCCCTGGCTGGCCTTAGAACTAGCTCTGTACACCAGGATGGCCTGGAACTCAGAGATCTGCCTGCCTCTGCCACCTGGGTGCTGGGATTGAAGGTGAGGACAACCACGTCCTGGCAATGAAATTCTTACAGGAAGCATAATTGACAAAGCCTGTGTTCCTTTTTTGTAGACTGTCTCCTCACTTTCGTTTCTGTTGTGTGTTGTTGCCAGCTTAGTCAGCCAACAGGGTCTTGAGGGAGGGAGGGATGATTAAAATGAGAAAAGACAATTAGACAACATTATAACTTGACCCCAGCCAGCGCTGAAGTGGGCTTACTTTTTTTCGGTCTGCTTTTGTACCATTCTAGGTATATGCAAAGAGTAGGGTCAGTTCTAGGTCAAAGACAAAGTAGTCAAGGAACAAACAAGGCAATAAATAAATACCAAGGCTCCGTGGTATTCTGGGACTTAGCAAGATGATCAAGATCTTGAGCCTACTCTCTCATCCTAGGCCAATGTCAAATTCTTGCTGATATCACTGAAGTGGCACCAAGAGTTCGCCACAGCTGTGCAGCCTGTCAATTTGAGAGCATCCCTCAAATATGGGCCTTTCCGCTCCTGACTTCCAGAGCCTCTTCTGAGTTCTCGCTCCACATCTCAACTGTTTCCTGAATCTCCTCAAAGGTCCTTCCTTCCCCTCTGAGCACCTCACTGAGAGAAAAGCCCGGGCTGTTTGCCTCCTCTCCTCTCACAGCACTTCCCCACCACACCCTTGAGGTTTATCCCATCTGCTCCAGTAACTTGACGACTCAAACCGATCACTCCAAAAATTTCACACATGCTGTCTTTACCCCTCTGAATTCCAGACTACCCGACTGCCTAGTTCTATCTCTGTTTGATTTCCTAAATAACCAGAATATAGCCACAAAGCAAAGAATTTCCAATCATTGATTCTGCTTCTGGCTTTCAGTGAATGGTCATTTCATCTCCTCATTTGTGAAAGCTAAAATGAGCTTTAAGTCAGCCCCAATTCTTCTTACTTTCAACTGTATCCTGTTAAGAAATGCTATCATGGGGCTGGAGAGATGGCTCAGAGGTTAACAGCAAGTCAACAGTAGTCAGAGGTTGACCTCTCTTCCAGAGGTCCTGAGTTCAATTCCCAGCAACCACATGGTGGTTCACAACCATCTGTAACCTGTAATGGGATCCGATGCCCTCTTCTGGTGTGTCTGAAGATAGCTACAGTGTACTCATAAATAAATAAACCTTTTAAAAAAAAAGGAGAACTTTCAAGTGTGTGTGTGTGTGTGTGTATGTGTGTGTGTTTTGCTGGGGATAACATTCAAGGCTTCACATACACTAGGTGAGGGCTCTACCACTCACATACACACCCCTTCCTTAACTGTTTTGAAACAAGGTCTCTGTGTACACCTGATTGGCCTGGAACTCACTAAGCAGACCATCCTGGCCTCGAATATACAGAGCCCTGCATGCTTCTTTGTCCCGAGTGCTAGGATTAAAGATGTGTGTCACCCAGCAACTTTTTCTTTCATAACAAAGACACGGGCAGACTTCTTCTGGTGGTTTTATACAACAATATTATTTTTTAAGTGTGAAAATACTGTCATATTTTCCTGAGAATATTAATTTTGAAAGACTGTGTTTCCAAATGACATGTTAAAAATTGGCTTTGATTTCTTTCAGTCAGTGTTTTCATGCCTTCTATGACAATCCAAGAGCAGTAGTGACTACATATGTCTTCCTTCTTTGGGTTGTCAAGTTTATTAAACTCATTATAAAACTTAGATATAATGCCTTCGGCTGCTATGATGGTTTGGCTAATAATGGACACATCTTTTGTATCCAAATGTCAAGACTAAGTATTCCAAGATTATAGAAGGCCACCCTGAAAGGCTTCTGACAGCAACCAGAATGTGACTGAAGATATGACAGTGGGTCCCTCCCCATTTTGTGATGCAATACCTATCAGAGCAGCAAATCCCGGATGCTTTGAAGAGAGAGAGAGAAGGGAGTTATGATGGCTGTCCCTCCCTTTCTCTCCTTCTTTTGAGAGGGCAGAGGAAATGCAGAGCAGAACAGATCAACACTTTTCAAGACTGTACCCCATTGCCTACTTGTAGGCTAAACAAATCCTGGGCAGCACACATAAATGAGCAACTTATACATACGTTATACATATGAGTAGGTTTTACATATAAATGAGTAACTTGACAACGCCCGAGTTGATGTATTAAGATGACATGGAAGGATAACAAGAAAAGTTGTGATAGCATTTCTTTATTTATTTGATGTGTATGATGAGTACACTGTAGCTGTCCTTAGACACCAGAAGAGGGCATCAGACCCCATTACAGATGCCTTTTCTCCCATATGTGGGAGGCAGAGGAAGGTGCTCTGAGTTCCAGGTGGTCTACAGAGTGAGTTCCAAGACAGCCAGAGCTGCACAGGGAAACCCTAGCTCAGAAAAACAAAAAACAATACTAATACAAGAGGTGTTTTTCTAACAAACTTGTACGTTTATCTTTCTGCTCACAGGGCCCACATCCTGACCTTCCATACTCCCCTACACCTAACTGTTGAATTTGAAATGCAGTCCCAGAAAACAGATTCTTAGGGTCAGTGTTTAGCCCCCACTTGTCTGTGATAGGAACTCAATGAAATGCGCATGTCATTTTATGTAGGCTCAGATTTGGGGTGCGTGTCAAACACACATTTAAGAGCATGAACATTTTATAGTAATTCACAATTGGTCAATAAACAAAAAAGTCATCTTTATGAGGTACCGTCAACATGGAAGAGTGTAGGGGGCCATGAATAAACAGACTATGAACTGGCAAGGATCTTTTCATAACTAACAAAATGAACACTGGCTCAGAGGTGTGTTAGCCTCCACTGTTGTGATACTATCCAGCGGATGGTGTCCATCTCACCGCTAATCAAAAGTGTATATATACATCTTGGTAACCCAGCTTCTTTGCCTCTAATTAATTACAGTATTTTACTTTTCATGTTAAATAATCTTGTCTGGATGTAAACAAAAAGCCATGTGTTATAAAACTGCATACAAAGAAAGGCTAAATGCATAGGCTAGCTTAGTAACTGGCACTCATATTCAACCACATCGATACTTATTACTAGATGATAAAACTCAACTTATAAACTCAATAATTATAAGCGCATTATGTTTGTTGTTTTCCTCAAAGGACAAACTGAAGTTAATGGATTTTCTTTCTTTGCTATGGGCGTTGATTCCTATAAATCCTCTTTCACAGTTAAGGGATCACAGGATGCTAATCATATGTAAGTAAGCTGGAGCCTCTCAGCAAGAAACCCCTTTCATCTTCTGCCCTTCGGGGCTGGGACCTGCAGTCAAAAGTGCTGAACAGTCAAACGAGTTCAGAGCAAATCTACTACCATGTGGAAGTAATTACACGGAAATACCTTTTTCCTTAGAGCATTTGTTTTAAGAAATGCATTGCTGGCATTTGAGCTGGAAGCAGATTTGTTCCCCTGCTGTGGGTCAGAGGCAAACTTACGTCCTCCAGTCTGGTGCGACTCACAAAGGTAAATATAAAAAGAAAATTTTAAAAAACAATTAAGTCCATTTTTTTATTATGACTATACCTAGTTATGAAATATTTCTAACATATAATATAACTTAATTTACTTGACATATTTGATGGGTAACGCTGTCAACTAGGTTGGACTGAGGCATGCTTAGGAAATGAGAGCACAGCTCTGGGCATGTCTGTTGCCACGGACCACCCCAGTCAGGTATAGGGATCCCTTGGATAGGGACCTTGAAGGCCAGGTGGGTAAGGATTCGGCGGTGACAAACAGAAACAAGCACAGAGGCAGTTTGAATCTGAGTGCATTTTGTGGCTCTCAAGCAAAGGTTTTTATACACTAAGACAAAACAAAACAAGTATTACAACTCTTAGACGATGTGTTCAGTGAAGCAATAACAAACACCATCATCATTCGGCACTGTGAAGCACAAAAAATCAAGCAAACATTACAACTCTGAAAAGATGTACTCAGTGAATCACAAACAGAACAGGTAACATCATGATTAATAGAAATCATCCAAGTGTTACAACTTTGAAAGGATGTACTCAGCGGGGCAGTCATCTAAGGCTGGTGCCATATTTACAAGAGCAGTTAATAAATCTTTATGATCAATTATCGTTTAACAACTGATGCCTGATTTTTGTAAATCTTCAACACATAAATTGAAACTATTTTAATTCTTTTTATTGAGGCTTTTTTTTTTTTTTTTTACCATATACCAAAGCCCACCTCTGATAACACACATGTAGCCATATGAAATTTTATTGTTGGGAAAGTTTTTATCTATCATAATACTATTATGTAATTTTGTAAATGATTTATAAAGTAAAGCATTGGTTTCCCTGGAGATAAGGTCATGTTAGTGAGCCCATCTCAAGGGATGGTTTCTTATCCATTATTCTCGCTCAAGATCTTGGCCTAGGCTACCAGGAAATGTATTAAATAAGAAAAGGAATAAAGAAAACAAAACAGATAAATTGCTATGAGAACCACAGCTCAATATGTTGTTCTGGGCAAGAGTTCCGCAACCTGTTCTGGGAGACCTCCTTCTTTTGAAGTTTTCTCCTCAGTCTGGGGAACTTGTCACCCAGATTCTACTGGGGTTGGTGTGGCAATCTGTGAGGTGTTCCTACCAGATCTGACATGTTCTTCGTTTTTTTCCCCTGGTCAGTCATGGGTAGCCCATGTTCCCTCAGCTCCCTGGAGAGAGGGGCGGACATGAAATGACATGCCTGCATATGGAGAAGTCGGTACCTTTACCTGCTCTGCTTGAGATTATAAAGTGTGACATAACCCCACCTTCATCCCTTCCTCCCCTGCATGTGTAATTCTATGATCAGATCGTGAACTTTCTAAAAATGTCCTCTTTTTAAGGTATTTTCCTCTCTCATCTCTGATTATCAAAGCCCCACTTCCTTCAGTAACCTTCCTTATCCTCACAAAGCTTGTAAACTTTACAGTCAGTTTATTTTAAAGACCTGTTAGCCCAGGGAATTCAGTAACTATCTATCAAACCTTTAAATAGCTGTATGGCTGGAGGCTTGTAAATGGCTAAAACCCAGTCTCCACTTGAAAGAGAACTCCCTGTTTCACAGGAATGACTGCCATGATTATTTTTGCAAGGAAATGAGAAATGGCTGGGTCTATCTCTAGATCACATTGTTAGTTTCCGAGTTATGCCTGTAATTGCTAATAGGCAGTGAGTCATAAGGTTTTGATGTATGCTGCATCCTATCTTTTGAGTCAACAAAACAAGTTGATGCTTCTGTCTTTCCACAGGCTCTCATCCCATGTGTAATGTCCAGTCTGTCTCCCATAATTTATACTATTTTTTTCAAACATAAGATCTGAACTAAACTCTTTGCATATACATATACACATACACACACACACACATACACGTACACATACATATCTCTCCTCGAACCATCCCTTTTTAGGTGAATTTGCATCTATGTTATATTTTCCAAGTATCCTTCTATTTACACTCTGTGAGCTCCTTCATGGCTGGCCTATTATCTATCAACACAATCTGAATGTCATCTTATTTTCCTATTATCCATAAAGGCATTTAGGGAAGTTATGGGAAAACTGTAGTTGCCTCTCTTGGTAGGTTTGAATGCTGGAACTAAAGTTCTAATTTCTTTCATAACTCCTTTCTGTAAATAAAATTTTGACTATAATTTCTTTAAGCTGAGGGTCGAAAGAGCAATTCACAATTTGCTATCTTTTAATATTCACTTGAGGAAAATGAACGCAGAAATGCATATATATTTGTAAGTTTTGAAAACAGATTAAAAATCTGGCAAGAGGTATACAAAACCCACACCCGAGGCAGCTGTCCTTCGCCAGGCGCTAGCGCAGATTGAAAACCAAAGTGGGTGTGTGGCTTCCGGGTCTGGGAAACGCTGGCCGGATGTACAGCGCAGGTGTTTGCGGGGATGCGTTCTGCGCCTGCGCGCGATCCTAACACGCCTCTATAGCGGGAAGCCCGGAAGAAGGCCACAGAGACGCGCCGTTGCCATGGCACCCGGGTGCTGGCTGCTTCAGGAGCAGGCCCCGGCGTGTCACCGTTGCCTCGTTGTCAGAGCTTAGAAAAGGAGAAGAGAGCTCCTGCGGCCATCTCTGTGACCCCAGCCGCTGCATCTTCCACAGGCAGGAGGGGGCTTAGCGGGAGTGGCGGGAAGGACGCGCACACAGGTGGCAGGAGCAGGCGGAGGATAAACGTCCGGGCGACGTGGGAGGGAGGCGAGCCATCCTCCCGGGATAAGCCCCAGGATCTCCCCAGCCCCGCGCAGGTCACTTCACCATGCAGAACCCCTCAGCGGACGGCTTAGCCGCTATGAGTGTTTTTCCTATCGTTTTCCCTTCTCAAAGTTTAAGAACGTGAAAGGCAGCTTGCGTGGAAGAAATAAATCGCTCCTGAATTGTTAGCTTCCACACATAGAATGCTGCCCATTCAGTTGGTGCTTAAGATGGATGCCCAGTACGAATCCAGATTTTCACCTAATTTTGTTAAATATTCCTGTCAGAGCTTGTAACAGATTGTAATTAAAAAAAAAAAAAATTCCATTACACCACAGCCTTATCAGGATGCAGCAGGAAGGGTGGACCAGGTAGTTTCATAGTTTTGTGGAAATTTGCTTAACTTCTCTTTAGAAATAAGATGGTTTTTTCCCTCTAAAATGCTTATTTTATATGGAAAGATTTTCTCTTTCCTGTTTATTCTTTTGGTTCTTGGTATTTGAACAAATACTGTTTAAAAGTTTATGTGTGGTAAAGGTGGAATAGAAGTATCAGGTTAAAGTATTTTTAAATATGTTTAATCTCGTGAGAAAGTTACCAATATAATGTGCATCTATGCACGTGGTTCAGACCCACACTGGAAGGTCTTCAGACACTCAGGATTTTCCACACACTTAAGAGGAAGGAGCTCATTTCTACCACTGCAGTTTACTATTGATCTGGCCAAAACCACTTACAAAGATTTTTTTTTAATTGATAATAACTTTATATTATAAGTGTATGGAAAAAAATCACAGCAATAAACTAGGAAATGCTAGGAAATGTGAATGTTGACAGTGCCCTGGTGGTGGTTAGGAAGCCAAAGGCTCGAATACCCTGTGACTCATTTGACAGGCTTAACGGACTTGGCAACAGGAGTTCATGTTTATGTCGGGTGTTTATATTAGAACTGGTGGGGATCCTTTTTTTGATCCAGCTTCATTTAATTTTCATTTACTTTGCCTATGCCCCTTTTAAACTTATATTTGTGTGATTTTAATAGCTCCTAATATATCTGCTATATTTTCATTTGTTATTGGTTCTTGTTTTGAGTTTAGCATTTTAGCTTTTACATTGTTGATATTTTTGTAAGTAATAACGCATGCAGACTTACTAGAATCTTCATTTATGAACGCAGAAGTATGAACTATTTCATACTTATTATTTGTAAACTTAGAATTATGTTTGATATAAGACTCTGGGGAAACATCAAGGAGTTAGTTCTAGAAAAGTTTTCTTCTAGCAGCAAATTAAACATCTTAATTTCAGTCTCCCTTCTGTGGGAAGAGAGCTAATGATACCAAGGTATAGTGAGTGTGAACACTAGTGTGGTTTTTCTTTGCTTTTGTATTTTATTCTGTGTCATACTGGAATCATCTTCAGTGGTGGGTGGGCAGACAGTGTAAGCTAGTGTGTCTTGAAGGTAGATGTTGGTTTATTCAAGTTACCTCAAAACACTTCTAATAGAGAAATGATTGAAGCCCTATATTTGCATTCATCAAGAAGGCCTGTTTTATATATATATAATATATATATTAGCTTAAAAGAATATCTGTAAAGAATACAGTGAATATTTTGATAATGATTACTATCCAGTTAACTCCTTATTTATCCAAATAGCTAAAAGCTAACACTAAGAACAGGACATAAACTACATCGTCTGTTCAAGAAGACTTTTACTAATTGGCAGGGGATGGAGAAAACCCTGTTCCAAGCTCCATCTTCTTACTAACTTAGAGAGCCCATTGCTTAGCACTGGGAGGGCCGGGGATAGGTAGAAGGGTTGTTAGGACTGCCTGCTATGGAAATGTGTTGCCACTGGCAGGTATGTATAAACATGTCTGTGAGTACTTCCTCTTACATGTTTCTGTGTGGTAATTAGCTTATCTTGCAACGCAGATCTCCGTGTCCATCCCACCTCTAAACTGGCTTAACATATACCTTCATCTTTTAAAATCTTACAGCATTATTCATTGATAAGTGGAAAAATGGATGAAGATAAAGATATTGATTCAAAAGAGAGTGGAGAATATGAAGATGACTTTGAAAAGGACCTGGAGTGGTTGATCAATGATAAAGAAAAAAGTAATGGCAGCATAATAGAGGTGTGTGTGCAGTACCAAGAGCCTGCATGGGAACTCCATCAGTAGCACGCCAGGGCGTTACATCAGTAGCATGCGTGGTAATCATGCCAATAGCATGCTTGGCATGTACATCAGGAAAGAGTTTTGCAGCCATGAAGGTTTTCATTCTTGCTTTCTTACCTAAACTTCACAGCATTTTCTTATGTGCATTGTTATCTTTGTCTTGGACATTGGATGGTTTAAACACTATGTCTTTTTTAAAAATATTTATTTATTTAAATAAATATTTATTCATTATATATGAGTACACTGTAGCTGTCTTCAGACACCCCAGAAGAGGGCAACAGATCCCATTACGGATGGCTGTAAGCCACCATATGGTTGCTGGGATTTAAACTCGGGACCTTTGGAAGAGCAGTCAGTGCTCTTAACCGCTGAGCCATCTGTCCAGCCCCTAAACACTATGTCTTAATGTTTGGGTTAATGACAGGAGTTAAAATGCATTTAACAAAGCTCAATCGATAAAGAGATTTAAAACTGAATAAATAACATGATTTAATGCATCCAAGTTGAAAACTTTAAAAAACATCATGGGTTTATACTATTTCTTTTAGATTTATTTATTTATTTTGTGTATATGAGTACACTGTAGCTGTCTTCATGCACATCAGAAGAGGGCGCCAGATCTCACTACAGATGGTTGTGAGCCACCATGTGGTTGCTGGGAATCGAACTCAGGACCTATGGGAGAGCAGCTGTGCCATCTCTTCAGCCCCGGGTTTATACTTTTAATATAAATAAATCCTTTAAAAATATAATCTCCCAAATAATAGTTGAAACTTTATGACAAAATTAACACTTCAGAGTAGTGAAGATAGGAAACAAAATAAAGAGCTGACCTGAACTGTAATGAATCAGGATCCTGTGCTGATAATCAGATACATGGAGGGGAAATCAGGAAAAATGACCCTTTCCTGGATCTTCCTGTTTTACACACACACACACACACACACACACACACACACACACACGGTGCATATACTCATATATAATTTGTGTGTACAGATATCAGTGTGAATAAGTGAAGGAGTAACAAGACATATGCCTGAGATGTTGCCTGAGGTGACTTTAGAAGGAAAGCAATAAGAATAGTTAGTTAGATTCCAGGAGGTGAACAGAAAGGATTTGAGGAAATGAAGGGGAGCAGGTTTTACAAACTCAGCACATCTTGATTTGTTACATGGTAGAGAAAAAAATGCAGTAGAATATTTGAAAAAAATAACCACAGTGAAGTTTTTCCTAGGCGGTCGTAAGAGCAGAGTTCCATGTGCCCAGGAAGTAGCAGCGTGAGGGAGGCAGAGATTCCGGAGAACTGGAGCTGAGCCAGGGCCTTGAAGCTGCAGTAGCTCTGGCTGTGGCGCGCAGGGCTGTAGCGTGAGAGTGACGATAGTGAGGACTCATTGTTTCCCTTGTATGCCTCAGAGGTGCTCAGAAAGATGGGCTACAGTGTTATGGTAAGGTGTAGGCCAGAAGAACCTAAATTGCCCTGTGTATGAAATAAACCACACGAACGCAAAAAGCAATCTATTCACTTGTCCCCCAAGTAAATGAATAGAATTTCAATTGTACTGGAGAGTAAACTGATTTGTTTGGTTTTGTTTTGCTTTTTTTGTTGGTTTTATTTCTTTTAAAGATGGCTTGCAAGAAGGAAGACGATCTTGACCAGGAATTACAAGAGAAGGAAACAGAAACAGAACTTGGCCAACAGCTCTCTGATCCAGATAAACCTCCAAAGGATGAGGCCTTGCCCAGAAGAAATGATTTCATTTCTGTCCCAAGTATTCAGCCGTTGGATCCCATATCAGACTCAGACAGTGAGAACTCCTTCCAGGATTCCAAACCAGAAAACCAGAAAGACCTGGAGGACGAAGAGGATGAGGAAGTAAGGAGATACATTATGGAGAAAATTATAGAGGCTAACAAGCTTCTGCAGACTCAAGAACCTGTGAACGATAAGAGGGAGAGAAAACTGAAGTTCAAAGACAAATTGGTTGATCTGGAAGTGCCACCATTAGAGGACCGTGATACCTGTAAAGCTCTCTTAGAAAATGAGACCAACATGTCTGGGAAACTGTCCCAGTTATGTATTTCTGGTGACTTAGGACAAGAGAGTGTGCTTGTGTCAGTTACCGATGGCAGCTGTGAAGAAAACGATAGGAAGATACTGGTGGAGAGAGATGGAAAGTTTGAACTCATGAATCTGCAGGACATTGAGAGTCAGGGCTTTCTGCCCCCCATTAGCAGTGCTAATGGTGTGGAGCATGAGTCCTCACAGTTGCCGCTCAGGTCTCCCAACCCATCTGTCGGCGGCATCAAGAAAGAAGAGCCTGAAGCAAAGGCTCATGTCGTGACTCTCTCTCCAGTAGGAGAGCCATTGGCTCAAGTCCCTCAGCCACCACCCAACCCCAAGAACCGTCCAAGCTCAGCTGCCAACTCAGAACTAAACAAAAAGATCAGGAGATCCAATCACAGGATACAGTCGGCAGGTGTCTCTCCAGTGACCTCAACATACTGTCTTTCACCACGACAGAAGGAACTCCAAAAACAGCTGGAACGGAAGCGCGAGAAGCTCAAGAGGGAGGTAAGAAGGCAGGTGGGCAGGTGTGTGGGAAGAAGAGTGGATCTCATGTTGGATCCGTGTCACAAGACAGGAATGGTTCAAAATCCCAGGAGTTGTAGCCTCGTACTGACTTTCATGTTGTTAAATTGCTGGGGTAAATGTTGAGGGGTTGGGGTACTGCCATTACCTTGATTCTTTCTTGTAGACATTACAAAAGATAGTATTGTTAGGCCCAGACCAATCTCAGACATGACACTGTCACCGTTATCGTGACTTGAAAGCAAGTGCTACGAGATAGGTGAGACTCAGGTCTTATGTGAAACAGGGAAGGCACGAGGTAGGTGACAGGTCAGCTTGCATCACCATTGCACTTCATAGATCTTTCGTGTCTATAATTCCTTGATTCCGGGGATTGCAGTTAATGGAATGAGGGTGGATCTTGCTGAGGATGCAGCTCCGTGGTAGTGCGGTGCCTAGCATGCCCAGCGCTCTTGGCTCCATCACCTCTCCTCAGGATAAGGGAGTAGAGCCATGCTGGAATTCTCCAAATCCCTCTGAGATCGCAAATGATGACACCATTGAGAAGAGGTCAAACGCCTTGCCCAAGTTGGCATTTGGCATTTGTATGATCACAGAGATCCTGGCTCACGACCAACGTGTAGCTTCCTGCTGTCCCACAATGCTTCATTCTTTGACTACTGGTGACTATCTTACAGTTCTGCAGAATGGATATAAGCAACTTCCTTTAAGTTTAGATAGCTTCTTTTTATAATGGTAGCTACAGTTTCATTTTTTTAAATAACCAAGTCACTAAGTGTGCTCCTGATAGCAAAAGTGCTGGTATATAAGCATAAATAACCTGGTAAACATTTTAATAAAAAATTCAAAACTCCTATAAAATTACAGCTAACTCTTCTATCATCAGCAGCAGATTTAAAGTTTGGTCTCTTTACTCCATTTCTTTTCTATTTTTAAGGTAAATTATTTATTCAGTTACTGCTTTAGTCTTAGTATTGTGCTATTGTGAGGCGAGACCCCAGGCTTCTGAGTGGGTACCCCACCAGCCTGCTAAGCTACACTGCCAGCATTAGTTAGCCTTCTTTTAAAATAAGGCATAGGCTACATCCTGCATCTTCCACATGTATTTCCCACACATTCTAAGTGAGTGAATTATTTCCCTTCATAACTGCAGTACCATCTTCACAACTGATTTAACAATGGAAAAATGCTCAAGCAATGTCTAATGCTTCTTGAAAGTGTTTGCATTATTGTAATTTAATTAATTGGTACCGAGAGTAACGTAAGAATAGACAAAAGGTACACATGGTTCCCAATGGTGTGTAGTGAACACCATGTAACTAGACACTTCTCTGACTTAACTGCTCGAAAGAACTCCATTTTTCCTCTTAAGCTAATTAGAGCCCTCCCCCCCCACCCCCATTTGAAAGAGGAGCAGTTTTGATTTGGAAAGTTTTGAGGCAGGGAATCCTAATTTCAGAAGTCAAAATACACCCTCCTGACTCACATCCAGACTGATGAATTTCCCACTAATTCCCCTCCCCAGGAAGAACAGCGCAAACTAGAGGAAGAGAATGAGAAGAAAAAGGAGAACGAGATGGTGTTTAAAGCATGGCTGCAGAAGAAAAGAGAGCAGGTCGTGGAAATGCGGAGAGTTCAGCGGGCAAAGCAGATCGAAGACATGAGCAGCAGAGTGAGTGAACTGCGTGCGTGCGCTGTGAGACACGAGCTCCGCACCCACGGGGGTCAGGGAGAGACGAGCACGGTACCCACGGGGGTCAGGGAGAGACAAGCTCCGCACCCACGGGGGTCAGGGAGAGACAAGCTCCGCACCCACGGGGGGTCAGGGAGAGACGAGCTCTGCATCCACGGGGGGTCAGGGAGAGACGAGCTCCGCACCCACGGGGGTCAGGGAGAGACGAGCTCCGCACCCACGGGGGTCAGGGAGAGACGAGCTCCACACCCACGGGGGGTCAGGGAGAGACGAGCTCCGCACCCACGGGGGTCAGGGAGAGACGAGCTCCGCACCCACGGGGGGTCAGGGAGAGACGAGCTCCGCACCCACAGGGGGTCAGGGAGAGACGAGCTCCGCACCCACGGGGGGGTCAGGGAGAGACGAGCTCCGCACCCACGGGGGGTCAGGGAGAGACGAGCTCCGCACCCACGGGGGTCAGGGAGAGACGAGCTCCGCACCCACGGGGGTCAGGGAGAGACGAGCTCCGCACCCACGGGGGACTCATCTGTTTTTTTAAGATTCACTTATTTATGTATGTGAGTACACTGTTGCTGTCTTCAGACGCCTCAGAAGGGGACAAGCGGATCTCATTACAGATGGTTGTGAGCCACCAAGTGAGTGCTGGGAATTGAACTCAGGATCTCTGGAAGAGCAGCAGTGTTCTTGTCTTTGCAGAAGGAAAACATGACCGACCCAATTCACCCCTGCAGACGGAGCCATGGGTGTGGCTCTAGTTTCCTTAAACTGACCAAAATCAGATGATTCTAGTTATAGTCAAACTTTACTACCACAGGAAAAAAATTTAGTTCATATTTTAAGGTGTTTTAACCTTAATATTCAAAGTGGAAAAAACCCACACTTCTCCTTACAAACCAACAGACTGCAGCCATAAGTAAAATCTCTCAAATTTAAAATGCCAAGTATTTACTGATTTTATTTATGTGTATGTGTGTTTTGCCTCCAAGTATGCTGTGCCCCATGTGTGTGCCTGGTACCTGAGGGGTCAGAAGAGGACATCAGATCCCCTGGAGATAGATCACAGCCGGGAGCTGCCCTCCGTGTAGGTTCTGGGATTCAACCCAGGTCCTCTGGGAGTGCAGCCACGGCTCTTAAGTACTGAGTCATCTCTCCAGCGCCACAGCCACATTTTTAAAAATTGAAATACAGTGCCCGGAGGGGTGGCTCTTTTTATTTAATTTAACTTTTACATATGTATTTTCAGAAATTCAGTATGTTGCTTGTCCCTTTTCATGGACAGCCTCTGTTGTTAGATAATACATTTACCTATCTAACTTCTATCCTTCTGTTAATTAACTCATTCCTCATGTAGGATTAGAAAGACTTCCATATTGTGCCGTACTGGTGCTTCAATGAAGCTGTACATTATAGTGAGGAACATCAAGACTCTGTAGGGATGTTTTTTGTTTTTTTTTTCTGTTTTTTTTTTTTCCAAGACAGGGTTTTTCTATGCAGCCCTGGCTGTCCTGGAACTCACTCTGTAGACCAGGCTGGCCTCGAACTCAGAAATCCGCCAGCCTCTGCCTCCCAAGTGCTGGGATTACAGGTGTGCACCACCACCACCCGGCGGGATGGTTTTTTAAAAGTAGAATTTTAGACTTTGAGTGGTCAGAGTAAAATTTTTGTCATGTCCAGTTACTCACTCAAGTTTAAAGCAATGTCTAGTTCCTACAGCAGTATGAGTGATGTGTTTGCCACAGATTAGTAATTCTGTGTGTGATTTATCTTCTCAGTTTGTCTTCAGATCAGTAATATCCATGCTTGTATGTGAGCACAGGTTTGTGTTTGGGCTATAATAAGAAAGATAGAAACACTGGTTCCTGTTGTAGATGGCTTTTGGTAGGATAGCTATTTTTACTATTAATGTTAATAGTAAATTAACATTGATAGTTAATGGTTAATGTTAATTCTACCAGTCTGTAAGTGTGGGAGATCTTACCATCTTCTGATTATCTTTTTAGTTTCTTTCTTCAATGTCTTAAGGTTTTTATCATATATATCTTTTACTTTCTTGGTTAAAGAGTTAGTCCAGGAATATTTTATATTAGTTGAGTCTATTGTGAAAAATGTTGTTCCCCTGATTTCTTTCTCAGTTCATTTATTGTTTGTATATAGGAGGGGTGATCTTTGTGAGTTAATTTTGTGTCACACTACTTTGCTGAGACAGTTTATATGACATTAAATTTGGAGGTTGCTTATGTACACTATCATATCATCTGCAAATAATACTTTGACTTCTTTTCCAGTTTGTACTCCCTGATCCCCTTCAGCTGTCTTATTGCTCTAGCTGAGACTTCAGGTACTATAGTGAGCAGGTACAGAGAGAGTGGACAGCCTGGTCTTGTTTCTAATCTTAGTGGAGTTGCTTTGTGTTTCTCTCCATTTAAGTTGATGCTATCTATGGGCTTGCTGTGAACTGCCTTTATTTGTTGATGTATGTCTCTTGTACCCTGTCTTAGTCACTGTTTTGTTGCTGTGGAGAGACACTGTGACTATAAAAGAAACTCTTATAATAAAAAAAAAACCATTTAATTGGGGCTGACTTACATTTTCAGAGGTTTAGTCCGTTATTGTTATGGTGAGGGGCGTGCCAAGCAGACATGGTGCTAGAGAGTAGCTGAGACTTCTACGTCCAGGTCCACAGAGAGCAGCAGAGAGACACTGGGTCTGGCGTCTGAAACCTTAGAGCCTACCCGTAGTGATACACTTCCTCTGACAAGACCATACCTACTCCAGCAAGGCCACACTTCCTAATAGTACCACCTCTAGTGACCCAGCATTCAAACACATGGACCTATAGGGACCAATCCTATTCATACCACCACAAGTCCATAATCACTCTAGGAGTTTTATCATGAAGGAATGCTGGATTTTGTCAAAGGCCTTTCTGTATCTAATGAGATGATTGTATATGTAGGTTTTGTCTCTCAATTTGTTTCTATGACATTAAGTTTATTGATTTTATGTTGAGCCATCCCAACACCTCTGGAATAAAGCCTACTTGAGCATGGTGGATGATATTTTCATATATGCTTGCATTCAGTTTGCAAATATTTTATTGAAGTTTTACATCTATGTTCATAAGTGAAATTAGTTTGAACTTCTCTTTTTTGTTGTGTCTCTGTGTAGGAGGGAGATGTGGCCATCAGAGTAACTGAGGCTCATAAAAGGCTTCATGCAGTGTTCTTTCTTTTGTTTTGGGGAGTTCTTTGAGGAGTATTGGCTTTCATTTTCTGAAAGTTTAGTAGTATTCTCTTTTAAAACCATACATCCCTGGGCTTTTGTTAGTTGGGCTTTTTGTTGTTGTTGTTGTTTGTTTTTAGAGAAAAGTGTTTATTTTGCTTACACTTCCAGTAACTTAAAAGAAAGAAGTCAAGGCAGGAGCTCAGCAGGGCAGGGACCTGAAGAGCAGGGCAGAGGCCCTAGAGGAGTGTTGCTCACTGGCTTGTTCCCACGGTTCGCTCAGTCAGTTTTCTTCCTTCCACCCTCCCTGCCTTCCTTCATTCTTTTCTTTTTTAAATTAACTTTGTATTAATTCTTTGTGAGTTTTATGTCATGGACATAAGAGCGGGGTTCCTGGCCCTGCCCCTTGCTGGCTGCAGCACTGGGTGAGCTATCTGAGGTAGTGCTGGAGAGCTCGCCCTGGTGGTGTGAGCTGGGGAGAGCTTGCAGGCTGACCAACTCAGCTCCCTCCCAGGCCCAGATCCAGGCCATTCTGGCTTCTAGAGACTCCATCACGAAGCCAGGTATAATTCTACTAGGTCTACCATCCCCTCCCTCTCAGTTTACTATTCTTTCTTTGTTCTGTATGTTTAGTGTTTGATTATTATGTGCCAAGGAGACATGGTTTTCTGGTCCAGTCATTTTGTTTCTTGTACTTTGATAGGCACCTTCCTTTAGGTTAGGACAATGTTCTGTGCCTATGACCTGGGTTTGTTCTTCATCCTCTGTTCCTATTACTCACAGATTTGGTCTTTATGTGGTATCTCAGATTTCCAGAATGCTTTATGCCTGGAATCTTTAATTTTAACACTTTCTTTGACCAAGGTATCCATTTCTTCTATCTTGTCTTCAGTGCTTGAGAGTGCCTCTTCCTTTACTTGTATTCTGTTGGCGAGGCCTGCCTGAGGCTCCTGTTTGGTTCCTAAACTTTTCATTGTCAGTTTCCCTCAGAAAGGGGTTCTTTATCAATTCTGTTTCTACTTGCAGATCTTGAATGCTTCCTTCATTTCTCTCCACTGTTTATATTTTCATAGATATCTTTAACAAACTTATTCATTTCCCCTTTAAGGACCTCTAATATATCCATAAAGGCTATGCTGGAGGCCTTGTCTTGTGATTCATCTATAGTGTGTTTCTCAGGTCCTACTGCACTAGTGCGACTGGGTTGTAGTGGAAGCATATTGTCCTCTCTGCTTTGTTTTTACACTGGTGTCTAGGCATGTGGGCTTAGGAAGATTGAAAACTTCAGTCTGACACCTGGTCTTGTCTTTTTGGGTGAGTGTTCCATTCCTTGGCTTCTGTTGCCCTCTTTGGTTTTTAGGAGAGTATGGTGGCCTTAAGTTTGCTGGTAAGGAATGTGTCTTAGTCAGGGTTTCTATTCCTGCACAGACATCATGACCAAGAAGTAAGTTGGGGAGGAAAGGGTTTATTCAGCTTACACTTCCATGTTGCAGTTCATCACTAAAGGAAGTCAGGACTGGAACTTAAGCAGGTCAGGAAGCAGGAGCTGATGCAGAGGCCATGGAGGGATGTTCCTTACTGGCTTGCTTCCCCTGGCTTGCTCAGCCTGCTCTCTTATAGAACCCAAGAGCACCAGCCCAAAGGTGGAACCACCCACAAATGCCCCACAGCTGGATCTCATGGAGGCACTTCCCCAACTGAAACTCCTTTCTCTGTGATAACTCCAGCCTGTGTCAAGTTGACACACGAAACTAGCCAGTACAGAATGCTTGTGAGATCCTGCAGGTGTGGCCCCTGGGCATTCTGGACCGAGTGTATTTCTAGGTGTTGGGAACTGACATTCAGGAGTGGAGATGGGTGGGGTGCGTGCTGAGGGAGTCCAAAGGAAGGAGGGAAGCATGATGTGCCACCAGCATCTGCTTTATCTCCCGGGAATGGGGGCAGACACAGGGGAGAGGCACCACAGTTGGTCTGCCTCAGAGCTGAAGATGAGACAGGGCAATTGGATTTGGAGGAGAGGAGGGGAGTGAGGATCTGAAGGTTGCCTGTTCCTTCCAGGCCTGCATGGTGGGTGGGTTCCCAGGGAATGCCTGTGGGAGGTGGTGGCAGAGACCAAGGGATGAGGTGGTGATGGAGGCTGCTGTAGGAGAAGATCCTGTGTGATCCTCTGGAAATGGGGCTGAGAAGAAGGGGGAGCATCAACCGCTGGCCTGATACAAACCAGAGGACAAGACTGGGGGATTGTATTTAGATTTACTGATGGAGAGGTGAAGATCTGCAGTTAGCCCTCCTGCTTCCCTGGCCAATGTGGCCACTCAAAGTTTATTTGTATCAGGACTGAAGAGGGAACTCAGTAGCTAAGAACACCTGTTGCTCTTTAGAAAAACCTAGGCTCAATTCTCAGCACTGACATGTACCTTATGATTGTGACTTACAAGGTGTCCGATGCTTCAGTTTTGTACAGGCACTACCCACATGTGCACATAATCACACACAGAATTATGTGCACAAATATACATAATTTAAAACAATAGAAAAGAATTCCTAAAATTACTTTTAACAAAAATTCCATGAATTAGGAATTTCAAAATTATTACAAATATTATTAGTATTTTCAGGATTTATTTTGTTAGAGCAAAACTTTCAGTGTCCCAGTTGAAAAAAATCAGGAAAGGATATGAATAGTAAGTTGATCCTACAGATGACCATAGCGTATAAAAAATGATACAAACTCTAAAACCAAAGAAATACTGATTAAAGTTATCAGGTATCCAATGTAACAGTTTGTCTGTTGCTTATTAGGTGACATGTGCTGTCTCGTGTCAGGAATACAGTTTCAACCAAAATAAGGACACTCTGTCTTAGAGACAGTTTAGAGAGGGTGGAGAGGTGACTTAACACTAAACAGTGCAGCAGAGGTCCTGAGTGGTTCCCAGCACCCATATCAGGTGGCTCACAGCTGCTAGGACTAAAGCTCTGGGGAGACACCTGTACATATGTGCATGTGCAGACTGACACACATATAAAATAAAAATGTTAATTATGAAGTGATAATACTATATAAAATGGTATGCAAAATCATGAGTGTATGTGTGCATCCAGCAATAATTATAGTTGTATTTTTTCAAATAACTTATTTTCATGTGTATGGGTGTTTTGTCTGCATGTATGCCTTCTCACCACGTGTGCAGTGCCTATGGAGGCCAATAGAGGGCAGTGGAAGCCACTGGAACTGGAGGTACAGATGGTTGTGAGCTGCCACATGGATGTGGGAGCCAAACCTGGGTCCTTGGAAAGAGTGGCCAGTGCTCTTTCCACTGAGCCATCTCTCCAGTCCCAATAGTAGTTTTGAAGATGTGCAGTGAATTACATATTTATAAACTGTACTCTATGGAACTTTTAGGAACTGCTCTAAAGCTCTCAATTCGTTGTTTTATATGCTTGTATCTCTGGGGAAAATATGTTTGATTTGTCAAGTAATTCAACTTTGAAAACTACAACCGTTACTTTTCTCCTTTAATTAATTTGTACTGGGGTGGTGCTGGGGTGGATCTCAGGACACTGAGCAATGCCAGCTATGTGCTCCTGGGCACCCACCCCCATTTTCCTCCCTAGGGTGAAGGCTTCCTTACAGAAGCGTAATCAGTGTGGTGGATGATGGGAAATGCACTTGGGTTGTGTTGGGAATGCAGCCACGAAGTTGGTGTGTAAACGCTGCCTGGGGACTTGGTTCTGTGGAGCGTCAAGAAGCAGCTTTAGTTCCCCTGAATTAAGCCAATCTCTCTCCCTTTCTTTCTCCTCAGCAAGTGAACAGAGACCCACAACAAGCTTTTCGATTATGGCTTAAGAAAAAGCATGAGGAGCAGATGAAAGAAAGGAAGACAGAGGAACTCAGAAAGCAAGAGGAGTGCTTGTTCTTCCTGAGAGGAACTGAGGGCCGTGAGAGGGCCTTCCGACAGTAGGTTAAAGTGGGGCTTGGAGTGTTCAGAAGCTAGCCCAGCCGTTCCTGCTGGGGTCTGTTACCTCACTGGCCCTGAGCATACATCAGAGCTTTAGCCTTCGGGGGGGGGGGGGGGGGGGTTGGAGAATAAAGGTTGACTCTACTTGGGTGAACTTCCTCCATCCGTCCCTCCGTCCATTCTTCCCTCTGTCCCTCTGTCCCTCTCTCCCTCATTCTTTTCCTATCTGTATGTCAACCTTTTATTATAAAAGTGCAAATTTATATTTTCATCATCCAAAAATCTAATCATGACTATTAGCACTAGAATGCCTATCTTTTAAATACTTCTTTGCAAATATATTTACAATAAAAAGACACATTGTGATCATATTGTTCCTAACGTAATTAATTTGCTTAATGTAAAATGCAACTCAGGACCCCCAAAGTATGATTTTCTTATTATTCTAATAGTTGTTTGGGTTTATTTCTGAAAAACAGTATTTATGCATATATATGTATATCCCACATATATTTCTATACCAGATAGATGTGTATAAGGTTAGTTCTTGTGTTATTTTAATAAGCAAGGACTCTTCCTTAATTTCCTTTTGATGCTTAGATTTCCTCTATCCCTTTCATACTCAGGTGCCTCTTGCATCTTAAGGAAGGGCTGTTTTATCCAGCTAGAGGCACAGGCTCCACACTTTCCCTGTTAAGAAATGTGAGGCAGCAGTTTTGAATCTTGCTAGTGTTTTTAACTGAACTAATGTTTTACATGCTAATTTCAAGGACTAACTTATTTGGAATATAGCAAATAGTTATTTGCTTAGAAAATGATTATTTTGGAAAAGGGCTAGGACCTGTATGTAACTTGTGTAAGTTAGATTACTACCAAGCGAAGCAAGCTGTCAGTTTTCCCACAAGACAAACCTCATTTCAAGCACTTGATCCCAGGTGTAAACAGCTTTCTTGAATGAGCCTGGGAAATAAGCCTATAAATGTTCAGTTGATTCTTTAACCGTTGTTTTGACCCCATTTCATTACAGAAATGTTAGTTTTCTATGCTTGTAGAGGAGAAGTTTAGCCTGTGGTACTCACCAATCTCATCATGCTCTTCCTACAGATGGCTCAGGAGGAAACAGATAGAGAAAATAGCCGAGCAGCAGGCTGTCAAGGAGCGAGCCCGGCAGCTGCGGCTGGAAGCGCGCCGCTCCAAACAGCTCCAGAGCAGCCTGTATGGCGTGCCGGAAGCCAAGGCTTTCCGCTTCACAGACCACTACAACTGAGGCCGCCTGGGAAAGACTTCATTTAAAGCTGCTGTCACCAGAATTGTGTGTGTTGTTTCCCATGGGCCCCTTGTCTTGATAATACTCCAAATTGTGGGAGTGGGATTTGCCTTTTGGTGATGCTGAATTTATGTTGTTTTCGCACAAACACAAAATAAATGTCTCTCACAGTGTTGAATGTGTGGTGTCACCTTGTAGTCAGTGCCACAAACTGATCAACTAGGAAACTGTTCTACCTGTAAGCCACTTTAACATCCCTACCCAGAAATCCACAAGAAAGGCATACATTTCTTTTTATAGTTCTCATGATCATTTAAAATACTGCAGCAGAGGGACAGCAAGATGTCTGTGGGTAAAGACACTTGCCACCAAGTCTGATGTCCTAAGTTCAATTCCTGGGCTCCACATGGTGGGAAAGAGAACAAGCTCTCACAAGCTGTCTCTGACCTCCTCAATGCACATTGGAGTGCACGCCCCACATGCCCACCACAGGACAGATGAATACACACATCCTTCAGAAGGACGTTTCATAAGGCTTGAAGAATGACCTAAGTCTCTATCAAGGCATTATCCAAAATTCTACTTGTCAAAGTTGAATTTTAATGGTGGTGACCTAAGTAGTGTAGAACAAATATGACCTGCTAGTACCATGGAAAGATAATATAGCTTTTCTACACTTAATTCTATTTTGTGCCTAAAAGTCCCTGATAGGTTTAGACTTGTTTTAAAATTATCATTGTAAATGTTTTATATAATACAATCCTATAACCTTTGTATGTCTATCTATCTAAATTTATAGTAATATATTACGTATATGTGAGCTCATTCACATAAACTCTAAAGTGTATTTTACAAGAATTGGAAAATGCAGAGAATAGTTTCGTCTTGTGTTTGTTAGTTTTGCTTTTGTACTATGTGGGTCTTTCTATGTAGCCTATGTTGGCCTTGAACTTAAGAATCCTCCTGCCTCTGCCTCAAGTGCTGGGATTGCAGGTGTGAATCTGCATGCTCTGTACCTATCTTAAAATTTTGTAGCACTCAAGTGGGCTTATATTTTTATTACAATTAGTTTTGACATCCAAGTTCATATTGTGTAACACTCGGTTTCGGATTGTTACATGATTTAAACTCAAAACTGAATATGTAACACTTAGGCGGGGCTCTGTGTATGCGCTCATCACCTGGGCCGTTTTTGTAGTTTAGAGGTTGAATGTATTCCTTGTCATATAGATTTTATTTACTTAACCATTGATTGATATTAAGATTATATTTAACTTTTAGCAACCATGAATGATATTGCTACAAAAACTGGTATATAGAAATCTATGATGGTGCCTAAATTCTCTTGGCAATAAACCTAGAATAATGAGTCAGGCAAGATTTTTTTTGTTTGTTTGAACTTGAACTTCTGTGCTATCTTCAGTGAAAGCTGTTTTCTACATCTACTGGTAAGCACAGCAGTTCCAGGTTTTTTCACGCTTGCCTACAGTTGCCATCTTGCTTTTTTGTTAATAGACTATTTTCTTAATAGTCATCCTACCTACATGAAAATGCTAATGATTGCACTTCACTCATTACTGATGCAGACAATCTTCTGGTCTGTTTGCTATTTGTGTGTATATACAAATATATACATACAATTTAGGTAACTAATAATTTGCTCATTTTTGCAAGTGTGTATGGCACGTTTGAGTGTGCGCACATCCATGAGGACAGGCTTATGTACTGGGTGTCTTCCTTTATCACTCCCCACCTTAATGTTTGAGATGGGATTTCCCACTCAACCTGGAGTTCGTCAACTCAGCGGGGACTGGTCTGTGACCTCTGCTCACCCGTGTCTGCTGCAACTGTGCTGGCTGGGATTACAGATGTGGGCTGCTGTACCCAGTGTTCTCTGCGAGTGCTTGGAGATCTGGGCTTGGGCTCTCACATTGTGTGGCAGTTCTATAGACTGAGGCATCTCTTCAGCCTCTACCCACTTCTAACTGGGTAGGTTTTTGGTTGCTGAATTGCAGTTCTTTGTATCTTCTGGCCATTTTTCAGATGTACAATTTATTCTTTTTTTCCCTCCCATTCTTACAGCTACTGTGTACCTCAATGCATGAATGTTTTAAATTTAGGTGAAATTTTCTCTTTTTTTGCTTTTGTTGCTATACACAAGAAATCATAGTCAAATTCAATGTCATGGAAATTCCCACGTCTAAGAAGGGAAGAGGCAACAAGCCACCAGCACAGACAGTGAAAGGCACATGAAAACTGAAGCCAAAGTATGGTATTCTGAAAGGAAAGGGCAGTGACCACAAAGAATAGGAACTTTATTGTCATTTAAAGCTATAAAAATGGTTCAGATGAGTCAGACAAAAATAAGAGGTTTCTACTGAAGTACACTTTGATTTCACGAGATTTACCTTTTGAAGATTTCTCTGATAGGCACTGTTCCAACTAATTTGTAAAATTTGGTATTTTTTTTGATGACAGATTTTTGTGAATATTTAAAGGCAAATGAATGAACATCTTATATTAAATTATACAATTATATTTAATAATATATGTAAATTGATGGATTACATTTTTCCCTAAGGATCATTTTCCATCATTATATTAGCACACTAGGTTCTCCTGTTGTTCTGAACACGCTATCATGAGTTGATAATTATGACTGTTTCCTTCATCAAACTGCAACCGTGCAAAGACAGAACACCTTGCCAAACCCAAACAGCATACTTATTGAAGTATTTGTTGTAGCTATAAAATGTTTTTTATTTTCCTAATATATCTGGTTAGAAAGATTAACCTTTTACCCCAGCGTTTCCGAAGGCCTCTTGTATACCCACAATGTGACCATAAAGGGACTGCAAACCCCTTTTTCCTGTACCCCAGCTACACTAGAAGACTTGCTCTATAAAGGGATGGACTTTGCTCGCCACACACTGGGCTCCGATGCTGTGCAGTCAAGCAGCCTAGACAGCGGTAAAGGGTGGACATGGTCTCATCCCTTTAAATGCTTGGCTGTAGTTTGCCGGGTTTTGTTTTATGCACCAAAATGAAACGTGTTTATGTTTATATAAAATATAAAACACAGAATAATAATATAGGGCCTAAAAGAAAGTTATAAAATCTTTTTTAGTTTTTTAGCATAAATACTATGTACTGGAAAGTATTTTGTACTTTATATCTACAAAGCTTCATTTTCTTACCCTGAGATATTTGTTAAGAAAATAATCTGGAATCCAGTACATGAAATAGCTTCATGGGTATGTATTATATAAGGATGAGTTGATTTTATTTCTAGCATCTTAATAATCCGGGCTCCCAAATAATGACTGTGGGGTACTGAGCATGCCTCCAGTAGACTATCCCCTAAAGAGCAATGAGCTCTCCCTGGCAGTGATTGCAACAATTAAAAGTTATATTTTCATATCTGGTATACGGATGGAAACGTCCAATATTTTTCTTTGTAGTGAGTAATGTGGTTGGTGAAGATTCAGCAAATGGGTTGTCCGGAGAGCTTTCTGTACAGGCAACTGGATCCAACATCCGTAGAACCTAAGACAAGTGAGAGGTCATGTCAGATGTACGCAGGATGTGCTGTAAAGGCCTTGGGCTTCACCAGTACATAACTACCTGTACAGTTTCAGAGTCTTATGGAGTTCATAAAAAATAACACCTGAATGAATTTAAGTCATCCTTTCTTTCAAAATGCTATAAAGTCAGCAATGATGCCTAGTTTTATCATTGTATTTTAGTAATTATAAACTAATCATTTTACAGATATCTATACAAGGAAAAAAAACAGAAAAATGAAGTTTTATGAATGCTACTTCATATGATATCAATTTTCAGTTTTAGCCAAAAAGCACTCTCTGCCTGTGTCCTGCCTTTCACTCAATTGTTTATAAGAATTAGACTCCATTCTACAGAAATGCTGTTTTTACTTATGGTAAAATAAATGGCCTTCATTTCTCCCTTTTTCAATTATATATAATGTTTTATGTTAACAACTATGTTCACAATACTTTGTTCCTTGGTCCTGGCTTTTCCTGTTTCCTCTACTGAGATTCACAGTAGGAGAGGAGGCCTTAGGTTGAAAAATAGTCCCAGTAAGGACAAGGACAGCCTGATTGGTTCCCAGCTCGTACTTCTCATGTTCAAATTCTCACACTCATCATAACATTAGCAGTCTTGCTTTAAAGGCGGCAGGCACTGTGACTGGTACGCTACCTTGACAGACTGACAGACGCAGCAGGGAAGGGCAGGCTCTGTAGTCGCTTTCCTGTAGTCGCACTTACTCATAGGCTCTGCCAGGCTACCCTCCCTTGCCCTCCCACTCTCTGAGACTGTCCCCTCTTCTAAGTTAACAGCATGTCCAAGATGTCCCAGCTCCTGTTTAAAGAGGCTTCATGAAAGAACTACCCTACTACTTCAGGACTTCCGTTTGCTAACTGTACCTTTAAAATTCAGCGCCTGGACCTTTTATTTTCATAGACCTTAGTTAAATGTTAGATGACAAGCAAAGACAGAAAGTAATGTTTCTTGTAAACTTTGAGGACAAAAGAATGGTTTCCAAATATGGCACATGCTATGATATTGTGGGTCTTTAACGTAAAAAATAAAATGCTAAGGGATCCGGTTCAGTGGGAGACAGATACGGCAAAAAGCTTTCTAGATCTTAGTCTGAAAATGACGGGGAAGGATTTTAAGCAGAGATCTTGGGACCCAGCATGGAGGATGGAAACAGGTGGGCATTGAAGCAGACAGAGCAGAGGCTAAGTGACTGCGTGTCCTATCTCTGAGAGGCCAGCTCCTGAAGCAACTGGGCTGGAAGGTCACGAGGCACGCAAGCAGAGGCTGCCAGTCTTGTCATGTGAGGCAGTGTGGCGAGTAAGGAAGCAGATGAACAAGGAGATCTAGACCAGGCCTGAAGCACGCCCACTACTGCACAAAGAAGCCAAGAGCAGAGAAGACAGGAAGGTGGAGATTAGTTATAGAAACCAAGGAAGAGAAGCGATTCGTGGAAGACGGTAAGCCAACTGCACTCAGATACTGCAGGCAACTGAGTACGCCATGACGGAACTTCCTAACAACGAAATAGTAGGAAGAGCAAACAAGTTTTGAGTAGTTTACTTTTTAGGTGCTGATCCTTTTAGTTAGTAGCTGAGCACTTACTATTGCAGCATTATACTAGCTCATGAAGAAATATAGTGAGACACATTCTCCAGCCTTGCATTTTAGAGGGAGAATCATCCAATAACAACGTAATATAAGAGCTACATAAGGCACACACTTTTTCCTGGGAGAGAAATGTATATAATCCAGGTAGGCAACTAGGTCTCGTTTAAGCTGGCTTGTTCTTGTGCCCGCTTTTTCTTCTATGAATTATTCAAGATCATATGCTGAACAGGAAGTACTAATCTAAGAAGTACCACAGGAAGAGAAATAGGTAAACTGACACAAACTTCGGGTTCTGGGTAGCTGGGAAGAGGAAGAGTAGCTGTCTCCTACTATGGAGACAGGTACTCAGGAATGAAAACTAGCAACGACAGAGAAAGGAGAAGCCTGCAAAACAAGCTAATGAGACAGGGGAAAAGATGCACAGATTAAAGGACTTAAACATAATGATGCGACCAATGGGGAAACAGAGGTAATCACGATGAACAAGTAAGTGTGAAAACAGGCTTGTGAGCACAGGTCACATAGAGTCAGTTAACATTTTAACAGCAGAAGGTTCTGGTTAGTAACAGGATTATAGGTTATGGGAGGTGGGTACTGAAGTTTTAATGGAGGTAGGCTTGGAATGTGACAGGTGACCTACGCAGGCCTTGAATTCAACAAGGACTGTAAGTAGTTGGTCTATTTGATTCTGTAGTACTCCATGTCTGTTCCATCTATATGTGGGAATTAAATAATCTTAGATCACTTCTGTTGTGACCTATAATTTACTAAGACAAATTTCTACACAGAAAACAAGTTTTAAGATCTACATTTCACAACTCCTAATGCCACGCATAACACATTGTTTTCAGTAAGGGGTGAATAAAATCTCGCAGCTCACAGAACACATTCCACAGTGCACGGAAGAGAAAATGTTACCTTTTCAGCCATTTTCTCAGCTGGGGTACTGCAGAACTCCACCGCTGCAGGAACCTTCTTTGGATGGCTAATGCCAACATTCCCCAACAGATGAGCATGTATTGCTTCTGCCAGCCCGTGGTTCGTGAGTGCTAGGTCTGCCGTGCTGTGGGGCTGTGTGTCAGGGGAGTATGTCTGCTCTCTCCCCCACTGCAAGGAGACCAAGAGTTCTTCCAAAAATCTGCACAGAACACACATGAACAATGAACACTGATAAAAAGACAAAATATAAGAACCAGAAAGAGAAAATAAGTGAGCAACATATTTCAGAAATCATTTAACATCTTAGCTCAGATTTCAAGATTCAGGATGCATAGGTTATAGGATAGAAGACACTTGTTAATCTACTACTAGGTTATTACCTGAAAACCATGAATCAAACAGTAC
This sequence comes from Apodemus sylvaticus, assembly GCF_947179515.1. Taxonomy (NCBI): domain Eukaryota; kingdom Metazoa; phylum Chordata; class Mammalia; order Rodentia; family Muridae; genus Apodemus; species Apodemus sylvaticus. The sequence goes on from NC_067483.1 coordinate 71,750,600, forward strand.
AGTTTAGTGTAACCATATTTCGGTATAGAAATTACAGATATTAGTGTATTTCAGAGTTTTAGCATTTGTTGATGTCTGAATGCTAAATCAATCTCCAATATCTGTAGTTAACTCTGCTTGGTCATAATGTAGAAATGATTTTCTGGATTGTTGGATTTGACTCGCTAACATTCTATTAAGGAGTTTTACATCTATGTTCATTAAAGACTGAAAATTTATAGGCTTTTGCTTATGCCTCTAGTTTGTTATCATAATGCTTGCCCCCAAAATGATTTGGAAATTGTTCCCTCCCTTTCTACGCTCTAGAAGAATTTGTGTACAATTGTGTTTCTTCCTTCTTTAGATGTTTATTAGCATTTAATGGATCCATTGGGGTTAGAATTTCTTTCACATGTTGGTTTTTAACTACAGGCTAGTTCAATTGTTTTAATGAGTTAGGGCTAGTTAACTTATATACTTTTTAGGATCTATTTTATTTTAAAATTATTTGTGTGTGTGTGTGTGTGTACATGAGTGTAGGGGCCCACAGAGGCCAGAAGAGGGTATGAGATCTCCTGGAGCTGAAGCTGCAAGTGGTGATAAGTCGCCTAGCGTGGTGCTGAGAACTAACCGCAGCTGCTCGGCAAGTGCAGTGCGCTCTGAACTGCTGCGCCATCTCCAGCACTCCTATGCCTCTTCTCAAGGGACCTTAGCAATGTCCTTACAGAGCTTATCTAAATCACTGACTTGATTGGCTAGAGGTATCAGTTACATTCCCTGACTGCCTCCCCTCCCTCCTCTCTACCGAGTCCCCCCCACACCGCCCCCGCAGATCCACTGCTCTTCTGTTTGCCTTCAGAAAACACCAGGCCTCCCAGTGGTATCAACTACCAGACACAGTATAACAAGATGCAGTAAGACTAGGCACAAACCCTCACATCAAGGCTGGATGAGGCGATTCACTCAGTAGGAGGAAAAGGGCCCCAAGAGCAGGCTAGAGTCAGAGGCAGCTCCACTCCCACTGTTAGGAGTTCCACAAAGCCCCATGCTTAACAACCCCAGCACGTATGCAGAGGGCTCAGCGCAGACCCATGCAGGCTCTGTGACCATCACTTCAGGCTAGACATTTCTTCAGTTTATCTTTTTAAAAAAGTATCATCAAAAAATTGTTTTCCCTATCATTCATCATTAGTATTCTTTCTCAGTTCTGTTTAGTTTGGGTTGAATTTGCTTTTTGTATTTCTTGACATAGTAACTTAAATTACTAATGAGACTTTTCTCATGTCTCCAAATAAACTTCCCTTTTTATCTCCTTAAAGGTATGATATTACTGCATTGCCAGACTGGCCTGGAATCAAGCACTTCAGCCTCAGCCTCCCAAGTCTTGAATTATAGAAATGAACCATTATGGTCAGCCTCAAACAAGCATTTCCCCTGAAGCACTGCCTTAATTGCTCCTAAAAAAATTTCTGTACTTTAATATATTTATGCTTTATTCTAATTTCCTATATAATTGATTGTTAATTATTCAGCTACATAAAATACTATGTCCTTTTAAGAAACACTGCCTATTTGTTTATTTATTATCATTATTTTTAAAGATTTCAGCTTGTTAGTACTGGAATGTAAAGATATGCAGACATGTTCTAATACTACAAAAAGACTTCAAAAATCTCTTTCATGGGAGAAACAGGTTCGTCACTTGGTGTTGCGGTATGAATAGGAATGGCTACACAGACTCATGTGTTTGGATGCTAGGTCCATAGAGAGTGGCGCCATTAAGAGGTGTGGCTTTGGGGGAAGTGTGTCACTGTGGAGGTGTGCCTTGTCTCAGATGCTCAAGCTCTCTCAGTGTGGCACACAGTCTCCTGCTGCCTGAGGATCAAGGTGTAGCACTCTTAGCTCCTTCTCCGTCTCTGCCTGCATGCTGTCATGATTCTTCATGACGATAATGGACTAAACCTCTGAAACTGTAAGCCAGCCACAGTTCAATGTTTCCATTATAAGGTCATAGCCCAGACACTTGGCTTCTACCAAAACTACACAAACCACTATAACCACATTTAGGGAACCGCTTTTAAATGCAGAAACACCCTCACTTACAGATGTAATAATTCTTTTCCCTATTAGCAATGTAAGATGTAGCACCATCCTTTCTGCTTTTAGGGCTTCTTTTTCTCAGGGCACCTATTTTAAAGTGAGACTTACAGTATACAGGTCAGCATGTTAACAAACGTGGCCACACTCAAACAGGGAAACAAAACCTTTCATAATGACAAACCCATCGGAGACAAGAGAGGGATTTGGAATGAGAACAGTGTCTTACTTCCGGGTAGAGATCATTTCCTGACGGAACTGTTCCCGTTCACTCAGGAGATCCTGGATAGCGCTCTGTGCATCTCGGTTCTGACGCTGTAAAACTATTCTGAAGTTTGTCAATTCATCTGCCATTACCCTGAAAAAGATTAAAACTCACATCTAGTTCTCCCAGGGTAACATAGCACACAGAAGTCAATCTACTGTTTCTTCCAGATTGTTAGTTTCAGAAGCTGACAACAGGATTTAACTCTCATACTGCTTGGCGATTCTACCATTTTAAATGAGAACATGTTAACATGTAGAGCTTATATGAAGCAGAGCATGTGAAACATTTTTAAATGAAAGAAAAGTACTTAACTTTTTATATAGTGACTTGAATTTACACCAATGCTACTCTATTTGTTTTTTGTTTTTTTTTTTTTGTTTGTTTGTTTTTTGTTTTGTTTTGTTTTTTTTTTTTTTGAGACAGGGTTTCTCTGTGTAGCCCTGGCCGTCCTGGAACTCACTCTGTAAACCAGGCTGGCCTTGAACTCAGAAATCTGCCTGCCTCTGCCTCCCAAGTGCTGGGGTTAAAGGCGTGCGCCACCACCGCCCGGAGACCAATGCTACTCTAAATGTATCAGTTTACAATTACTAAGTAGACACTTCTAACTATAAGAAACAGAAAGGGAAAGAAGAATAAATGATTTTTCTCACTACACAGTTGTACTTTCCACTCAACAAAATACTGAAAAGTTTCTATAAAACAAAGTAGTCTTTTATATAGTCTTTTATGTAGACAAGTTTCTTATTTTTCCAAAAAATAAATTTAATATATTTCAATATGAATGTGTGAAAAATAGATACATGGAATGTGTTTACTAGAAGGAAACATTTATTACAAAATTTTCTACACCCTGCTTTTTGTTTTCTGCAGAAGATACCTTCTCTATCTGATGAGGCAAACTTGAAAGCCTGTGAAAAGCTGAGTGGAGAGAGGATGAACAGATGAGGAACCAAGATACATAGCACAGCTGCCCAGGACCAGCGTGTGCAGAGGCCTGGACTCTACAGCCTCGAGGCTTTTCACATGCATTAAAGTTTGCCATGAAACGACACAGTTTTCTATTTATGTGTGGGGAGAAGGAGGTTGAAAAGCTCTTTACATGGATAAAGGAGCAAAAAAAGATCAGAGCACACTGGGTGGGGAAGACTGTCCCAGGCAGTAGGAATGAGGAGGCTCTCTCCAGGAGGAGCCAGAGGGGGAGGAGGGGGAGGGTAGGGGAGGAGAAGGGGGAGGGTCTACATATGCCCTTTCTGACCACAATACTTCTATATTTAACTTTATAGCTGTGTTCTGTTTACTGCAGTAAGAGTGACTCTAGACTAAAGGGCACCATGCATCACCTTCTAGGAGACTGTATGGCCCCCAGAGAGGGAGTGCTGCTCATCGAATAAGGTATGAAGCACTCTGATAATCGTAAGTCAGAAATTTTCACTATTACTTTGTGTTATGCATCAAAATGGTGACATACTGTGGTAAAAAAAAAAAACAGTGGGGAAGGACAGTCTATTGGTAACAGAAGAATACCTGCTTGCGAGGAATTTACTTCTCCAGACATCGCACTGTATCGACATCCGTTCCAGCTGTTCAGAGAGCTGGGCTGTGTTCCGACCCAGCGCTTCGTTTTCCAGGATGAGCTGGTTCTTCTCCCGGGCTAGACGTTCAAAGTGATACTGCGGGTCATCCCCAACCGAAGCCACGAGCAACTTCTTTAACTCGCGATTTATCTAATGGCAGAAGACAACCAAGCTTCAGAAACGTCACTGGTCTGACTGTAGCCACATTTATGACAGAGAATCAATCTACTTCTGTGTCCTTTGGCTCCTGTTCCCATGGGTTGGTTTCTGTCTTCCATTTTATTATTATTCCTTAGAAGCCTGTTTGTTTTCTAATGAGAAGACAGAAAAGAAGTGGACAGAGATGAGAAAGGGAGGGGAGGAGGAGCTGGGAGGAGGGGAGGAGGGGGACAAGATATAGTATATAAAACAGAAATCTATTTTCAATAAAAAGAAATAAATTAAGAAAAATACTATAACTAAGATGAAATAAACTTATATGGGCAGTTATGTATTTGTATCTGGGCAATGTAATTATAGGTGTTACCATTTGTATTGTCTTTCTGAACTCTCTTTTTCATCATTTAAAAATGGTGTGTGTGTGTGTCCACACGTGTGGAGGCCGAGGAGGACATCAGTGTCCTTACATCTGACTTACTTCCTGGAGAAAGGTTCTGTCATAGTGTTAGGCCTTCTGAAACCATAGTTAGGCTACAGGCTAGCAATCACCAGAGATCCTGTCTAGGCCCCACGCCCAACAGCCTAGAACGGGACAGGAAAGGTGTGCCTGGCTATGCCAGGCTTTTTACATGGGTGTCGGGGATTTGAACTCAGGTCTCCATGCTTGGCAGTCAGCATTCTTACACACTAAGCCATTTCCCTAGTCTCTTCTTTCCGAATCTTCTAAAATGTTTACAAATAAATATATACTATTTTATATTTAGAAAGTAATTAAGTATATTAAAATATATTAAATTCATGATGTTTTTTGGATAAGAACCACTAATCATCATGTTACACACACAATCTTCTTGCAAAGTGATGCAGTTTTGGGCTTCAGAGATGGCTCAGTGGGTAGAGCTCACTATGAAGGCCTAACAACCAGATCTGAGTGTAACCCTTGAACCCAAGTCGGTTCCATGTAAATTCTTCTGACCTCCATGCTTGTGAAGCAGAATGCACCCCCTCTGTTAGGAAAAGTACAGGCTCTGGACCCCAAGGCCAAGCTCTCAGAACAAAGGAGATTTATTTGTCCCAGAAGGACAAAGGGCTGGAAATAAGGAAATAAGAGACAAAGACAAGAGACAGAAGATGAAGGAGAAGGGAGAGGAAGGAGAGTATTTGTCCTGGAGGAGGACAGAGAAATGTCTCAGGGTAGAGAAGAGATACACGTGGCACATAGGAAAATGGTGGTTTATAAAGGTACCTGGGCAAACCCCATGTTAGCATGAGGTATTTCATTTTGATTGGGCATATTAATTAGGTAAGGGGGCATTTGATAGCTGGACCGTGGTAGTCAGCCTCAGGAAGAGGACATGGACAAATATGGGAATGGACTTTGGTGGCTAGCTTTAGGATGTAATCTAACAGTTTTTAGCAAGGCAGAGGCAATGCAGAAGGGCAAGGCCTGCCAGGGCCATGATCACCACGCTCAAGCTGGGCAGAGTCCCTTCACCTTCCATAGACAGCACACTAACACCAACACACACTAATAATAACAATAACAACAACAATAATAATAAATAACAACAGTAATGCTAATAAATGCAAAGATGTAAAGGTTAAACAGACATAAGGGAGGGTTAAAGCAATTTTATTAAACTTCAGAGATTAAAGATTAAACACAACTGAACACTACAGTCTTATTAATTTCTAATGAAGACCCAGTGACTTATTTCATCTCCCAGTATCAGGAATGAATTCTTAAAACAAGGACTGCTAATCTGTCAATGGCAAAGACTGACTTGGTCAGTTTATAAACGTAACCTACTTTTATAACTTAGAGGCGGTCTGGTCTAAAGCTCCTCCCACGCCCACCTCCATCATGTTTAGAGTATGATTGACTCCCCAACACAAACTCTTTCTAGAGGCCCTATGACAGAATGAGAAATTAAAGAGCAAGTATTTAGAGAAATACAACCTATAACAAACGACATTTCTGAGAAAATGAGGTTTGCTAGCCTGGATTCAAAGGCCCAAAGGTAAAGAGCAGACCTCACTGGAGCTACGGGCTGGGCTTACCTCGGTCTGCACTCGGAGCTGGTTTGAAAGACCTTCTTTGTCCTGAAGTAGCCTCCTTTCAGAATTCTTGAGCTTTTCCAAAACCTTCTTTACCTCTGAGAGTTCCTTCCTCGGGTCCGTGACCACCTCTGCCTGACTGTGGAGTTCTTCTCTGTGATGTCCTAGGGACTTAACCTTTGTGTTCTTGGTGGGGATGTCGTGAGTGATAGCAGCTTTGGGAACAAATATTCTGACAGCTTCAACTTCCACTGTTCTTTCATTAAGAATCTTCCCCAGCTGAAGAACGCCCGGGCTGTCTGAGGGGACTTTCTTCCGCGGACTCGGAAGGACATGCTGACTTATGGGTTGGACTCCGTGGGTGACTTCAACAGCCTTAGGGGGCTCCTCCGTTTCCATTCCATCTCCTGCTCCTCGGATTGGGGTTGAAGCAAGGATGCCTAACAAAGACGTTTAACGGAGGATGATTTGCCAAAAGAAATGATGGGGAAAAAAAACCCCACCAAGACTACTTGTCATGTAGCAGTGTCCTCCCAGACTGAAATACTCCCTCCTGCAGGGAAGCTCCTTAAGCCAGAAGTAAACTCAAGACAGCTCCAGGAAGTCCCAGAAAATGATAAGGTTCTCTAGGCCCCTCCATTCCTATAGTAAACAATATAGGCCTACAGTCACTCTTAGGAGCCAAGCTGCAAAGATCTGAGGAGATCAGACCAGCTGCTTGGAAGAAACAGAAACCAGTCAGGCTGCCTGGAGGAGGCATAGAACTATGGCACCTGGTAAAAGCACTGTCCAAAGAAAGTTTACTAAATATCATAAAATATAATTCTTACTTTCTCTTATGATAGTGTTAAAAATGATGTCACTGGAATATAAGACATTTTCATTTCATAGATTAAAAATAAAGAAGTGTGTGTGTGTGTGTGTGTGTGTGTGTGTGTAGACAGGGCCTTACTATGTAATTTAAGCTGGCCACAGGGCTGACATAAAGCCCTGGACAACCTCAGTCTGGATTCTTCCTGTCTCTGCCTCTTAAGACAACACTTGACTAGTTTTCATATTCTTAAAATTTGGGTTTAGCTTTGTCTAATTTTATCTGTTTTTTTTTTGTTAATTGTTAATTTCTGGTATTTAAGGGTGTAGAATTATGTATTAACTATAAGTTAACAAAAACAAAAATAAAGTCACCCCTAAAGTATCTCCACTCCAGCCCACTGACCTTGGCTAATAAGAATCCGGTGAGATACTTGGCTACAATTCAAGTCAAAATGGATTCCTAAGCAAGCCATAACATAGTTGATCTAGAAGTTTAAATAATGCTTTTATAAAAAAATTAAATAAAGGAACTCCAAATAATAGAAATTTGAGGACAAATCACAAAGCTTGCTAAAAGGCAAAGAAACAATGTGCATTTGATAGATATTTCTTTTCAAACAAAACAAAATTCCAGTCAAGAAGTTCAACCAACTTTCAATTCCAATTTACTCTTAAGTTTATTTAAACTGTTCTACTCACTTCACTAAGAACTCATGGCTATCAGAAACAACTCACCAGCTCTTGCTAACGTGTGGGTGAGCAGGCAGAGCCAGGGCTTTGCATTTTCTTACCTTTCATAATTCCTTTTTTCCCTGTGACACACACAGAAACCTTTATTACATATGCACTAGGCAAGACAGGGCACATTCATGAATAATTACATCCTTCAAGTGAGAAGACCAAACCCTCTGGCACCAGCTCTGTAATTATGAACAATGCTGAGTAAAGCAACCCACCAACCAATCCTGGCCCTCCGTTCCCTGAGGGAGCCAGGAGCATCCCTGGACCACGCCTCTCCTTCCACCTGTGACCATGCTCTATCAGTTAAAACACACGGAAGCTTCGTGGCTTTTCTGTCCCGGCTTTCCTTTGGGCTGATGACAGGTGAAGAACCAGCGAGGTCACTAGTCTACATCCTACACAGGGGCTGTCCAACAGCTCTGGTAAAGGGCCTGAGGGGGAAAGATTGTAGACTTTTGGAATGATGGGAGTAAAATTAAAGAAAGTTTCTAAGCATGTACATGAGAAAACAAAACCATTTTTTCCTTTTAATGGCAAAACCATATTTTGTTAAGTAAGTAATAAGAACAACAGAATCTATTTTATTCGGGATAACACCTGATTTATGTGGATTCTAGTCACTGTTTATAATCATCAAACTGACTGCAAACTTTTTTAAGGGGTCTGAGGGTCACAATTTACCAATTTTTGTTTTAGAGTCTGGAAGGAAAAGAGCATGATTAGAGGCTATCACTGAACAAATACTTCCCTTACTAATGACAGTGTCAATGTATGAGCAGAAGTACTTTTAAGTCACATGACTGGGCACAGGCAGAACCTCAAACTCATGAGGCAAAATAATACTAAGTTTCCACTGCCGGCTGTGGTACAACCTTAGCTACACCATCCTTCTATCCCTGGGAGCTGGGAGAATATTCTAAGTGTTATAGGATTCCAGATAAGCTGATTCTCCTCCAGGCTGGACTATGGGAAGCTCCTTTAGTTACAGATACTTTTACCAGCTCATTTTACCAGCTAAGGAAATGTGCACAGCATAAAGAAGAAAAGTAAATGCTTAATTAATGAGCTTATTACTCTATAAACACATACCTGAACTTCACTTAAACCATTAGTGAAAAAATTTTAAAACAATCTTGTTTTCCCTTCTACATTAAATCATTAATTCATAGCTCCTTTATATTAGAGTCTGACAGACTCTCTGGAACATATGCAAACTAAACTGTAAACTGGTAAACTGAGGATGTCGCTTGGTAAATTTTAAGACAGTATTCTTTCAGCATGCAAGGGTCAGGCAGTGGGATTGAAGCTAGGCCCTAGCACGGCAAGCAAGCAGTCTCGCACAAAGCTTTATCATGGCCCCCATTTCAGTTTTATTTTGAGACAGGATCTCCCTAGGTTGCCCATGCTAGCCTTGAACTGACTCCATAGCCCAAACAGGGTATGAATTTGTGATCCTCCTGTCTCAGCCTCCCACGTAGCTGGAATTACAAGCCTGTGCCACAAGGCACAGCTTTAGTGTTCTTTTCAATGTTACCATTATCACCTAGTAAAGTTTAGCTACGACATTAGAAATATGCTATAGACAATCACATTAACCTTTATGAACGTGAAACACAGACCTTCCCTCTACTCCAGAGGCTCTCAACCTTCCAAATGCTGAGATCCTTTATACAGTTCCCGTGTCGTGGTGACCCCAACACCATATTTTGTTGCTACGTCACAACTATAATTTTGCTACTGTTAAGTATATATGTAATGCAAATATCTGATATGTAGGGGTTATGGCCCACATATTGAGAACTTCTGCTCTATAGGCTCTGGATAAACAGTTGCTTGGTCAAATGTGTGTGCACACTTATGCATGATGCATAGCCTCTGGTGTTTCACAGGGCATACTGGTTTTCTAGCAGTACTAAGAAATGCTTGTATAACCAATTCAACCCAGCATTTCCAAATTCATTTGCTCATAGAATAATTTTCACCTGATCCTTATTATTTAAATGTCCCAGAGCTTACTATCTGTTTGCTAAACTGTCATAGCTATATTTTTAATGTAGAGTTTTTTAATTTTTTTTAATATTATTTATTTAATGTATAGGAGTACAGCCCTACAACTTTAATTTTTAATTAAATTGCATATATTAGGTTTGAGATGAACCCTAGGGGTAATGGTCCACCTCTCCTACGATGGCAGTGCTATGCACTTGCTTGAGAGAAAGTTCTGTTGCTATACTAAAAATCACATTGCTCTCCCGAGGCAGTTAAAGGATTCAGACAAGCTACAACATCAAATATAGGTCTTCTTTTTCTTGGTCCATGTAGCACAAACATCTTTTTTTACTATAGTGAAAAAAGTTACAATAGTTACATTATAGTAAAAATAAAACAAACAGTTGTATTACCTGCCTTACTAGATAATCAAGGCTGATCTCTCTAAGTTCAAGGCCAGTGAGTTCTAGGGCAGCCAGGGCTCCAGAGAGAAACCCGGTCTCCACAGAGAATCCTGCCCTCCCACTCCAAAATAAACCCAAAGAACAAAAATTGGAAAAAAAATAAAACCCCAACCCCCTCCAAAAAACCAAACAAAAGCAACCAATCAAACAAAAACCAAACTAATTATCAAAACAGAAACACTCACCTTTGTTTTCAAAACTTTTAAGGGTAGTCATTTTTCCCTAAGTAACGAAAATACAATCCAAGACTTTCACCGAAGACCTAGAAATGTATACATACGAAAGAATTAAAGCAATAACAGTATGTTTAGTAAATGCATCTAATTATGTTTTAATTGTTTCTGCCTTTAGTACCCACGTTCTTCATTATCTCCTTTGGACAGGCGGTAATGTACATCTGTTAAAAGCATAGATTTAAGTGTTCTCTAGAGGTTAGACTGTAGCAGAGGTGACCACACGTCCTAAAAGCTGCCTGGTCTCAGATATATACAATTCAGTACACAGCCTAACTCCTGAACGCCATAAATCCTTGCTATAGGAACGCATCCCGAAACTCTAACCAAGGGCAAACAGAGATTTAAAATTCAGAAACTTTGCTGGACCCATGCGACGCCGAATAGCGAGTGTCCTCGTCTAAGAAACACCGGGTGAAGGAGGCAAGGAAGTTTAAAAGGAGACGGGGTGGAAGCATTAAGACCGTCAGCCTCATTCCCGAGGAGTATGAGCCCAAGTTTGTCAGAAGAACCCTCTTTCCAGTGCAACCTTTAAATCCAAAACCAATGGCCGCCGAGGTCCAACCCGGACTGCCCTCCTCCCACCGCGTCTGGCACACGGCGGGCTCCTGGATTTACCTCTGATATCCGGATGTCAATCAAAGTTCACAGCTCGGGCTCTTCACTCACTCAGCAGCCGGCTAACTTGTAAACTCCCCTGGCACTCGGAAGCCAACCCGCCCCAAGTCTTCCTGACACCTAGCTACTGGCTCACTCTAATCACTTCCTATTACTCAGGGTTTCATTTCCGGAACGCTCTTCTGAAGGACCAGGACCACCCCACACTTCTTGCTGTGTGTAATGAAGAAATGCAGGGTCTACTATGTATTAGCTCAGTAAGCGAAAAGTGGAAAATATCTGCTTTTTAAAAAAAGTACCAATATAGAAAGCAAGCCGTATAGAGGCTCAAACTTCCGGGTCACTACCAACCGGACGGAAGTGAACACGTTGGAACGGAGAAGTTGGCGTCGCGTTGCCCCAGGAGATGAGGCAATGGGTGGATCTTTGAATAAGTGGGCGGGGCCTAATTACTCCAGCCAATGGAAATGAAGCAGCTTCGAGGCGGAGTCTCCGGCAAAGACTGGAGGAAGGCGGGGCTTACGTTGCCAGAGTAACCGGATCATTGGTGGTGTTGTCTTCCTGTGTACAGATATGTATTTCCTGTGCTGAGTTCCACAAATTATGGTGAGTGCTACCGGAGGCCCTACGGTAGGCTCCGAGACCCTGGTTACTGAACGTCCACGTCTTTGGGCGATTGGGCACCCCGCCTTTCTTCACCTCCTTATCTCGCTAGGAGCAGCTCCTTCTGCCTTTTCTTGTAGCATCCTAGTTTCCATTTTAGCGCCACTAGGACCTCAAACTAGGGTAATATAACAGAAAGGAAATGGGGATGATTTGGACTCTAAGAAAACCAGATGAGACATTATTTCGAATAAACAGTTTTTAAGTTTGCATTGTTCATCATTTTCATTTTTCAAGCTTGCAGGCCCATATCAACATGGTGCTGTCTCAACACTAACCTGCATCTGAATCTCCCTGAATACTGGAGTCTGTTCTCCCACGCGGTGGAGTTCTGCCTTGTGTCTCCTACCACGACCGACCGCTTAGTAATTGATGTCTCCTGGCTCAGCTTCTAGTTCGTTGCATACTTTCCAGAGCACTGTGTTTTAGCAGGTATGTCTCTGAGGATTTCTTGGAGAGCTTCTAGCGTTCACCAACACCACCATAAATTATGACTGAATAGGAATGGGGCTTGATAATTTTCATCTTAATGAGCCTTTAGATGATCTTAAGGCACCCATTGCCCCAGTGCACAGAGCTGTAGTTAACTCACCTTTAGTATTCTCAGCACTTGTGCATGGTGGACGGGACTGAGCAACTGTTGCCTTCAGATGGGTTTAGCTGTGACTTAGCAAGAGACAGCTCCACATACCAGGCTTTCTCACCATGTTCTTGTTACCCAGTCTGTAGAGATCTTTTCAAACCTTTACTTCACAAACCCTATCTCTTGTCTTTCTCTTTTCTCCTTTCTAGGCACTTGACAGAATCTAAGAGGCAATGCATTCAGTATTGGATTCCAAATAATCAATGATTTTATCCATTCTGTAGCCTTGTATTTCTACTTTAAAGAAGGAAGTGTCGAAGTGACTGTTTCATTCCTTTTGCTCTTGCTTTCACTTGCTCCCATCTGTTGTATCCATTTGTGGCATGAAGTTAGCATTTGATCTGGTGTGTGTGTGTGTGTGTCGTGTATGCTGATTATTATGCAAATCCACTTCTTACTGTGACTTATGATTCATCAAAATCAAAACTTGATCTCAGGGCATGAAGAGTAGAATTCTCCGGGCATGCAGGCTTCCTTAGGGATAGTGCTGTTACTGTTTGTCGGAAAAACTGAAGTGAAAAAGAAAAAGAAAAAGAAAGGCCTAAAAATAGTTAAGGAAAAAAAATCTCAGTTTTTTTCCCCCTACAGTTAGATCTTTCTCATTTGCTGTCAATCCTTTCTGAGAAGCAGTGAAATGGTTGAAAGGAAGGGAAGCGAGGTGTCATTACCTCTGTGTGTGCAGTCTAGCCAAGGGCAGAGAGATGGATATGGCAAAGGCTCATGGTGTCTGTAGAGGATTGAAGATGTTCATTCCCCGGTGTAGCTTTCTTTTTTTTTTTTCTTCTTTCTTCTTTCTTTTTTTTTTTTTTTTTTGTGGTTTTTTGAGACAGGGTTTCTCTGTGTAGCCCTGGCTGTCCTGGAACTCACTCTGTAGACCAGGATGACCTTGAACTCAGAAATCCACCTGCCTCTGCCTCCCAAGTGCTGGGATTAAAGGCCTGTGCCACCACTGCCCGGCCTAGTGTAGCTTTCTAATCACTGATTTAAGTATATAACCAGCATCGGGGGCAGCTTGGTTGGTGAAGTGCTTGTCTTGCGAGCATGAGGACTTATGTTCAGTCCCCAAAATGCACTTGAAAAAAAGATAGCCGTGGTGGCATGTGCCTGTAATCCCAGCACTGGAGAGACAGAGACAGGTGGATAACTGGTTAGCTAGCCTATCCTATTTAGGACATTCCAGGCTTGTCTCAAAAAAAACAAAGAAGCAGTAGTAACAAAGATGACTCCCGTCATTGGGACCCATCTCATACAAGGAGAGATTCAACTCCCATAAGTTGTCCTATGACTTTTATACATGTACTCTGATACACACATTCACTATAAGTAAATGTAAAAATGTGGATTGTACCCTAGGGATGACACCCAAGGATATTTTCTATCCTCTACATGCATATGCGTATATATTTTTGTGTACCCCAACACACATATATACACATAATGAGTAACACATGTATATACACAAAATGAGTTCTAGGCAAGCCAGAGTTATGTAGTGAGACCCTGTATACACACACACACACACACACACACACACACACACATACAGAGATGGGGGTAGGGAGGAAGAAATAAAGTAGTTTGACATGCAGTCAAGGAAGGTCATCACAAGATGTGGTTTTCAAACAGATTTTAGTGATAACAAAGATCTCAGGTGGCTGTAGATTGTTCGAGGCAAGGTGAGTGCAGATCTATATTAGGGAGTCTGGAGGGACAGAGGACTGGTGAAGGGGGCAGGAACCCAAGAGACTGTAGTATATGGAGCTTAGAAAGAATTTTAGATTTTACTTTAGATGTATTAGCATAATGTGTCTCATATATTTTATCTATTTCATCATTTCAATTCTTTCCCCTTGACTGTCTTGAAACTTCAGCCATATTAATCTGATCTAGCAGTACCATTTTTTTTTTTCTGGTCTTGTAACCCTTACTATTGAAATTTCTTGGAAAATATTTTCTCTCTTTGGAGACCAGAGATTCCTAATTTTTTTCTTCATAACTGCTGTTTTGTAATTTGGTTGTTCTTTTCTGGCTGTTTTTGGTTTCCATAGTAACTTCCATGGGTATTGATGAGGTGTAGTTTCCCCCGAGGCTCTTATGCTGCCTTTCCTGATGCTGCAGCAGCAAATTCTTCTCTAGAATTAATCCTACTTCCAACGAGGTAAACCTCCACTGCTCTCTGCAGGCCTAGCCTACATGACTTCATCTTAAAGACTGGGGCTATTTAAAGAGGCCGTTACAGCCCTCCCAGTGTCCCCTCCACCTCACGTCCGCTTCCTGGCACTCACTCTGGTCTGCTGCCCCTGCTGTCACCTCGACTGACTTGCCTTGCAGTTGTTTCTGTATTCTTTACATGTGCTTCTGTACGCATGCGTAACCGCTGTAGGCCTCTCAGATGGATCTAAACCTAATTTAATCCTTGTCCAGAGACCTGATGAGTTCACATTAAGTGTGTGTGTGTGTGTGTGTGTGAGAGAGAGAGAGAGAGAGAGAGAGAGAGAGAGAGAGAGTCATGTATAAAACAGCTTATTCTGTTGTAGACATATAGAAAACTACTTTGTCATTGTCCTAGGGTTTCTGTTCCTGCATAAACATCATGACCAAGAAGCATGTTGGGGAGGAAAGGGTTTATTCAGCTTACATTTCCATATTGCTGTTGATCACCAAAGGAAGTCAGGACTGGAACTCAAGCAGATCCGGAAGCAGTGGAGGCCATGGAGGGATGTTTCTTACTGGCTTGCTTCCCCTGGCTTGCTTAGCTTGCTTTCTTATAGAATCTAAGACCACCAGCCCAGGGATGGCACCACCCACAATGGGCCCTCCTTCTGTGATCACTCATTGAGAAAATGCCTTATGGCTGGATCTCATGGAGGCATTTGCTCAAGGGAGGCTCCTTTCTCTGTGATAATCCAGCTTGTGTCAAGTTGACACACAAAACTAGCCAGTACAGTCATTTTTGTAGATTTTAGTATATAGTGGTGAAAAAAATATAAATACATCTAAACTTCACTACCTTTTTAAAACTATTATTATTATTGTTATTGTTATTATTGTTTTGGTGAAACATCCTAGGCACATATTTATGTATATGTATATATACATACATATACACATATATATCCACATACATATATATGTATATATCATGTAAATATAATTCTACTATATATATTGTTTTAAAATATGTTTTTCCTCACTTAACAGACCTTGTATGTTTTTTCTGGCTGAGTTTTAAGAATTACAATTTACATTTTTATTTTTTCTGATTGAGTCAATTTATGTTTTAATCTGTTCTGTTATCATTCTATATAATAAATACATCTTATAGCCATTGTTTCTTTAGAATAAATTAGAAAGGTAATAACTAAGTGGAGGGCACATGTATTTTTGAAATTTTGATATGCTGCCAAATTAACCCCAGAAACGTTTTACCAGTGTATGCTCTGCCTGCAGAATACCAGAGTTCCCGCCTTCCTAACCCTCAGAACTGGTGTTTCTGTATAGGACACACATACATTTAACAATAGACTTGATCTTTTACTAAGAAGGCCTCTTGCTTTTCTTAGAATATTGATAGAGATCACAAATTCCTGCCTGGTACATAAATGAGAGTAATTGCTAATATTTACCTGTAATTGTTTTTTTATACCTCTCGAGAAGTGTTGGGATTTGGAGCGTACTGTCTGTCTGAGGTGAGGACACCAAGCAGCCTTCAGCCCTCCTGCAGATGGCTGCTCCTCTCTTTTCTAGCTGTTTGGAAGAGGCTGCTTTTTGCTTGTCCTCCTGCAGAGCCAGAACTGACTTCCCCAGCTCTATTGCAGTCCTGGCCTCAGCGCTGACCAGTGAGGCTGGCACTGGGGGAGCTTTGGGGCCCTTGCCTTCTCATAAAGTCAGAAAGCTGCTTTTTATTCTGATTATCTTAGGACATTTTTATGAGGATCGAATAGTGAATGTCTATAAAAGTAATTCATAAACTATAATGTACTATCCATATGGAATATATTACTTTTATATTAACTAGATTTCTTCCTAATGAGAAGGGGAAATAGTTGGGCTAAATGGAAAGAGATTAAAATCTAAAATAAGCTTCAGAAGTAGCTATTTGAAGTTCCCAGGATTCTTGGACTATTTTTACTATTGAGAAACTTACTTTTTTTCTTTTCTTTCTTTCTTTTTTTTTTGGTTTTTTTGAGACAGGGTTTCTCTGTGTAGCCCTGGCTGTCTTGGATCTCACTCTGTAGACCAGGCTGGCCTCGAACTCAGAAATCCACCTGCCTCTGCCTCCCAAGTGCTGGGATTAAAGGCGTGCACCAACCACCATCTGGTTGAGAAACTTACTTTTGAATATTAAATTAATTTTGCTTCAAGTTCTCTTACAGATTCATTTTTCTGGTGGAAACAGTTAGAGGTCAGAGAAAAGAGAGGAGAGGATTACAAGTAGGAGGACTTGGTCTTGAGTTCAGTTTAAGACCCCACAAGGTCGGGTGGATGGCCGCACACTGGCTGGTCAGTGGGTGCCGCAAATTAAACTTGGCGTGCTACAAAGAGAGAAGGGACCTGGGGTTGAGAGGGGCCGGGAGCTGGGGGCTGATCTAGGAGGAGTTAGAAGGGAATGGAGAGTGAATATGATCAATACATGTTGTATGAAATTGTCCTAGAATTAATTGAAATATATTTTAAAGAACACATTTGGTTTTGGGGGGATAGGGCAGCTAAACATGCCCGACTTTATCAGGCCTTATATCTGCTCTGTGGATTTCTCCTCAGTTTACATGGGTTAATTGTGAATATTTGCTTCTGTGGCTTGTAGTTCTCTGGTTTTCAGTCTTAGTTCCATTTGGTCATGAATATTCATCAAGAGTGCCCAGACCTCCTGCGAGGTTCTGATTCCATTGGCTGAGTCATGCTCATGACACAGCCTTTCATAGCTCTTCTCAAGGGCGTCTGCGTTCTCTCTGCTCCTCTCCAGCCAGTCATCACGGGGGTCGTATGAATGTCACACTTAGGGTGGAACACTTCACAGTCACATATTCTCAGTGTCTTGAACATGTCTGCGTTCACCAGCGCTCATTCTAAGAACGATCTCTCCGATTCAGAATGAGAGTAGCGTTTGTCTGTGGATAGAGATATGAGGATTTAGAAGACAACTTGGCACTGTCAGTTTAGCTCACTAACAGTGATAAGTTCCCCACTTGGTTGTAGAACCATCTCAGCCATGGGTCTTAACTGAGTTTACAGTACCAGCATGAATTCCCTCCTGGTGGGCGGGCCTGGAAACTGATCAGAGTGCTTGTCCCCTAACGGTTGGGCTGTTGTTGCAGTGATGAGCACATCTTGCCCGCAGGGTGATATTGTAGTTGATGAGAACATCATGCGGAGATTGATGGTTATTGTGCCTTTTCTTCCCTAGCAGCCAGCGGGCGCTGCATCCAGGGCTGCATCCGGCGCTGCATCCTCGGAGCTGCAGGTGCTGCATCCTTGGGCAGGATGAAGGCTGCCCAGCAGGGAAGAAGCTGCAATTTGGTTTCTCCATATCTTGCACCCAAGGTGAGTAGTGGCTTCAACAATAGAGCCTTATGGACCCATTCTGGTGAACAACCAAGAGTCGGTATTGTGTGGGGAGCCTCTGGGGTCTCTCCGACCAACGGCATCAACAGAAGTATCCCACATCTGGCGTGATACCGTTGTTTAATAACACCTGGATATTAGGCACATTCTTCTGTTTTGTTATTGATAAGTGTTAAGAGCAATCTCAGAAATTGAGGAACACAGAGGAGAGACTAATCACTATGAGATAATGTTATTACTGTTTTTTTTTTCCCCAATGATGAAGACCACACCCAGCGCCTTCTGCTTGCTAGGCTAACACTCAGCTACCAAATCCCCAAGTCAAGAAACGTTAACTTGAAAAAAAAAAAAAACAAGTTAGCTAATGTTGGAGCTTTTCCTGTGTTATCTTTATTCAGTGAGCTTTATGCTTTCTTTAACATATGAATATATTTATAAATCCAAAGCGAAACTTATGCATTTTAAAGCCAACATCAATTCCTAAATTTGTCAGAAGACATCTAGAG
Source organism: Apodemus sylvaticus (assembly GCF_947179515.1). NCBI lineage: Eukaryota > Metazoa > Chordata > Mammalia > Rodentia > Muridae > Apodemus > Apodemus sylvaticus. The sequence continues at coordinate 71,768,970 of NC_067483.1, forward strand.
GCAGTAGGACACCATGTTGTTATGAATCAGTGTTAGAGTTCAGCTCTGTTATCTGTGTAATTCAATGCTTAACAGACTATTTCTCTCTTTTCTACAATGTTAGTTTTTCTCATTGAATCCTTTTTTATGAGTTATTAGTGAGCATAAAAATAAAGACTTTGTATTTTGTATATCATCTATCTATCTATCTATCTATCTATCTATCTATCTATCTATCTATCTATCTAAAATCTCTCTGGATAAATATACTCAGTTTTTTGTTTCATTGTGTTTGTTCTGTGGTTTTATAGTTGCATACATTCCAGTCACCCCGCTTTTTCCTCTACCTGAAAATCTTCTTTTCCTTTACCCTGGTGCCCAGAGGGCGCCTCAGCAGGAGGCAGGCCGGCCCTGTCCACCCTTCTAAAGTAGCAGTCCATCCTGCTCCCCATACACTCTTCTCCACCTGCTTCCTTTCTCCTTCTCCTTTCATCTTAGTGCCTGACAGAAACATTACAAAGTGGCAGACCCTTTCAAAAATGACGATAATCCTTGGAATTTTGTAGTTTTTCTCTTTTGTGGCAGTTAGGAGTTTTAAGTAATCCGCAGTGTCTGGGAGGTGCTATTATATGCACAAGAAGATAATTCTGCACAGTTGGAGAACAGAAAGAATGAACATCTAAGAGTCCTGTGAAAAGATAGTTGAGAAGAAAAGAGAACAAGTTGACTTTCTACGCGTATCATGTATCCGCGCTAGTCATTCGCTAGAAACAGGCAGAGAACGATTTCTTGTTGGGCCTATCTGGTACTGTGAAAAACCTAAAGTTTCAGATCAGAAGCAGCAGATGTTTATTCTGAGAGAAGTCTGGCTTCATCCATGCCCAGTCATCCATGCCCATGTTAAATTTCTTCTATGTGCTCCTCATTGTTCTAGACAACCTTCAAACCCCTAAGGAACTAAAGTGGTTGAGTTTAGAGAGATATACAATTTTAGAGAAAAAAAGGATATGCTATGATATCAGGTATTGCTTATCACAAGAAAGGAAACACCTTGTAAGGCTGCGGAGTGAAAATTATAGAAAGGGCTGGTATTGGATAGTCAAGGAAGCCCCTCCCCATTCCCTCGAATGACACTGGGTTTTTCTAATTCTGATGACTCCGAAACTGAGATTGTCACCCAATATGGAGTAGACCCTGACACCCTCTTCTGGTCTCCACAGGCACTGCCTGTGTTACAGAGACATCATGTAGGCAAACCATCAATACACATAGAATAAAACTAAATACAATCTCAAAAGTGTTGTAGTGGTGCATGTACACACTGAGGATAGTAATCACTTCATAGCGGTTCTTTTTTGTTTCTGCTGTTGTTGTTGTTGTTGTGGTGGTGGTGGAGGTGGTGTTGGTGGTGTGTGTGTGTGTATGTGCGCGCGCGCACGTGCACGCACGCACGTGTATTGGTTCAAGTGGAAACTATAATTCATATACTTGATTGTTTTTTTTTTAAAAACATGTTCATGATCTGCTAATCTAGTCTAGTCCCCAAATTTAAAGATAAATGTCTGAGACAGGCTTTGAGGCCATGTGCCTCACTGTGGCATACTTGCTGTCCACCATCCCACAGGCCGTGCACACTTCCTGTGTATTCTCAGCTGACCGGACTGAGTTAGTTCTGTTCTCTCAGTGAAGGGAAGGAGTTAAAAGCTTTAGTCAACCCTAGAAAAATAAATAAATGAGTAAAAATACATAAATAAGTAAAAATACATTCAAGCAACACTAAGTGGACCAAGCAGGTTGCATATATGTATATGTGTGTATATATATATATATATATATATATATATATATATATATATATATATATAATGTGTATATATGTGTGTATATATATATTTGTATATATGTATGTGCGTATGTGTATAATAATGATTAAAGAAAGGGGCCAGGAATTTGCAGGGTGGGATATAGATGGGATTAGCAAGAGGAGAGGGAGGGCAAAGTTATGTAATTATATTCCAATTTTAAAAAGCATTAGTCAGCTCCATACTAGCATACTATGCCCGCTTCCGCTGTGTTACCAACCTTCCCTCCTGGCTCGCCCCCCTTTCTATTCCTCTGTCACTCTCTAATGTCCTCCTTCTGTACCTGTAGAAAGTGCAAAGTGCAAAGATGAAAGAGGGAGAGGAAACCGAGGAGCGCCTGAGTCAGAGAAGGAAGTATCCTGCGTCTGCCCCTGCCACTCACCCCTGCCCTCTCCAAGACCCCTCTGCCCTTTCTGGCCCCGAGGCTCCTGGGGGGCAGTGCTAGTGGAGTTGTGCCCATTTCTGACCACAGGGGACTTCCCTGTGTGGTCGTCCTGTCTCTTGGCTCTTGGAGGACTGAGAAGAGTTTGGTAGAGCATGCTTCTCTGCAACTCTTTGCTTAAAAGACTGTCTTAATTACTGTCCCTGTGTATTGTAGTTAACTTCTTATGAGGACAAATTTTAAAAATCCACATCTTCAAAGGAGGTTTAATTAAATGTTGTGTAACTTTAAAGACCTTTCAAGGAGCTTGATAAAATGAGTACAAAAGCTGAAAAATTTTACACCACACACACACTCAATCTTTATTCCACAAGAAGTTATTCTTGAGGTAGCTAATAGAACCTTTGTTTTTGAAATGTTTTCCTCTTCTATAATTGACTTAGGTGTGGGGGGCAGGTGAGGAGAGTCACCTGTTATTCATCCTCCATGGCAGTAGGTGCTGAGCCTGATAATTTTACCAGTGGCTAAAAAAACAAGGATTCAAACTTGCTTGAGAATATCCTGGGGAAATGACAAAAAAACAATCAGATTAGATCCCCTTTTTAATGTGAGGGATTAGACATTGTTGGCCTGACCTGGCATAAAGATGGTTTAGTAGAACCAAAAGACTACCTCTTTATCAGCGAAGCCTGGTGCTCCTCGGAGCTCTTTTTGCAGTAATGTCCTGGTTTTGTGACCACTCATGGTGACACAGCTCCACAGTGTAGCCCAGGTTGAGTTTTTATTTTATTTTTTTGATTTACAGCTCTGTATAATTTCTAAATGCCATACTTAGGGTGAAGATGTTGAGTGTTTTAGTTCTGGGGAATGACTGAAGCTTTCATGCAGCTGTAGAATGAATGACACTTTAGCTTTGTTTTTAAACCTTCAATTTCTAGAAGAGTAATACATGCTAGTTTTTTACAAAAAAAAATCATGATTCACATGGTGCCACTTGACCAGACCCTTTGCAAATTTGCTATGATTTAGCTCATAATCACAGGACTAAGTTGGTGAGTGCATACAGTGGTTGGTTGTGTGACCCAGCTTTGGTGACATGTCATAACCACAGTGAGCACTAGGTGGCACTCCTCCATCACTGGATGGCGTTCTTTCAGGGGAAATGTCCTCTCTGGATCCTTTTCAGTGCTTATTCCTTGTTTCATTGTTGTTCAGATTGGTGTGCCACTCAGATGCCACTCAGTAGACGTCAGGAGTGCGCAGAACCAGGATTATGTCTCATAAAGTGAAAGCTTTAAAAAAAAAGAAACCAATGTGAATGATAATTCTTCTGTTGGATTAAACTTGAAAATGCTTTTTCTTACAAAAAAAAAAAGTAAGGCTTCAACATTAACTAATATCTGAGTTGTGTGAGGCTATCCAGGCAATGCATGAGAGAAAATTCTGTCCTAATCCATATGTCTTCAGGTAGATTCTGGCAGTCGATGTTATTAACATGTGCTGGCATATACATACAAGCTTGTATTGATATAGAAGGATGTCTGTTCATAACCTCTCAATCCCGGTCTGTTTACCATCAATACACCATCTTCTCCAGTAATGAATACTCGAACACCCCTTGCTCCTGACAGAAATGCAAATAGAGTCGGGAGTGGCTTGTGGCTAATGCCCAGTGGTGATTGCTACAGTGCATGCGAGTCCACGTGTGCATTTGGTGTCTGCAACATTTGGCCCATGGAAGAGGAAAAACACCATTCCAGAACCGATCTGCTTGCCGGATCTGTCTTTCTTTGTTTCCACACCCAAGGCTGTGTCTTGCTGTGTGAATTCTTGCAGCAGGCGCTGCAGGATTGGGGATGAGCTGCAGCTACCATCATGTGGTACACATTCCATGCCAACGGAGACAACGCTCTGGGAAGAGCACAGCCTGCTCTAGGTGCCCGGATGTTAGACATGTTTGTCAGTGACCCTGCTTATCTATGCCATCGACTTCGAGAAAGTGAATGGAGTAGGCTAGGAGGGACTGAACATTCTAAAAGTGTCAAGGGCGGTTTGAGCGCCACGCCCCTGTGGAGACAGGCTCCCTTCCCCCTCGTATCTGCCTGCTGTCCCTACCCCAGCTTCAGGGTGTGGCACCTTTTGTTTCTTGAACTTGCCAAACTCCATCTTTCCCATACCGGCTCTGTGCTTTTTATCTCCCTGGAGTATTTTTCTCCCAGGTCTCTACGTGCCCGGCTTCTCCTTGTCCGGGTTCTGGTATTGTCTTAACGAGAGACCTTAACTGTCGCTCCTAGTTGAAGGTGGGTTCCTTACCTCTTTTCCCTAAAATTTATCACATATATTTATTCCCTTGTCCTTAGAACATTTATTATGACGAGTATTATTTGTTTTTACATTATATGCAAAGTATGGGGAGAGATAGAAAATTAGTAGGTATGGTCTATATTAATAGAATCCTGTCCATTTTGAACATTCTAAGTGACTGTTGTAGTGCCTGACAAAGGGAAGTCATTAATATTTATTAAGCAAATGAAAGAAATAAATTCAACCTTTAAGAATGCCTACCTTTCCGTGTGTGACTACGGGTGGATACATACTGTTATTCGTATATTTACTCAGAAAGTATTGTGTTGCATTTTCTATATACTACTATATACTATATACTATATTCTATATACTATATACTATACTACACATACACTATACAGTCCTTTCAGATGCAGCTTTGAACAAAGCAGACATCTTAGCAGGGGAACTCTGCAGTAAGCATCTGTTGCATGAAGACAGTAAGTGCTCCAGGGAGAATGAGTGAGGCTGTTGTGGGCAGCGAGTGCTCCTGGTGGTGGACGGGACTTCGAGGAGGTGGCCAAGGTCTCTCGTAGGGAAGAAGATGAAAGTGGAGCAGGGTTGGGATGAGAAAGAATGATCCATGGCGAAGTTGGAGGGAAACATTCTAGGAAGGAGATAGGACCGTGGTGCGTAGGGTAAAGTCCGCAAGAGTGGCCGTTGTGGGAGGTCATCACAGACAGGTAGTTAGAAGACAGATCTCACAGGGGTTGGTTGAAATGGAGGCACTCCATATTCGTGCGCTAGAAGACTTGATATTCCAATGGGGTAAAAGACTGAATGCATTCCCTGTTAAACTCCCAGAGGCTATGTTTGCAGAAACTGAAAAGCTCATTCTACGTTTGAAATGGTAACATGAAGTACTGAGGTTAGCTAAGGCTGTGTGTGTGTGTGTGTGTGTGTGTGTGTGTGTTCGTGCCTGTGCCCCCTTGAGTGGGTGCGAGGAGACAAGGGGTCAGCACTGGGTGTCTGCTTCATTTATATTCCTTCTTATCTTTTGAGTTTGTGTCTTTCACCGAACCTGGAACTCACCGAAAGGCTATGTTGGTTGGCTAGCAAGTCTCAGAGACCTGTCTACCCATCTCCACCTCCCCAGTGCTGGAATCGCAGGCATGTGCTGCCGTACCCGCGTATTTTACATGTGTGCTAGAGACCAAACTCGGCTTTTCATGCTTGCACGATAAGCATTTTACAAACTGAGCTTTCTCCTGGCAATTATCCAGCCAAGATAATTGCTTAAAAATATGAAATTGGAAGATTTGCCTTTCCTGAATGAAAAAGGTATGAAGTTTCTGGTTTAGACAGTTGTGATGCAGCCCAGGGAGAGATAGGCTTCATGGCAGGTAGAATGGGCTTCAGAGCCCAGAGGTAAACTCTTGGCAATAAATTGATTTTTAACAAAAATGCCAGCACTGTTCCGGGAGAAAAAAGAAGTATTTGCAAGTTATTGCTGGGATAATTGAATATTTGCATTACAAGGATCAATTTAGATTCTTAAGTAGCTCAAAAAGGGAAAAAAAAAAAGATCATGGGTCCAAATATAAAACCCCAAATCAGCAATGTGTTACAATGAAACACAGGGCTACAGCCCTGCAGTAGTGTGTCAAGCAAAGCTTTCTAGAATATGACATCAAAATCACAAGTCACCAACAGTCCCATCCTCTTGCCAGTGAAATGTTCTAGAACAGCAAATTTGACCCCGGGGGCCTCTGAAATACCAATTCTAGATCCCAGCTGGACCCAGGTGTGGATATCTGTGAGGGTGGGGCTGTGACGCGGAATAAAGGCTCAAGTGCAAAGCTGTGGGCAGGCCGAGAAACTGAGAAGACTGCAGGCAGCAGGAGGAGGGACTGACAAGAGCAGAGTGCGTATCAGGGTGCAAGAGGAGCCCTGTCAGAGATCGGCTGGCTGCAGTGGAGGGCTGGCTGACAGGAGCCGTGGCTTCAGCCGAGCCCAGCAGCTAACGGGATGTGACAGGGAGCTGGGGAGTAAACGTCTTACCCCAGTGTTCTTCCCTGATCCAGCCATCGTCTCCTCCCAGCAAATCCACATGAAAGATGGAACATAAAGGGGTCTGTGGTGAAGTCAGGAAGGCCACGCCCTGCCCAGGCCCAGGACTGACTGCAGGCATCTGACTGAGGATCTAGAGAGACGAATGGAAAATGTCCAGTGCGTGCATTTCCAGGCCTAATGGTGTGGTAAAGAGAGGCAGAACTTCCCCCACCTCCAGTGTGTGCTCATGACCTGGACAATTGCAAAGCTTAGACAGCACTTATATTGGTATTTTCTCTGCTATCACATGGTTTATGGTTGAGCTGGCGTCAATTCTGTAATTGAATATTGAATAGAAATAGTATATAATTAATTTAGAACTATTGTGCTACATATATTTAGATCCAGCATTTTGTTTTGTCTCAGATCCATTTCTTCTCTTAGTTTTGAGCTTTGTTGATATCAAGCATTCCCTAAGGGTCGCCCTTGCCCTGGGTTTACCTAGCAGCATGTTAACTGTGTTCTGTAAGGTGCCAGCCAGGGAACATGGGTCAGGGGCCTGGGGTGCAGGAGGAGGATCTTTAGATTCTTCCCAGAAAAACATAACAATTTTTTTGGGCCTTTTAAAATATTGAATATTTTATTTTTGCTATTTTATCAAGATCTGTCTATCATTGTACATGTATTCCTTCTCTGGATCTTTATTTCAGAATTTGTCTGATGTTTCAAAGGTCTCAGAACGCACATGCCAGTAAGGACTTTCAAAAGAAACAATGGTCACTATCTTCTAGAACCTGTAATCTGGTTATAAGGAGAATTTTAATTGCTCAAGTGTAGCAGATGACAAGCTGGTGCCACACCGTGGGAAATTCGTCTGTCCCACGAGGAGACAAGGGTCCTTGTATAGCAGAGCTGGGTAACAAGTCACAGAGCTCTTGCCTAGTCACTTGTCTGCATTTCTGTTCCCTCATTGTCAGTGTCCCTTTGATATCTGGGCCCCTGTGAAAACCAAATCACAAGTCCAGAAATCCCGACTCCCGAGGGTTGATGGGAAGACTTCACTGCAACCGTGTTTGCTTTAAGATGTCGGCGGCGGGTTTGCCCCAGATTTTCAGAGAGCTTTCCCTTAATACAAGTCTATAACACTGCCTATTCACACGGCAGTGATCTCAGAAGTCAAGAGATTTTTTTTTAAAAAGATGGAGCTCAAGAAGAAAAGGGTTTAAAAACAAAACCCCTTTCTGGATTGTACGCACTGTGGCCCCGGTTTTTCCGCTTTTCCCCTCTCTGCTCTTTAAGAAGTGTGAGCCTGAGGTTTTGGGCTTTGTTTTGTTTTCTGTCTTTTTGAGATAGTTGTCTTAGCCCAGGCTGGCCTGGAACTCCCTGTGGAGCCCAGGCTGGCTTTGAACTTGTGATCTTCCTGCCTCTGCTTTCAGGGTACTGCTGTCACTCTTTAAACCATAAAGTGCAAACTGGTCTTGAACTGGAGGCTTTCTCCTCGCTCCCCCAGTGTTTGGATTTCAGGAGAGCATCTTGTGAAGGCCAACTTATTTGCTTAGACTCTGGCTTGGGTGCTGTGTTTCCATTCCCTGGGCTTATCATCTAAGGTGGGAACTGCTGGCTTCGATGCTTACTGTGCCTGGTAATAAATTTTTAATGATTCACTATATTCTCGGAATGTTCGGGGCAAAATGAAGTTTGTTCTTCGGCCGCTGCTTTTTTCTCTCCCTTACTGGAAGCAGCTGGATGGAGTGGGCAGGGCTCGGGTGCAGCTGGGTAAAGCCATTCAGGGTGGCTACTGGCACAGAGGAGAGGCTCGGACTAGTTTAATAGCCTGGGGAACTGTAACCTTTATTGTCTCAGAGTTTAATGAAGTCACACACCAGCTGATATTTATTTGTTAAGTCAGATAAGAGCTAGTGCTGATTCTAAATATGCAGATTCTGAGAATCCAATTTTCAGTTAGTTCAAGACATTGCTCTATGATGCAGTGAATCTGTCCATTTGGGTATGCTACAGCAAGAAGCATTTATGTATGAGCAAAAGTGTCTTGCTACCTCTTGTAAAATACCTTACTTGAAATAGAGCAATAAAATGCTAATGTGTATAAAATATGTGTACTCAGTGTTGTGTTAGGCTCGTGTCTGAGAACATGGCCTGATTTTTGTTGCTGTTGTTTTTGCTCTAGTGGAGGATTAAGGTGACAGGATATAGTTGCCAGTTCTGAAGATCTAAGTGCAGAGCAAATGGGTGAACTAACTGACTTTTCTTAGAGGTCTCTGTTCACCATTCCTGTCTTGACTCTCTCCTTTCTTCCCTCTCCTTCCTTCCCTCCTTCTTTCCTTTCTTCCTTCCTTTCTCTTTTTTCTTTTGTGTACATTTATTTGTTAGTTTATTTGTGTGTGTGCGTGTGCCTGTGCATGTGTGTCTAGGACGGAGGACCATTCTCTAGAGTAATTTTTCTCTTTCTGTGTGTGTGTCCTGGAGCTGAAACTCAGTTCATCAGACCTTGCTGATGTGCTCCAAACATTTCCTCATTCCTAAGGATCGTGGTTAGGAGCACGAGCTCTGAAATCTAACTGCCTAGCTTCTCTCTTGTTCCCAAGCTGTAGAATCATCTGTAAAGGAAAAATGGTCCTGTGTAGATAAAATGACATCTCGGGCCAGTGCCTGACCGACAGTGCTGCTCCTTCATACTCTGGCTTCTTTATATTATGGGCTGTAAGGTTCTGCTTACGTGTGTGGGTCTCATGGTTCTGATGTCTTAACTGCAGGCATTGGTTTGTAGAGTTCTTGGGATTTGCCATAGAATTATGCATAAGGGAAGAAGTTGATCTACATTTTGGAATAGATAAGATTACAGGAGTTGAGTATCCAGTTAGATATGATCTGTATTTAAATGGAAAGAGGTGGAGTTGACATTGAGTTCTCATAAGAAACATAAGTTGATTTGGGGGCAGAACAATCCATTTAATCTCTAAAATATTTTAATCTCACATTTCTATTGGAAAAATATGTGCTTAGTTGGAATTATGTGTAAAGTTATTAGTACACATTATTAGTATATTGTATTATAAATCATCTGTAGTAATAAAGCACTGATGAGCTAGCATAAAGCTAAGTAGAGACAGAAAGACTGATACCTTTGCTCCTCCTTTGGCAGATCTGATACTTTCTGGATTATTGGTTTATTATTGGATTATTGGTCATCTTACCTGGCACTTCATCAGTATTTAATTTTCTGTGTGTAGTTTTTAATTCTGGAAAAGGACAACTTATTAGGGTTATCATAAGGATTGTGTGATAACATATGGCAAAAATAGACAGCGCCACTTCATACATCATGAGGGCTCAGAGCTGCTGACATTATTGGGAGGTAGTGGAAAAGTTTTTGAGAATGTTCAAGAAATTATTAACTTTTGTCATTTTTGACTTTTAAAATAATTTTGAATGCTAGCAATGCATCTTAGTTAAGCCTAAGCTCCTTTAGCTATCTTAGTCAACTTTATAAACATTTCAGTTCCCATCCTGGATGCCCAGCCCATCATATTTGCATAGAAATAGTTTTTGGTATTTCTCGTTGGACAGTGACCCGTTGCATGTATATAATTATCAAATGTGCAGGCAGCAGTGTTAGCTTCCCGCTCCTGGGCACTGCATCAGGCAGACACTAGATGACAGGCATGTGACTTCAGTGAGTTTTAATAGATGAATTCTTTTGAAAAATAGGTTAGTTAGGATAGTGCTCTCAATTACTGTTTTAAGGGCAAAAATTCCCAAGTATCGTTCCTCTGGATACATCACGTAGTAACTATTGGTGCTATGTCCTAGAATTCTCTGCCAGTAAAATCTTCAAGACTGTAGTTTTGAACTCACATTACTACACCTTGCTACTTACTGTTGATATTAAATTTTGCTCTCCCTCCCTCTTTTCTCTTTAGTATGCCTTTCTATACCATGAACTGAGTTTCATTTACTGCCTTCATAAAATTTTGTATCAAAATTAGGCAATGATGAATTTCATAAAGACATTTTTTATTCAAAATTTCCATGTCTGTCTTAGTCAGGGTTTCTATTCCTGCACAGACATCATGACCAAGAAGCAAGCTGGGGAGGAAAGGGTTTATTCAGTTTACACTTCCACACTGCTCTTCATCACCAAAGGAGGTCAGGACTGGAACTCAAGCAGGTCAGGAAGCAGGAGCTGATGCAGAGGCCATGGAGGGATGTTCCTTACTGGCTTGTTTCCCTTGGCTTGCTCAGCTTGCTTTCTTATAGAACCCTAGAATACCAGCCCAGAGGTGGCACCACCCACAAGGGGCCCTCCCACCCTTGATCACTAATTGAGAAAATGCTCCACAGCTGAATCTCTTGGAGGCACTTCCCCAACTGAAGCTCCTTTCTCTGGGATAACTCCAGCCTGTGTCAAGTTGACACACAAAACCAGCCGGTCCAATGTCCTTCAACTGTATTCATTCCCCCCTTTTGCCTTCCTGCTCTTTCTGTTCCCAAATAGTTCCCTTTCTACTTTGATGGAGAGAGAGGGAAAGGGAGAGGAAGAGGGAGGATATCTAAGTTTTACATACAAAAGAAAAGAATGCCATGTTTGTCTTTCTGGTTCTGTTTTAATGACTTGTTTCCCATTATGTGATAGTCTCCAATCTCACTTACCAATCAACATAATTTTACTCTTCTCTGTAGTTGAATAAAACTTCATGTATATTTATACTTCATTTTGTTTATTTATTTATTTGTTGAGGGGCACTAGACTGATTCTGTCTCTTGGCTCTTGTAAATGATGCCACAGTAAACACAGATAGTCGTGGGCTTTTGTTTACTTGTTTTCTGTTTTGTTTTCTGAGACAAGGTGTGATTGCATGACCTTGATTGGCTGACTTGCTATGTAGACAAAGCTAACTTCTAACTCACAGACATCTTCATGCCTCCTAACTGCTGGGATTAAAGACTTGTATTACAACTCCTGACAGATCGGGGATTTCTGTAGTGTGTAGGTTCAGATTCCTTTGCGTATCTTAAATAACATTGCCAGAAACACTGAAAGTAAGAACAGATCAGCGCTGTTCCTCATAGGATGGAGGCCCCACTGGTGGTCCATAGTGATTGCTGATTTCTCCTTATGCCTGTTTCCTCTTTTCTCTAGAGTGTACCTCGTAGGCAGACCACCTTTCTCTCTTCCTTCCCTGTCCCTCTGTTGGCTCATCAGAACCCTTCACTGTATTTTTTTCCCTCTTTTTTTAATATGGAGCTTTTGATATCTGGCCCAAATACTGGTTTTTGGCATCAGACACAACTTTGTTTGAAAGGCCAAGTCTGGCTTTGACCAGCTGTCTGATGTAGGAAGCACTGAACCTCAGTTCTCACATGGCGGAATGCAGGGAGAAGCGGAAACTGTAGGTAGGTTTTGAGGCTTATTAGCTGTAGACATACAAATCTGACTGCCCCAGTGCTAGCCGATCTCACTCTACCTCCATCCCCACACTTAATGTAAGATTTGATTCCAATCACTCGGAGAAATAAATAAGATTTTAAGAGATTTGCTAAATAGTAGTAGTTTATAGAGCACTAAGTACCTAATAAAAGCCACCAAGTATAAGCAGTGGACCTCGCTGATTCAGGATAGGTACTGGTAGTTGGTGCCCTCATCCCCAAACTGTAATAACCTTCCTCCTCACTTCCCTCTATTTCGCCTTCCCTTGATTGTGTTTATGAGGTTTTGGTCCTTAAGAGTGATGTTGTCAGTATGTTGCTAAACTCACTCTTTACTTTTAATTCTGCTCTGCCTTCTTGAGGCTTCACCAGAATATTAGGTCCTGGAAAAGCATAAGAAATTTCAATTAGGGGTTTTGTTACATCAGAAAAGTGCATTAACACAGCTTGTCTTGAGAAATGTTGTGATTTATAATGACTAACTTAAGAGAGAGAATTAATCGTCCAGAAGGACGAGCCCCCTACTTGGTTATCCAATGCCAAGTGGTCAACCCTAAAATCATATAGACACAGAACACTGAATGAACTCAGCAGCTTGTATTTATTGTAGATGTGTATATGTAACAATAGTAATGAAGGGAAAAGAATAAAATGTGAGGGCTATTGGGAGGGAGATGTTGGAGGAAGAAGAATGATGTAATACTTAATTAAAAATTTAAAAAGTAGATAATTTATACTGCAGTAATTCCTTAAGATTTTATTCACTTGTGAGCCATTAAATGGAAAATACAGTAATTTATTTGAAAAGAATTTACATGCTTTATTTTTGATACCAGAAATCTTTGAACTGAAATGCTATACATATTTATTCTTTTTAATATGTATTCTTTTTAAATAAAATATAAGTCGTTTTGTCATAAGCCTTGATAGAGTTCTTAGGTTCCTGTTTGGCCCTGCAAACATAGCTGTAATTATTTTTTCTCATTTTAGAGTAGCCATGTGGCATTAGGCTCTCTAATACACTGCTAATAAGTGCAATCTATAATATGGCCTTAGAGTTTCTGCCGGGCTTGGTGGCATCGTTTTGTAACTCCAGCACGTAAAAGGCAAAGGCAGAGACAGTCAGCAGACCCACTCTTGGCTATATGGCTTACGCTCTATGAGGCCCTGTCTCTTAACAGTAAATTACAATTTAAAATCCATAAAACAAAATTACATTAGCTATGTGAATGTGAAGGCCTTGCTATTTTCCTAACACCTTTGATTTCTGGGTGAAGCCAAAGCACTGCAGTTAATTTCTCAGAGCTATAATTTGTTAATAGGAGTTTCATATTGATTAGTGTTATTAATAATTATTAATATGAAATGCCTTGCCTATTTTGTAAGTTCAAAGTATAAAACAAATCATTATATAACCAATGGAATTATACAATTTAAAAAGAAAATCGCTACCCAATTATTAGGCAGAATAACTCTGATTGTGTGAGCGCCCTCCAGAGACATAGACCGAGCCTCCTTCAGCATACCTGTTACTGTGTGCTCTCTGCAGTCCCAACCTTCCAGGGTCTGATGCTCAGGGGCGTGGTTATACACAGCTGGGGGGCGTGGCTATACACAGCTGCGGGGGGTGGGGTGGGGGGGGAAGGGGCCGTGCTCAGGAAGTAGCTGGAATCTCAGATGAACAGGGTGTGCTCAGGAAGTAGCAGGAATCTCAGCTCCCGTGCTCCTCCTGTGAGGGAGCATCCACAGGTCTCCTGATGCCTCCGTCATCCCAGCTGCTCTGGCTGATGAAGGGATGGCTGGTATGCAGGAGCGCATCCTTCCACAGCCACCCCGCTTCTCATTCAGCCTTTTTAAGAAACATTCGTGGGCTTAGCTAGTGAGCGAGCCTAAATTTAATCCCATCACTACCAAAACCAAAATAATTTTTTAAAAAATAGAAAAATTTTAATATAATGTAATGTTTGAATTATTCTTTTTAAATTATTTCTGAGAGAAACTGAAAAGTTCAATGAAGATGGCATGGGAGGTTATTCCTGTAACCAGCTGGTGCACTATGGCACTAACTCAAGGTGACTCTCTGGGTGTCCTAGAGAATCAGTTTCTCCTGGAGTTCACTTACAAGGCCAGATCGGAAGGACACAAAGTGTAGTCTCTGGGTTTGGCTCATTCACACAACAGGCTTTGAGATGTTATGCTGGTCATGTGTATCCTCTGGAACTTAATTCCTTTATCTAGGAAATGAAGGGTTTGAACAAAACCAAGACAAACATTGATATCACTTAGAAAATGAGAAATCATGGTTGTTGTTGTTGTTGTTGTTTTGTTTTGTTTTTTTTATGATAGACTTGACTCGGTAAAGCTGAAAAGTAAAATTTAAAAAATTTTGAAAATGAGTATGGTGTGAAAGTATGTGTGTGATCAAAACAGAGAGATCAAGGTCTCTTAATATCTGCTGTTTTATCAGAATATGTGAGACCGGGTAACTTAAAAAGAAACGATTTTTGGCTGATTGTTCTGGGGGTTGATATCTGAGGGATGTGCCTCGAGCATCTTTACGGGCTGCGGTAGAGGAAGAGTGGGGCTGCCTTTTGTAACAGCTCACTCCCAACGCAGCACCAGGTCACTAGTGAATCAAATATGCAACCTGTGAGCATCTCTTAAAGCTCTGACATTTACCCCTGTCACGGTGGAAATTAACTTTCGAAAATGCGTTTGGAAGGGCCATGCAAACCTTTAGGGAAGCCTAAACCACCCTCATATCTCTAAGTGCATGCGGGACTCAAGAAGGGACAATGTGTGGACTTCAAAAGGAAATCGGATATAGATTTTAAGCCAAGTTTGAATGCCTCTTTACCTCATGGAGGAAACAGTGTGTATGACTTGGGAGTTATCTTTCTGCTTCTGTGAGTAGCAATTCCTTGATTTTTAGTGTGTGTGTGTGTGTGTGTGTGTGTGTGTGTGTGTGTGTGTTTCACTGAGGCAAGTCATGGTAATAGAGGAAACTGACTGCTTTTTCCAGATGACACTCAGGACACCTCTCTGTAGTTTCTATTGTAAACTTGACGTCAAAACTCCAAGAGTTGATATATGGGGGCTTAGGCGCGGTTGAGCGCTTTGGAAACAGTGAAAACCATCTTGTCAGCTTTTCTGTTTCATGCTTACCTGTCAGAGAGGAATGAGAGAGGCCTGCCTTGCTTCTGTTTCTCAGAGGTGAGCACTTTCCTCTGCTGTTTTTGCAAAATGATCCCGCTCTTCTCCCGCTGAGAAGAGAGTGAGGCAATAGTGCAATGGTCTACACTTGCTAAACTCCCCAGTTTAAGATAGTAAAACTTCCAGCGATGGAGTCTCTTAGTAGCTTGTTGATATTTGGAGTAAACCTGACTGCAGAAGACTATGAGATGTTGAAGTAGTCAGATCAGGAGCTCATGTTCCAAAGACTGCTGATTGAATTGAGACAACTGAATGGCCTTGAAAAAAATAATTAAACTCACCTTTGAAATATGTAAGTATATTTAATCAGAAACCAGAAGGACAAATTTCTAAGAAACAAATAATCGAGTATAATAGCAAAGATTTGTGTAAATATTTGGAAATCATCTTGTATGACTTACATACGAGTGCCTATACGATCTTTGTTTTCCTTCACAGAATCAGAGTGAGAGATTTGCTTTCATCGCAGAGTGGTATGATCCAAATGCGTCACTGCTCCGGCGTTACGAGCTTCTGTTTTACCCTGTAGACGGATCTGTTGAAATGGTAAGCGAGGGCTAGAAAGATGCTTCAGTCAGTAAAGTGTGTGTGCTGTGTGAGCATGGGACTCTGACCCTCAGCAGCGGTAAAAAGTCAGGCAGGTGGTGCCTGCTTGTAATCCCAGTGCTGTGGAAGCGGAGATCGTGGACTTGCTAGCTAGGCGGTCTAGCTGAATGGGTAAGCCCCAGGTTCAGTGAGAGGTCCTGCCTCAGATTATAAAGTGAGCCAGGTGTGGTGGAGTACATCTTTAATCTGGTATTCAGGAGGCAGAAGCAGATGGATCTTTAAATTTGAGGCGAGCCTGGTCTACAAAGGTAGTTCCAGGACAGCCAGGGCTACACAGAAAAAACCCTGTCTCAAAAAAACGAAAAAAAGCAAAGTAAAATAAAACCAACAATATTTAGTAAGTTCTGAGCCAGCAGGGCTACACTGAGAGACATTGTCTGAAAACAAAACCAACAAACTCCCTCAAACAAAGCAAAACAGAGAAAATACAAATAAGGTGGGTAGCTCCCGAGAGCCAGACCTGAAGTTTGCCGTTGGCTTCCACATGTGATGGAAGTCCTCTCACACAGGGGAGCTCCCACACTGATGAATAATCTTTGTTTGCTTAAAAGTTAGCAAAATTACTTCCTCTGGGACAGGGAGAAGAATAAGACCGCCTTTTGTATGGTTGATTTTGAAAATGCATTTGAGGATGTATTTTCTTTTTTTTTAATGAAAATGTATTTTTTTTCCATACGATAGATTTTGATTACAGTTTCTCCTCCCCCAACTCCTTCTAGTTCTTCCCCACTATATCCTTTTTCTCTTTCATTAGAATATAAATAGACATATAAAAATAATAAAATAAAAACAAACTGGAATATGACAAAACCAACAGAAAACAATCCAAAGAAAAGCACAAAGAACATGTGACACACTGAGACACACACATTTTTTGTGTGCACAGCGACCAGCCTGCAGGATCAAGGCAATAGTGGCCCAGAGTCCTGGGTTGGTTTCAGATAGTAACCAACCACTATCTGTAGATACACTTTATTGTATTTCTTTTTCTTGGTGCTCAGTAATATACCAATACAGGAAGATAACTTTGTGCTGTTTTTTTTCTGGGTTATGTGGTAGACAGGCTCATTTGCAATCTGGTCTAATCTCAACTGAGGATATAAATGTGCACCTTCACACCCAGCCTTGTTGCAAATTTCTAACCAAAGTATTTTTGCAAGATTTTACCTTAAAAATGTAAGAACAACTTAAGCCTGGGGACATTTGACCATAATTTCAATGCTTAGGAGACAGAGGCAGGAGAATTTACAAGTTAGAGGTTAGCCAGAGCTGCATAGGAAAACTTTGTCCCCAAACAAACAAACAAACAAACGGGCCTAGAGAGATCTCTTAGCTGGAAATAATACTGGCTGCAGAAGTGTGAAGGTCCGAGCTTGACTCTTAAGCACCTGCCTACATAACAGCTGGGCCTTGATCCCTGTGAGAACTCCAACACCGAGTACAGAGACTCTGGCCAGCCGGCCTAACTCAGAGCAAACTTCAGGTTCAGCGAGAGAGCCTGTGTCAAGAGAATAAGGTGAGAAATGACTGAGGAAGGCATTGGACAGCCTCCTGTAGGTCTCTCATGTATGTATGCTTATGTGTGAACATGCTTGTTACACACTCACAAGGAAGTAGATAGGTCTAGAGAGAGACCCCCCCCCCCAAATGAAGTAGGACAACTGGGTTTTTGGATTAATCAATATTTGATAAGTAGTTATAGATAAAAATGGTTATTATAGTCATAAATACCATTGTTAAAAGTTGGTATCTGTATAAAAAGTCAAACTGAAGAGGCTCTAAGAGGAGGGTCCCTTTCTTTGCGTTCTTTCATTGGTAATCGCTTTAAAAAGTCATCCTGTTTGGGGATGGAGAGCGTAGAGAGGAGGTCAGTGAACTGCACTGACTGCTCCTGTAGGTCGCAAGTTCAAGTCCCAGCACCCACACTGAGCAGGTCACAGCAACTGTGACTCCAGCTGCTGGCAAGCCACACCCTCTTCCGCACCTGGACTCACATGTACATATACCACAGAGAGGGAGACACACAAATACACATTACTTAAAATACAATTTTTTAATGAGCTTCTTTGGTATTGTAATGTATACATAAAAATAAGAAATTTAAGAATCCTTCTCTGTCTTTCATAGTTGGTGAATTACTGAAATAACTTTGCTAGTATAGGTCTATTCAGGATATTTTAAAATATATATTTTAATTACAAACGTTTATCACTAGATCGGGTTTGGAAATAGAACTTTAGAGCATAAAATATGATTTGTATGTGTAGTTAAAAAGTAATAGGATATAGCTGTCTTTTGTAAAGTAAGTTGGAAGCAGTTTCTGTTCTCTGTAAGGAGGCTGTTCTTCATAAGCATTCTTGCTGTGTGTGTTTGCAGCATGATGTGAAGAACCGTCGCACCTTCTTAAAGCGGACCAAGTACGAGGACCTGCACCTGGAAGATTTGTTTATCGGCAACAAAGTCAACGTGTTCTCCCGACAGCTGGTGCTGATTGACTATGGGGACCAGTATACAGCGCGTCAGCTGGGCAGTAGGAAGGAGAAGTAAGAACAGCCCTGCCGTCTCTTCCCATTGAAACGTTGCCTGTGACTTTGGCCACTAACTTCTGATTTCCTCTCCTCAGTCATATTTTCACAACATAGTTTATCCAACGACCCAATATAATTTTATAACATTAAAAAAAATATTTGGGTACTGATTCTGGGACTTGTTCCTGTTTAGAATAATGAAGTATTATCTGTAGTCTTAGGAGGTGACTGTTTGGATGGGTGGGTGGCGGAGATAAAGCTCTTAGGTATTCTCTCTCTCTCTCTCTCTCTCTCTCTCTCTCTCTCTCTCTCTCTCTCTCTCTCTTTAAAAAGAATCTAAGACTATTTGAGCATAAGATCCTCTTCCTAAGGATAAGCACGGAGCTGGGGAAAGGGGACGTAAGGATGCACGAGTCACTGTAAACCCAGGAGATGATGAAGTTAGTTCTTGCAAAACTGAAGGCGTTGTGGGTTTGTTCTGTCTTGATAAAACTGGATTGAATTATTACCCAATTAGATGAACTGGGGAGAAATGCTAATCAAAGGAGTGTGTATAAAGAAAGATACGAAGGTGGGAAATTCTGTCTTAAGTTGAGAACAACTATTTGTTATCCTGCTTGAGTGAGTTGGTGGTTAAAACTTATAAAAGTTTAATTAGTAAAATAATGATCTGAATTATTATGGTAACAATAGATATTCAGAAGAACTAAGGAGTGTGTGTGGTTAATAGAAATGGAGTAGTGCATTCTGGGAAGCAGCACAGTTGGTACAGTGCTTGTCTAGCAAAGATGACGCCCTGAAGCCCTGAGCTTTAGCCCTGCTTAACACTGGAGGTGGTGGCACATGCCTGACATGGCGGCCCTCGGGAAGTGGAGACAGGAGGGTCAGAAGTTCAAGGTCATATTAGTTTACACAGGGAGTCTGAGGCCAACCTGGGCTACATGTGACCCTGTCTCAAAAAATTTAAATAATAATAATAATAATAATAATAATAATAAAGCTCAAAGCAGCTCAAGTTAAGGATGGAAGTTTTAGAAACTTCTGGGTGAGCTGATGAGAAGCTGCCTCAGGATGGCGAAGCAGAGGCGACAGCAGAGGACAGAGAACAGACCCTGCTCCAAGGACAGAGACCAGGACAGCAGAAATCTCAAAGCAAGAAATAGCTTGCTCTGGGGAATTTTATTCCGCTAGAGAGTGAAATTCTAACATCTGCAAGAAAGTGGATAGAACTGGAGATCATTATGCTAAGTGAAAGAAGGCAGACTACTGATAGATATCAAGTGGTTATTTTTAATATGTGGAATATAGATAGATGGATAGGTCGGTGGATGGGTAGATGGATGGATAGATAGATAGATAGATAGATAGGGTGGAAAAAGGGGACCATGGAGGCGAGAAGTCTAAAGAGAGTGGGGAATTGAGGAGTGAGACATTGTAATAAAATATACATGTCATAAAAGCTTATTGGGGGATTATATAATTAAATAAAAGATTATTGGAGGAAGGGAAAGGGACTAACAGGAAGTGAGTCAGGATTGGAGAGGGTGGTGGGCTGTGAAAAATAATAGACTGTAACAAAAATGTCACCATGAATCACATTATTTTATGTACTAGCTAAAAAGGTTTTTTTTTTTTTTTTTTTTTTTTTTTTTTTTCCCCCCAAGACAGGGTTTCTCTGTGTAGCCCTGGCTGTCCTGGAACTCACTCTGTAGACCAGGCTAGCCTCGAACTCAGAAATCCTCCTGCCTCTGCCTCCCAGAGTGCTGGGATTACAGGCATGCACCACCACGGCCCCGCTAAGATTTTTTTTTTTTTTAAAGAAAATTATGTCAGCTATAGTGTGGGCAGACAAAATGGGCACCCCAGTGGAAAGGAGCCGGTAGCACACTGCTCCACTGTGGTAACTCCCTGGCAGCGGGGGCTGGGGGCAGGGTGGGACAGAAGTGTCACCCTCAAGGGGACTGACAGGGAGTGGGTAAGCTTGTTGGATGAGCGAAGTTCAACTCCGTACATTATGAAAATGAACAGTGGAACTTACTGCTCGGTGCAATAACCAAATACCTGAAAATAAAAAGACGTGAATTTAAACACAGGAGACTGGATAGGACCTGGCGGTGAGTCTTCTCATCCTGTCTTATTCATTTCCGTGTCTTCTGTATCACTGGGCAACTCTCTTTACACATTGCAAGTGCAAGGTTAATTTTGCCTCATTGTTCTGCAGCCTATGTTCCGTGACTGTTTGGGCTCAACACTTTGGGTCGCTGCAATGCAGCACATTATGAAAGATACTGAGTAGTGGAGGAAGCTGTTCACCTCAGGGCAGAAAAGTAAGGGAGGAGGGTCTGCTGTTCTAGCAGCCCTGCTAAGCTAAGACCTCCCAGCAACCCCATCACGCACGTATACACGCAGGCACATATGCACATATACCACATATACCTCTTCATTATTCTCTCCTTACTGTTTGCCATCCAGATTTTCTTTAGTTTTGATTTATAAAGAAACAGAACCAAGTGGAGATGTAGCTAAATATCGAGCTTTAAAGGAAAAACATGACTTAATAATGGTTCTCTTCCGAGATGGTTTGTAGTATTATGAAAATGGAATGTTAGCTTTCATTGTTCACATTTGTGAGTTGCAGCTTTCTGAGAATAGATTAAATATGTTGGAAGTGAAACTTTAATTCCTTCATCATTTTGGGTTTTCCTTTGGGGATAGAATATTTGAAAGATATTATCAGTACTTATGAACTTATTGATATAGCACTTAACATTAGGGATAATTGTTTAAAAGTTCCAGAAACTACTTTAAAAAATCAGTAAAGCTATTTCTTAAGGCCTACTACAAAAATAGTTGAATGCCTAATATCTGTATAGTATGTAGCCCCTATAGAGTAAGGTAATTTTTTTGTATGACTTCCTTACCCTTTCTTTACAGTTCCTTTCTAATTCTTGAGGTGACTTGAAGCCCATTGTAAAGATGAGTGCACAGGTGGTGAAGGGCCAAAGGTAGAATGATTGCCTCATGGGAAACGAGCAGAGGACAACTGTAAAAGTGGGAGAGGCCTGTAGTACCAGAGTAAGAGGCGTCTTCTCCTCTTATAAGATTGGCTATAAAAAGTTTGTGAGAGCAAGGAAACAGCATCTCTCTCTCTCTCTCTCTCTCTCTCTCTCTCTCTCTCTCTCTCTCTCTCTTTCTCTCTCATGTGTGTGTGTGTGTGTGTGTGTGTGTAGGCCAGAGGTTGACATTGGGAATCTTCTATCATTCTCTGGAGCTCACCAGTTCGGCTAGACTATCTGGCCATCAAGCACCAGGACACCAGGAATCCACCTTCTCTTTCTTGCAGTTGCCAGAATTTCAGGCACGCACCACCACTGTTAGTGGCTTTTTGATAAGTCTTTCATTTTTCCCCTGAACCCAGCTAGCTCCCAAATAATTGAGAATGAACTACTGTATTTATTTAACAAGCTTTAAGGACTGAGCAGTATTACTCTATTTTAATCCCCTTAGCTAATCTGTCTACCTCCCAGCCAAAATCCCCAAGATACTTGCATTTTACGGCTTTCTCTGCTCAAGCTGTTTTCTCCTGTGTGTCTCCTGGACTCCCTCACCCACTTGCTACATGGAAAATTCACACTTACTCTCTCTTCTTCCCTTCTCCCCTGGCTGGGAGGAAATCTGTCCCTATTCTTTTCCCTGATTGGTCATTTGGCTAATCAGCTTCATTATTGACCAATCAGGGAATAATTGGAGAGGAATGTTTACACAACATTGAGACCAAAGATTCTTAGAGTAAGGACTGCACCTGGATATGGGGGCACAGAAGTCCGCATTTGAGTAAAATAAGGATAATATTTACTCAGTGCACAATAACATTATGCCTACAACCATTCTCAGATTTTAGGAAAAAAATCAGGGCACAGTCACAATCAAATCGAATCAAAATCAAACTCCAGCCATCTAATATCTAGGACCTACTCACAGTCTTCTGGACTCCTCCGAAAGGCTTGGGCCACTTCTCTAACTGCTCTCTGTAGCACGCACAGCTTTGTCTTCTAGGCTCTGGCTGGCTTCACTCCACTGCTGTCGCCAATCTTTGTAATCATCCTGTGGAACCGCTGGGGTCTCCTCCTCCAACTGGGCTGCTCTTTCACCAATAGGCCCTCACAGGCTCTCAAAATGGTGTTAAGCCTCAACATCT
Organism: Apodemus sylvaticus; assembly: GCF_947179515.1. Lineage (NCBI taxonomy): Eukaryota > Metazoa > Chordata > Mammalia > Rodentia > Muridae > Apodemus > Apodemus sylvaticus. Next base: position 71,791,524 of record NC_067483.1, read on the forward strand.
TTGCATGACCCCTTCAGTCCTGGGCTGTCAGCTGAAACTGAGGCTGCACCTTCACCAGTGACCTCTCCAGGCCTCTCACAGAGCAGAGCATCAGCTTCTCTCCATGACCCCTTCATGCCTTCAAAACCAGTATCACCTGGGTGACTCTTAACATTACCAAGTCCAGCTGACATTGTGAGAAGCAACTGTGGCCACCTCTGGAACACAGATTCTCTTTGCTGATTTTCTGGGAACACTTTCCAGAAGATTTCACCTTACTGATGTTGGTCTCTTCTTAATCACTACTAATTACTTAACTCCAGCTAACCAGCATCAATTGTCCCAGTATCACAAAGGTTTCATTTGAGTGGTTCTGATCTCGTATTAATCACAGCTGATTCTTCAGCCCCAGCTAACCAGGACCACAAAATCTTAAATCAACATAGCAGATGGCCCTGATAGAACCTTTAATCTTCCTTCTGAAATTTTATAAGCCAGGCCTTCAGTTTCTGCACTTCTCTCAACATTCATTTCTTTCAAGCTCCTACAGAACATCCCACTGAGGTCTTGCCACCCATTGGCTGGCTTTTTTAGACCCAAGTTCCAAAGTCCTTTCACAATCCTCCCTAAACATGGTCAGGTCTGTCACAGCAATACCCCACTCCTGGTTCCAACTTCTGTCTTAGGATGTCATTGCTGTGAACAGACACCATGACCATGGCAACTCTTATAAAGGAAAACATTTAATTGGGCTGGTGTACAGTTTCAGAGGTTTATTTGCATTATCATCATCATGACAAGCTTGGCAGCGTCCAGGCAGACATGGTGCTGGAGAAGGAGCTGAGAGTTCTACATCTTGATCCCCAGGCAGCAGAAGGACACTGAACTCCACACTAGATGGAGCTTGAGCGTAGGAGAACTCAAAGCCCACCCCTACAGTGACACACTTCCTCCAAAGCATTCAAATATGTGAGTCTACGGTCCCCATACCTATTCAGTCCACCACAGGGACTAATAAATACTTGAAGTATCGAGACTTTGTAAATATAGTTAATGTTAATGCATGTAGTAGTGTATAGTTCACTGACAAATTTCACCATTTTTTTTCTGATTCGTATCATAACTTCAAATGGATAGTAAATAATAGCAGCCATTTGGGTGATTTAAATACACTTCTGAGTCTAGGAATTTAACCTGATTTTATGTGTTTATTGCCCTGAAAAAGAGTATAAGTAGTCCAAGTTGCATTTAAGGTGGTATCTGTGCTTAGAAGATATTTAAAGATGCCTTTGTGGGGGCAAGGAGAAAGACCTAAATCTCTTTTGAGTGTTTAAGTACATCCAAATAATTACACATGTTTGTTTAACACAGATATTCAGCATTAATACAGTTCTGTTCATGGGCTCTCACTTCTCCCATTAATACCAAGAGATTTCTGTTCACTTCTGTGCTGCAACTGCACAGAAGTTTCTGTCCATGTTTCATTCCACCCCAGCTGCAAAACCATATGTTCGTCTATTTCCTGAACACTTCCACCTGGGTTTTCCACAGGTTTTTAACAATTAACAAATTCAAGATAAAGTTCTGTTGTACTGAATATCCTTTTGTTTTCTCAGCCTTCACACACTCACAGATGTAGGCGGTTCACAGGTCCCTGAACCCCATCTCCATTGTAACCCCAGATCCAGATAGAATTCACTGTTATCAACTTACCTTCCCCAGCAACTTCTTCATTTATCAGCTGTTGTCATCTTTTTTTTGATCTTTTCAGTTTATCTAGTCTCCATTTCTCCTCTAAAGTATTATTTCAAAACTTATAGTGCCAGAATCTGAATTATTTATAGGTTTATAGGTCCTTATCTCTTCTTTGGTGTTTCTTCTGCTTCTTCCTTATGTTGGTGGGTGCTTGCTCTCTCTCTCTCTCTCTCTCTCTCTCTCTCTCTCTCATTATCTTTATATTGTGGTTGTTATGAATATGTGTGTGAGGACACTACATAAATGTGCAAGATGGATGTACTGTGTGTTTATGCTGAATTACACGAGGGGAAGAATCAGCTTACTTAGCTCCCGGGGCGAAACCATTTGCTTCTGCCTGTTTCCTAGAGGAGTGGGCATCTGTGTAAGCATTAGCCAAGTTCAAAGCTTTGGGTTCAAGGGCTGATAAGCTGGCTCAGGGGGTAAAGGTGCCAGCTGCCAAGTTTTATGACTTGAACTTGATTCCTGGGCCCATATGGTAAAAGGAAAGAATTTAACCATTCAGATTGTCCTCTGATCTCCAAATGTATGCCATGATGTGCTTGCACATGCACTAGTACACACACACACACACACACACACTTTAAAACTGCAGTTAAACATTCTTTTTTAGTTCTGAATCTATGAGGTGAACATGTGCCTTCTGGCTTACCCTGGAGTTGTAGAATTTGGTCCCAAATTATTTTAGGGTTTATCATCTGTTAAAATCTATTTCTTCCTCAAGTACTGCAGAGCATATTAAAATTCAGATGGCCAGAGGCCATGTTAGCAAGTCAAAAGCAACTTTGAGTCTCAACTTTCCTGAGATTCTGTATTTTAGACTTTCTTGATAGCTGTTTACTATCTGGTCTACTCTTTTCTACCCTAAAAGTTTTGTCTTAAAGGTGCTTGGCATGGTAGGACATGTCTGTCAATCTCAGGAAGTGGAGACAGGAGTGTTGAAACTTCAAGGTTATAGCAAGATTCCTTCCCTGCCTGTTTCCTTCCTCTCTCCCTTTGCCCATGTTTCCCTTCCTTCCTTCTCTTCAATAAGTATTACCCATGTTTTAAAAAGAGTCTTCAGTAGAAGGATGCCTCTTGAGACTGTAGTCCTTCATCTCTGAAGTGAGCACATCTTTATGCTTGTAAAGAGAACATAAATCACAAATTGTTGTTTAAAGTGGATTGTTCTAGCCCTAGAACATGAAACATTTTCATAAATGAGCATGTTTGCTCCTTTAAGTCTACCGCACAGGACTGACAAGCCCCCTGCACTGTGGTCCAGGATGTTGTTTTAGGGCAGACTACTAGTTGTCTTCTCACAGACAAGTTTGCTGCAGTTTTGCTTAGAGCCTGAAGCATTAGAGAGATGTTTGTCTGCATGGTTCTGGGAGGATTGCTGTTTTCCAGAAATCTGCATCCTGTCTGCGTTGGTGAACACAAGGCTGACCGATCTGCTTCTCGCTGTCTGTTGAGAGGTTAATTTAACATATTGGTTTTCATATTGTTTTCTCTTGAATCTGCCCCCTGATGCGTAAAATGCTTGTTTCAGTGCAAGTGAGGAGGGGGCTGTGGGAGCCGGCTGGCCTGAGTGCAGACTTGGGGGCAGCTTTGGAAGATAGGGTGCCTCATGTTTAAAGGCTGCCGTGGCACTGGATGTTCACACGTGTTGTTGGGTGAGAGAACCTGGTCATGAGTAGACACAGTGGGAGAACTGATCAGTGCTTATGGGACATTGACAACTGAAAACACGCCATGCATTAAGTTTTAGTTATTAGAGAACAAACACTAAATTCCTAGTATATTTAATGCAATTTCTTGCAGATTAGTTTTCTCTATAAAAATATCTTATAGTATATAGACGTTTTAAACACCTGCATTTTCTAATTTGGGTATTTAGAACACACACACACACACACACACACTATTTTAGGGCTGATGAGATAGCTCAACAGGTCAAGGCACCTGCCACTGAGACAGAGGACTGAGTTATATCCCCGAAATCCACAGGAGAGAAGAGAGCTGACTTCACAAATTGTCTTTTGGCCTCTATTCACAGGCTTTAGAATGCTCACGCTCCCACACATATGTAAACCCACAAATGTAAATTAAATACATGTAATAAAAAATTAAAAATAAAAACTTAAGTGTTCTTTCCTACCCATATTCCTCTCTTCCTCCATTGCTTCCTCTTATTTTATTTTACTGTATTTTATTTTATTTTATTTTTATAGAGTAGAGTCTTGCTATATGTTCTTGCCTGGCCTGGAACTCTCAATGTAGACCAGGCTTGCCTCAAACTCACAAGAGAGAACTACCTCTTCTGCCCACTCGGTGCTAGAATTAAGTAAACGGTGTGCCTCCACACCCAGCCTCTTATTTTGTAAAAATAAGGTTTAGCTAATTTTGATTTCTTTTGAAAAATAATGGTTTTTATGTAAAATTTTAAGCAATAGCATCTTTAACATACTTCCCTATAGGCTTAATTTGGATGTTAATGGAATGATATGTTTGTGAAGGAGATGATTGCTTGTAATCATAAATAAAAACTATAGGACTGGTTTTATTTTCAAATCCATTCTTTATTGCCTTACAGAACTTTAGCCCTGATCAAACCAGATGCAGTGTCAAAGGCTGGAGAAATCATTGAGATGATAAACAAAAGTGGATTTACTATAACCAAACTCCGAATGATGACGCTGTCAAGGTAATTATCGCATCTCTCCCTTTCAGTTATATAATGTCACGTAGCTTTCCCATCAGTCTTTAAATACACAAAAGAAAAAACCAAATGAACAGAAAGCCCACAGAACAAGAACAACAACCAAAAAAATCGTTTCAATGAGAGGCAAATATAGAACATGATGGAGACCAAAGCAAGACAACAGATAACAGCGAAACAGCGCCTGAGCTCTCAGCATCAGAATTTGTCAGATTCTTAGCCTTCATCTAACTGTGGTGACGGCCACAGCCCCTTCTGCTTTCCTAACAGCAATTCCTGACTGCATCTCTTCTATGGAAGAATGTACTGTACGAAGGTAATAGACGATGTGAACATGTAATGATTTCTGTTAGTTCTGGTTGCCAAAAGGGAATCATTTAGAGATGTTTACTTACATTTTATTCATCCTAATGTGATGCCAAAATGCCTGTTTACTTTTCCAAAAAGCAATTCTATCCAACCTAATTAGAGATTTCTTGAAGAATTTGATGAAAAGACGACTTACTCTAGTAAGCCTTTTCTATCACAAAGTAATCATGATCCAAGGATAAGGGGGAATGGTAACCAATTATTCACAGTGCCAAGCAAAGAACAGAGAGGTACGTCTGCCTTCCTTCAGTGCCAGGGTCCGACTCAAGGTAGAACAGAAATAAATGAAGTGACACAGCACCTATCAACTTTTGGTCAATGATAGACTGATATATGATGGCGGTCTTACAGCATTCCAATGGAGACGAGAATTCTTTATCACCTAGTGACATCATAGCTGTTATGTCATACACTTTAGCACTGTTTTGAGATGATGCCAGTGTAAACCACTAATGGAGCACCCACTAGTAGGAAAGTGGAGCAAAGTACTTAGTACTTAGTAACAAATTACTTGTGCTCCTTTTGACCGGTCCAGTCTTGCTCAGGCCCGGTGTAGGCAGCCACAGCAGCTGAGTTCATGACCACAGTGGCTGTGTGGAGCCCAGCAGATTATTACATTTTGCAGCCTTTCTCCCAGTCATCCATCTCTTACACTCGTTCCGCCCTTGCCTCTGTGATCGCCCCTGAGCCTTGCAGGGTATGGTATAAATACCTTGGTTAGGACTTAGCACTCAGCACTAGGGCTGAGAGCTCCTTAAGGCTGAGTCCCTAACGATCTCCTCTTGGTACCTTGAGTATCCTTGAGTCTTCGCATCCATCGATGTTCACTGGGAAGAGGCTTATAAGAGTAAGGTTCTTGAGAGCAGCATTTGCCTGTAGGTACACACAGTCACATAGAAGACAGTTCGACAATTTAGCTAAAGAACAACATTGAATTTCCCACGATGGCCTATGGCCTCCTTAGCCATTGATAAGGTCTTAAAAGCATTGTATACAAAATTATTTCTCAAACCTAAAAGGTTGTGGGTTTTTTTGTTTGTTTATTTGTTTGTTTTTGTTAGTGAACACTTTTAGTTTATTTGCAATTTTTAAAAATAGTTGAGGGGCTGAAGAGATGGCTCAGCAGTGAAAAGCACTGGCTACTCTTCCAGAGGACCCCAGTTCAGTTCCCAGCACCCACACGGTGGTAGACAACCATCTGTAACGCTAGGGGGTGTGATGCCCTCTTCTGGAGCACAGCAGGTACTGCATGCATGTGCTAAGCAGACATGCAGGCTAAATCCCCTACATTTAAAATTTAACATTAACATTAACATTTTAAAAAATTAGTTGGTGTTTATATATAGTTGTTACATAGTATAAAATCTTTTCAATCCAATAAGAAAGCTTCACAGTAATGGTTTTGATGGGGCAGAAAAAGCCTTTTATTTTTAGATCTTTAAGCTTACCAGTTTAGGTTATAGTATCTTTTTATTGTCTGTATAGATACTTTTAGTAGAAATGTAGATTTTAATATGTATAATTTGTCAAGAAATTAAAAAATACAAATATATAGATAGATCTTTTCCTTGAAGATATCTAACTAAGAATTAAGTGACAACTAGTAAATTAAAATATGCAGGGGCTTGGCATATAGCTGAGCAGCAGTTCCCTCCTAGCATGAGTGAGACCTCGGTTTATTCCCAACCAATGACAAACAATAAAATAATCTGGAACCTAAATTCTAAAGCTTAAAATTAATTCTAATTTTGAATCAGAAGATGTCCATTTTTTATGTAACTTGTTTAGACTTTAAATAACAAACACTCTTACTGATCTGATATCTAACATTGTATTAAAAATACAATGAGATGCTAGTAAAACAGATGAAGTGTAACATTAATAAAAAAGTAAAAATATCCTCTTACTTTAATTCTATATCTTCCCTTACTTGGAATATGCTGTTTGGTGGAAAAATCATTAATTAGTTTATATACAGATCGTGTGTGCGTGCGTGTGCACGCGTGTGTGTGTGTGTGTGTGTGTATGTGTGTGTTTAATATTTATTTTAGTTTGCTAATATAAACTAAAAAAACTATTTTCATAAATTTTAACTATTCTTATTTTTATTATCATATAGGAAAGAAGCAACAGACTTTCATGTGGACCACCACTCAAGACCGTTTTATAAGTAGGTACTCAGGTTGGGGACTAAACTTGTTTTCTTTATACTTTTATTAAATAAGACTTTACATCCACCACTCAATACTTGAACCTTTAATCAGAAACAAATGGGTGACCTATTTGTTTTAAGAAACATCTTTTTTATATCTCACTGAATTAAAAGACCGTGTTTGTAATTATATTTTATGTTGGTGCTTTGTTGTGCTTTAAGGCCTTTTTGTATTTTGTATGGACAAAGCAATAGTCAGAGAATTAAATAAGGATATGTAGTTTGTTCCTTTGGAAATGGCTAATCATATATGTTAGAAACTGAAATCTATTCTAAGTATTTTGGATATAATTAAAGTGAATAATGTGCATACTCATTGTCACTGACAAAGGAATGATAAATTTCTAATAAAGACAAATGAAATATTAGCCAATCTGCTGCGACAGACATTTTATTTGGTATCATACATAGAAAAATAACTTTAAAAAAAGAATGTTTATGTAATAAAATTATTGTATAGCATATCTTATAAACTATCATATATAAACTATCATATCATATAGTATAAAATATTCCTAAACTTTGTTAGAGTTATCATATACATTTGTTTGGCAATTTTTCTTTGTTTTATATTCTTTGTATGTCTTTATAACACTAAATCACAGATCCTAGTTTAATATTTTCTATATAATTCATGTGCAGAAAGTTTTAAGGAATGAATTAGCTGGTTCTGTGGCACTGAGACTTAACAAATGACTAGCCACAGTAACTGGAAGTCAGTCATGATCAGTATCTTCTCAGTAGCCCACCATTCCTTCAGTTGTCACATGCCACATTAGAGAATTCTGTATTAACTGGATACTGGATTAAAGATTGTTTGAGGTTGGTTCTTATTTTATGGCTTAGATTCTGATGTGGATAATATTGATATTCAGATAATTAACTTCCTTCCTTCCTTCCTTCTTTCCTTCCTTCTTTCCTTCCTTCCTTCCTTCCTTCCTTCCTTCCTTCCTTCCCTCCCTTTTCTTCTTTTTGTTTTGTTTTGGTTTTGGCTGCTAAAGTCTAGCAGAAGCTTGAGGAGGTCTTGTCCTCTTAGTATAGTGGATATAGATACTTCCTTCTACATGTTATTTTTTGGAAATGGTCTTCTAAGTGAACTGGAGGGATTAGTGAAAGGCTCAGAAGCTAGTAAACAATTCAGTGTAAGGCAGGAGGCACGGGAAGGCCTGTACACTGACTTCCTTTCTCTGAAGGAGAAGGAAGGCCCTATCCTCTCTCTGTTTTGCCTCTACTTAAGAAGACAAGAGGCAGGATGTCACTTATTTCAAGTTAAATTTATTGTTGCACTGTGTGCACATGAAGTAATAGAAACATAAAATGAAGTGTCAGTTTTCATTCCCAGGGAACTGGGACTCAGACATAAACTTCAATAAAAGCCGGTGTGTCTGGTCCATCATTTAGATATCATCACCCAGGGTAGGTTTCCTCCTAATAAAGGCTTGTTTTTGAAGGCCTGTTGAGATTCTTTTTCTTTATCACATTGATTTAGAGTTGTCACTCTCTGCATTCCAGTAGTTACACACTACAGAATTAAATAAGTTCTTCTTGAGAATGTTATGAAATACCATGCCTGTCACTTTGTTATTATAACATTCTATCTGATTGCTGTGGTAAACCATTGGGAAATAAAATGGAATCACCTTTGTCCTTAGAGTAGCAGGGAAAGATCAGATCAACGATATGCATTTTAAGTTGGCGAAATCATCCAAATTCAACAAGTGTTCCCTCCCTTGACAAACAGAAGTGACCTTGTCATATATCTTCTGTAATGATTATGTAACAAACTCAGTGGCTATTAAGGCACTGTGTTCATGCACATTTGCCTCTTCATACACTTCCCTGTGCTCAGAAATAGATCACAAAAACTTACTGATGTCCTAACATATCTTCATTGTCTAGCAGGTTGTCTAGACTGTTGTAGAGAAGTAACTCGGGCTTTTCCCTGCTTCCCAGCGAACTGATCCAGTTTATCACAAGTGGGCCTGTTATTGCCATGGAGATCTTAAGAGATGACGCAATATGTGAGTGGAAAAGATTGCTTGGACCTGCAAACTCTGGGCTATCTCGGTCAGATGCCCCTGGAAGCGTCCGAGCCCTCTTTGGGACAGATGGCATAAGAAATGCAGCTCACGGCCCTGATACTTTTGCGTCTGCTGCCAGAGTAAGTTGTTTTGAGAAATATTTTCCTTTTGTTTTGTTTAGGGAAATTTATTTTTTTATGTGTGTCAAAGTAAAATGTTTCTCCTGCTGAGGACTTTGGGAGGTTTTGAACAGCTAATGTAGTAGTGGGAAACACCTGGTGACAGTTTCCTAGGATCAAGTACTGTTTCAAAGCCACACCCCCTTTTAAAATTAGTCCTGTTGGTCGCAGTTGTGGAGTGCAGTTTTCTCAAAATCTGACATTTGTTGCCACCCATCTTTCTGTAAAAGACTAAATTGCTGAGGCTCGTATTTGTGACTTAAATCAATCAAGAATACTAGTTTATGGATCTGAAGTAGATATTTCAAAAATGTATCATTTGAGAAGTCTGTTTGCAATTCAGATCAGGCAGTGGTGTGAGCTAAGTAGGTGACTAGACCCGGAACATGCAGCATACATGAAGAAGCAAGAACCCGAGGTCTTGGGCCAGCAGGGTCTCAGTGGGTAAAGACACTTGTAGCAAAGCCCATGTCCTGCTGTGTGACCCGGGACCCGTATGTCATGGAAGGAGAGAAATTTATTTCCGTAAGTCATTCTCTGGCCTCTGCCCATGCACATACTCACATACAGACAGATGTAATAAAATTTTCAAAGCAAAAGAAGTTTCTTTTTTTTTAAAAAAAAAGAAAGAAATCTAGGTCTTAACAAAATATTAAGAATTCTCCTGTGAGGAGCTTTGATGTGAGCATTTGTAACAGCTTGTTTGTAATAGTCCATGTTAGAAATATCACAGGCACCCCGCAGGGACAAGTGAACAAGCCACTGTGTGGCCATCCATGGAAGCTGATTTGTCAAAAAGAAAAACAAAAGGGGTAAGAATGAATTACAGGAAGGAAATCTCAGAATATTTTTGTTGAGTGAAAGAAGCTAGGAAAAATAGCATCTATTGTATGAATCTATTTATATAAAATTATAGAAATTAATTTTATAGTGACAAAGCAAGCCAATAGTCAATAATAATAATAGTTAATTATTAATTTTTAAGTGTTCTGCCAACAGAATCACTCATGTATATATAGTATTTGAGTAAATTCTCCTTCTCTCGCTTGCTTGTGTTTTAAAAAATATTTACACATAAAAGTAGAAGGGGGCCATTAGAGAAGAGGATGGGGAGACAGAGGGGAAGTAAGAGAGGGGAACATGGGACGGTAAGATCACAGTGGCGTGGGCTTCTATGACAATGTCCCCATGAAGCCTGTTTCCCCATATGATCAATGTATTCTAATAAAATATATAATTTAATAGTATAGCATATTAACAAATCTGTTATCTTTCCATTTTTTTTTAATTGTAAATTTGAATCAAGGTCTCACTCCATAGCCATAGTTGCCCTGGAACTTGCTCTGTCGGCTAGGGCGACGTGTACTAGCCTCTTTCCTCTGCCCCCAGAATGGCAGGTTTGATCTTTCAAACATACTTCCTCGGAGGCAGGTTTTGTTCTAGGTGTTTGGAAGCTAGTAAGCTCTGCAAGTTGGCTCTTTTCTTCAGCTTTATAATGTGGTAGATGACAGTCCTTCAGTAGTCACAGCTGTGACGGATACCTGGTGCTGATGGGGGCATCGGGTAAAGCTCTGTAGAGTGAGCACATTCGGAAAGTCTTTTGCTCACTGGCAGATGCTGGAGCGTGGAACAGAGGGGTTTGTGGAGAACACAGTGGAAAGAATAATGCCAAAAGCCTAGGGCAGCATTTAAGTCCTTAGAAGAACTGATGAGTGTGAACGTCTTTGCGGTTCATTCAGATTGCTGACTTGTTGGCATAACAAGCCATTGGCAAAGCAGATAACCACTTTGTGAGTTACGCCATAATCTAGTGCCCATTTTGGTTTATAATAGAACTGTTGTAAGTTATTGTTAATTAGCTGTAATTCTCAGATTCCTAAACATGAATGTTTCTGTTTCTGTAGGGATATCCTTGTTTTCATTTTATTTTTACATATTTTTAAACTTTATATCATATCTGTATTTATAATCTATATTTTGGGGAAAGTAAGAACTTCATACTTTTTTCCCAGTCCTCAGAGTTTGTTGAGACCTTTGTCACTTACAATAGAGGTCACACAACGACATTGTTGCATTGCTTTGATTAATACTCTTTCCATGTTATTCTGACCACAATGCTGAAATAGAGCTAAATTTCTCAGTCTTTGAAAATTCACATTGAGAAAACTTGCCGCAAAGACTTTCTGTCTTGAAACTCTTAAGTGTAATTGTGTATCTCCAAGTCTTCAAGTTTCAGATAAGACATCATCTGTGTCAAATCTTTTTTCTCATCTTCCCCTGTTTTTAGGAAATGGAATTATTTTTTCCTTCAAGCGGAGGCTGTGGACCAGCAAACACGGCTAAATTTACCAATTGTACCTGCTGCATCATTAAGCCGCATGCTATCAATGAAGGTACGTGCCGTGGCGGAGATGTTCATAACGGAACAACGTAGTTTGCTAATGTTTGTCTTCTTGCTGTGCTTTAATGATGAAATTAAAGTATACTTTAATATTTCAGGGTTTTCTCTTTGGAGGCTCACGACTCAAGGCTATATTTTAGGAGAAATCTGTCTAAATTTCGGGCTTTATTTTGGTGTCCGTGCATTCGTGTAGCTGTTCCTTGGGCTCATCATGCTGTGAGCAGGTCTTGCTCCTGTGCTTCGAATCCTCTGTCTTTCCAACCACATAGCTGAGGTTCACTCGCTTCACTTAGGCAGTAACCCCAGTGCATCACTTAAAGCACTGTGTATACGGCTGGAGAGACGGCTCAGTGGTTAATAGTAATTATTGCTTTTGCAGAGGACCTGGGTTTGGTTCCCAGCACCCACATGGTGGCTCACAACCATCCACAACTCCAGTTCCAGGGGGATCTGATGCTTTCCTCTGACCTTGAGGGAACAAAGCATACACGTTCATTATATCTAGAGCATATCTTTACTGAGAGAGTTGGAGATGCTCCCTCTAGTCCTATGTATCTGAAACAGTTCTTTGATGGAAATGAATATCTATGTCTACATGCCTGCTTGCCCCTCTCTCTCTCTCTCTCTCTCTCTCTCTCTCTCTCTCTCTCTCTCTCTCTCATATCTCTTATCTCTATATATACACACATTCATACACATATGTGGATCTGCACACGTATGCACTAGGTCAGTACAAATTCATTCCTTGCCTTTATCTCTTTCTTCATTGCTTTGTTTGAGTCTATTGTGTGCATCTCCATCAGCTTCTCCAAGTTGTTTTGGAAATAATACAAATAATTTAAAAAATACTCCTTAGAAAATGGAATACAATGAGTAGTATACATAATAGAGTGGAGTTTTTATGTGTTCTAAGCATACATATAGTAGAAAAACTTGAAAATTGCATATACATATTTGTACATGAGACAGTAAAAAAGAAAACCTAAGCCAGGCACAGGTACACACTTGGAATCTTAGCACTCGGAAGTCTGAGGTAGGACAATCGAGCTTTTTAAGCCATCCTCAGCTACAAAGTGAGTGTGAGGCTAGACTGGACTATGTAGGAAGACCTTACTGCTTCCTATCAGAATTGTTACTGTTAATAGTTTGGTATGTTTTCTTCTGCCTTTATGTGTGTGTGTGTGTGTGTGCATATATGATACAAATGAGTGCAGTGTTGCTGAGATGTGTTTATATTCTGTTGCTGTCATTTAATTTTTGTGAGCATTCTGACCTTCTTTGAGGGTTCATGAATATTTTGATGCTTGATTGAATATTTCCTAGCAGTCATATGTATGATATTTGGTTGTTTCTGTTTTGTTGTTGCTTCTTCTCTTGTGCTCTTCTCCTTCTGCTGGTCTCCTGGTCCAGATTTAATGAAATGGGTTTTGTTCTGTCCTGTTATTTTGTTATGTTCTATTGTTATCTCTTAGAAACCTGTTCTTTTCTTAATTTTTAATTCATTTTTATTTATTTACATTTCAGACATTACCCTAGTTACCCACCCCACAGTTCCTCATCTCATTCCTCCTCCCCTCTGTCTCGGAGAGTATGCTCACACACACACACATACACACACACACACACACACACACACCAGGTTTTTCCCCTCCCTTGGGCCTCACATCTTTGGAGGATTAGGCATATCTGCTCCCACTGAGGCCAGATTAGGCAGTCTTTAGCTATATATGCCCTGGGGACCTCGGACCAGCCCAGTATGCTGCCTGGTTAGTGACTCAGTCTCTGGCAACGCCCAGGGGTCCGGGTGTGTTGAGACTGCTGGTCTTCCTATGGGGTCATCCTTCCCTTCAGCTCCTTCCCCTAATTCCTCCATAGGGGTCCCCAACTTCAGTCCAATGGTTGGGTGTAAGTATCTGTATCTGTTTCAGTCAGCTGCTGGTGGGGTCTCTCAGAAGACAGCCACGCCAGGCCCCTGTCTGTAAACACATCATAGCATCAGAAATAGTGTCAGACCTTGGTGTCCCACCCTCCCACCCTCCCTACCATGAGATGAATCCCAAGTTGGACCAGTCACTGGACAGTCTCTTCTCCATTTTTATCCCTGCAGGTCTTTTAGATAGGTACAATTCTGGGTCAGAAATTTCAACTGTGGTTTGGTAACCCACACTTGGGGTTCTGTCTTGTCTACTGGAAGTAGACTCTTCAAGTTCCCTCTCCCTACTGACTATTTTGACTAAGGTCACCCCCATTGAGTCCTGAGATTCTCTCACCGCCCAGGTCTCTGGGACTTTCTAGATGGTCCCTGTCTCCCACCCCCACCAGTTGCATATTCCATTCATTCTCCTGGCCCTCTGGGCTTCTCTTCTGTTCACCAACCCCCACACTGGATCCTGTCCCTCTTTTTCCCTCACACTCCCCTCTCCCACCCAAGTTTCTCCCTCCCTCTGCCTTCTGATTATTTTGTTCCCCCTTCTAAGTGGTATTGAAGCATCCTCACTTGGGCTTTCCTTCTTGTTTAACTTCTTTGGGTCTGAGTTGTGTCCTGGGTATTCTGTACTTTTTGGCTAATATCCACTTATCAGTGAGTACATACCACTCATGTCTGAGTTACCTCACTCAGGATGATATTTTCTAGTTCCATCCATTTGCCTACAAATTTCATGAAGTCATTGTGTTTAATAGCTGAATAGTATTCTTTTTTTTTTTTTTTTTTTTTTGCGTTTTGGATTTGTTTTTTTCGAGACAAGGTTTCTCTGTATAGCCCTGGCTGTCCTGGAACTCACTCTGTAGGCCAGGCTGGCCTCGAACTCAGAAATTCACCTGCCTCTGCCTCCCAGAGTGCTAGGATTACAGGTGTGCGCCACCACTGCCCGGCTGCTGAGTAGTATTCTATTGTGTAAATGTACCACATTTTCTGTATCCGTTCTTCCATCGAGGGACATCTGGGTTGTTTCTAGCTTCTGGCTATTATAAATAAGGCTGTTATAAACATAGTGGGCTATGTGTCCTTGTTAGACGTTGGAACATCTTTTGGGTATATGCCAGTAGTGATATAGCTGAGTCTTCAAGTAGAACCATTTCTAATTTTCTGAGGAACCAGAGTGGTTGTACCAGTTTGCAATACCATCAGCAGTGGAGGAGTGTTCCTCTTCCTCCACATCCTCATCAGCATCTGCTGTCACTCGAGTTTTTTATCTTAGCTATTCTGATTGGTATAAGGTGGACTCTCAGGGTCGTTTTGATTTGCATTTCCCTGATGACTAAGGATGTTAAACATTTCTAATTTACATTTTCTCAGCACATGGTTGGTAAATTTTCACAGGAAATTATAGCAATGTAGATGGCCAATAGCCTTTGTGGTAATAATGAAATGTAGCCTAAAATTTCATATCAAACTTATTACCTGTGTTCCCTGTAAACTGCTGGTTAATGTTATATTTCTTTTTCTTGCCCAGGTATATATGTAAGGTATATATGCAAATGTACATATACATACACACATATATGTAATATAACACATATATCCCCAAGGCTGTTTGTATGTATAACCATGATGTACATATATATGCAAGTACATGTACATAATTTTTTTTAACCTGGGAGTGTTAGGTATGTATCTTAGGCAAGGTTTTACTGCTATGAAGAGATACCATGACCAAAGCAACTCTTATAAAGGCAAACATTTAATTGAGGCTGGCTTATAGTTTCAGAGGTTTAAGTCCATTATTGTAGCAAGAAGCATGGCAGCATGCAGACAGACATGGTACTGGAGGAGCTGAGAGTTCTTCATCTTAATCTGAAGGCATCCAAAAGGAGACTATGTCTTCTGCAAGCAGCCAGGAGAAGGCTCTCTTTCACAGTGGGTGGAGCTTGAGCCCTAGGAACCCTCAAAACTCATACAGTGACACACTTCCTCCAACAAACACCTCCTAATAGTGCTACGTCCCAAGGCTCATATTAAAACCACCACAGTATGGATGGGTAGATTCTATGTAAAATCCTATTTTTCATAGATTTTTACATATGCATATACATGTACAAACATAACACCTGTTTGAATGTGAGGAAACAAATACTTACTTAAATTGCTAAACATCAGCATCTTAATATGTTTTATTCAGTATTTATATGATTTTGTTCTGAGGTCCACATAGGGCCTTCCACTTGCTAGGCAAGCACATTGAATTAAATCTTCATCTGCTGTTTTAATTTTTTATAAAGAAAAAATGTGAGGTTAAATAAAATAAAACAAGATTAGAATAAATATTAGCTTTAGAACAAATATTAGCTATATAACTTGTCACATAGATAAATATAAGAGATATCTAATAAAAATACATAAATTAATGATGTCAAAATGCTAAGTTTTATTATACAAGATAATTTTTTACTTATACACATTTAAATAATCGACTTTTCAAGCTTAAAATCATAAAGGATAAAATGAAGAAAACATTTTTTGTAAAATCTTCTCAGATGTGAACATGAACTTTGACGTTTTAGAGTTTTTTAACACCATTTTTTTTATTGCTAAGCTTGAATTACACTCAGACTGTGATCATTTTGAAATTTGTGATCAGTCCAATTCACTGTGGCAATAATGAAATTTGAAGGTTGAAATCTTATGTCAGATTTCTTGTAGCCCTCATCATTTTGTTTACAGTTATCTCTTCCTATAATAATCCATATGCTGCTGTATTTGATTTTTACCCATGGTTACTCTAGGCAGAGACTAAGATTTAAAGGTGAGTTACTAGTTAGAGAAGCAGTACATTGGAATGGGTAATCTGCTGACTTCCTCCGGATTTCCCTGGGTACCATCCCCAAGCCCTGGCTGCAGGTTTCCTGCCAGTTAACCTGCAAGGAAGAGCACAGCCTTGATGCAGGCCTCGTAGACCGGGCCTGCAGAGCGGCCGCTGGGAAATACTGTCTAGGATGGGCTCTCTGTCTCGTCAGAGATGGATCCTGTTCAGAGTTCATTCCATACCTATGGGTGGGGATGTCACACAGTGAATTGGAATCACAGCTCTGTACTTTGAGTATACAGTTGTTGATAAGTAAGTTGTTTGCCCAGTCAGAGGGAACTTGTGAAAGAAACAGCGCCTGTTTGAGTAGTCCATTGTTGGGATAATAACTGTGGGGGCGCTCCTGGTGTGCACAATGAAGTCC
The DNA here is from genome assembly GCF_947179515.1 of Apodemus sylvaticus. Classification (NCBI taxonomy): domain Eukaryota; kingdom Metazoa; phylum Chordata; class Mammalia; order Rodentia; family Muridae; genus Apodemus; species Apodemus sylvaticus. The sequence goes on from NC_067483.1 coordinate 71,808,310, forward strand.
TTTACTGACTTGCATCCTTATCTTTCCCGGTAAGAATTTCTGGGCATGAATAGTAGTCATGTGCATGTGGGCAGTGTTTATTCTTAGTCCTACAATTAATCTGTGAGGTTACAGTAATTTCTCCTCTCATTCTAAGAAGGGTAGGGAAAGGAGAAACTTCTGTTAGTTTTTTTTTTAATTTTTTGTTTTTTATACATTGTGAGGAGAAATGTGTATTTGAGGTTTTATGGTCTTTTAAGTCTAGATTGAAGTACGTTTTCATCTCAGAGCTCAGAACTGAAAAGAAAATAAAACCAGGCAAATGTTTGGTTTTGTACTTTTTATTTTTAATTTCAAAATCATGTTTATATGTTCTCACTATTATTTGTATATATTTAATTTAATTCTATCGATAAAATGAATAGTCATAAAATATGGGGATGTTAGAAAAAATCATAAGTGTATAACATAATTACACAGATGAATTTAACTGACAAGTCATATATAATTTCATAATATACACAATTGAAAGGTATCAACATGAAATTTATGTTACATATATAATTTTTATGTTTATATGGACTTAAATCATTTCAGTCAGTTCTCTAAAGGTTAGCTGTAAGTAGAGTTATAGGTAGATAATTTTATTCTGAAATCTGATTATATTCCTTGAATACTGTTCTGTTGATTACTATCCATATATATTGGAACAATTATTTTGCCTTTTTGCATCCTGTTTATGTATTTATAAAATGATAATAATGTTTTATCTTTTGGGTGGCCAAGGATTAAATTCTTACATTCTGTAAAAGGTGCTTGGGACAATACCCAACACTTGTTAAGTGTTGTGTGTTTGAGCGATTGTTGCTATTATGGTTAGTATCCTTTTACTACCAATACCACAGCTAATACCATGCATGGGCTTAATTTTTAACTACAGTTGAACTTTTCCCTACTAAGAAGGCAGTTTAAAATGCTACCAAAACCCACCATCCACCGGGGAGGTGAGGGGGGAAGAGCAAGATTCTTATCATTGTTTGAGGAAAAGGGAACTTTAATTTCTTTCCTTAGTTAAAGCCTGTGTCTAAATTAAGTTCATAAAGTGGGATTGTTGCTTAAAAGGAACTAATTTAGCAGCTACTTTCTTTTATCCTTTAACAGTTTGTATCATTCATACCATGTAGCTGGAGCATATCTACCCTCAACGCCCCACTTCTGCTTCCCCTAAATAGCTCCCAACCTACACTCTCATGCCCTGTTCTTCCTTCCTTCCTTCCTTCCTTCCTTCCTTCCTTCCTTCCTTCCTTCCTTCCTTCCTTCCCGACTCCTTCTGCACTCTTTCCCTCTCTCCCTTTCTGTCTCTCTTCTCTCCCCCTCATCCACTAAATCCAATTAGTGATGCCTACTGGAATATTGATTGTTCTTTTGTGGATGACCACAACTACAATGGGGTCATGGGTGTCACGGCCATGTCACAGCCGTGTTTGGTCCAGATGACAGCTTTTCACAGTTCTTCCCAACGTTCAGCACGTACATTCTCTCTGCCCACTCTTCCTGAGGACCCTTGACCTTTTCAGGAGTATGAATGGGGAGGTTGATACCGATATCCCAATTAAAGCTAGGAACTCACAAGTCCCTGATTCTCACCGTTTTGACCATTTATGGGTCTGTATACACTGCTGCCTACTGAGGACGGTTCTCTGGCCAAGGTGGAGAGCAGTAGGTCATTCCCTAGGCGGGTGGGCCTGAGCTGTATAAGAAAGTGAGCTGGGCCAGCCAGGGAGCAGGGCCGTAAGCAGCCTGCCTCATGGTCTCTGCTTTGGTTCTTGCCCCGACTTTTCTGGGTGATGGTGTGTGTCCTGTAAGCCAAAAATAATGCTTTTCCTCTTCAAGATGGTTTTGGTTGTGACATTCATCCCAGCAACAAACAGGCAAGCACTGGGATATATTAATGTGACAAAAAAAAAAAAATAGAGACTTTTCCCCTATTTTTACATTTTCAAACAATTACCTCCCTAAATTCAGTGAACCCTCTATATCTGTAGGTTCTGCATCTATGTATTTAATCAGCTGGAGGTGAAAAATACTCACATATACAAAACTGCATGCATACTGAACATGTGCTGACCTTTACACATTACAGTATAACAATTACATATGTAGCATTTCCATTGATGAGGTGTCATAAATAATGTAGAGCTGATTAACTATTACAAAGGATGTGTGTAAGTTATCTGTGAACACTGTGCCGTTTGATATAAGGGGTCTGAGCATCTGCCGAGTCTGGCATTCACAAGGTAACCTACAGTCAGTTCCCTCAGGCCACTGAGGAGCAGCTGCGTCCTTAGACTATTTCCGTTACTCCCTTTGCCTTTCTGTAGCTCAGTCTTCTGGTCTACCTTTAGGCTCCCGGAACACCTGCTCCTCTTCCTTCATCCCGCCTTTCCAGCCTCTTCCAGCACACACAGTGCTTCTCCTTCTCATCTCCCCAACCTCAGTGTGTAATTTCCTCAGTGTGGCCCCAGCTGGCATTCTCTCGTGTACTTCTTGCTCATTTTCTTAGCACTCATCACAGTTTGCTCCCCTACAGGATGTATGTAAATATCACTCATTGTATGTACTGCATGTTGGTTGTTGGGTAATGGTCATTGCCTGTCTCTCCCACAAGATAGAACTTTTATTATGGGGACAGTTTTATATTTTTTATTATAATTTAGTCTTATGTTATTTAGGAATTCTTTTATTATGCATATAGCATCAGGGAATGTATGGTCTCTAGAATAATGGAGCTTTAAAAATTATTAATATCATGTGTTAATTTACTATGGAGTTAAGAAATGTTTCTACTGACTGTATGTTTGAGGAAAGAAATAAGAAGGTGCCTATGGTAGTTTACACACTTGGTATCCAGCCTCTTGTATTGGGAGGATGTGGGAGGTGAGATGTGGCAGGCAGAGGACGGTTACAGGGTGAGTCCCTAACCCCTGACTCTGGCCCGAGTCTCTGCTTTGGTCTGCCCCTGGGCTGGGAACCATTATAAGCCCCCACACCAAGACTGGAACATCATTTGTCATGTTCCATTCTCTCTCCTCATGAAACTAAAACCCAAAATGAACCCTTCCTGGCAATTGTTTCTGAGCAAGTGTTTAGTCAGAGTACTTTTTATTGTTCTATGTGATTTTCTTTTCTTTGAACTGCTTTTTTTATGTACTTGAGTCATCATTATGTATGACTATTGGTAATTATTAATTACATAATTTGGTTTTTTTTTTTTGATTAGGTTTTTTTGAGACAGGGTTTCTCTGTGTAGCCCTAGCTGTCCTGAAACTCACTCTGTAGACCAGGCTGGCCTTGAACTCAGAAATTTGCCTGCCTCTGCCTCCCAGAGTGCTGGGATTACAGGTGAGTGCCACCACCGCCCGGCTACATAATTGTTAATTGCTTATTTATAGCATTTTACTTTATACGCATGTTCTTTGTTTTTGAACTTATGGGGTGGGGTGTTCAGATCTTTTTTCATATACTCAATATAAATGACTTTGGTGTCTTTAAGTTGGATCTAGTCTTTTTTTTAATTTTTTTTATTTTTACAGAATATTTAATTTTCTTTTTGAAATACTCTCCAATTATTCACAAAAGTTTTTATTGGTCATTTTCTATTGTTAAGTTGTTGTCTAAAGCAAATACTGGAAAGACAAATGATGAATGCTAATGCGGTATGCGTCAGATATTCAAATAAGAATCTTGAATTTTTGCAAGTGACCTAATCTTTGTTCTAAAATGGCTGTTACTATGGTAACTTTCAGGGAACCCTTCAAGATTTAAAAAAAAAAAACCCATAAAACATAGCTTAACAATTTGCCATTTCTACCACTATTTTTTTAAATTGTTATATTTTTTATTTACATTTCAAATGATTTCCCCTTTTCTGGGTCCCCACTTCCCGCAAGTCCCATAAGCCCTCTTCCGTCCCCCTGTTCTAGTCTTATAGCATTTGAATTTGATTTATTAATATTTATTGTAATTAATAATCTGTTTGAATTCATTTCCTCAAAATTTATTTTTCCTCATGTTCTTCTTGGCTTCTCTGAAAGTCTTGCTCTCTGTGACATCGACAGTCTTTGTCTTGTTCCTCTTCCCTTTGATCATGAGCCGGTTTTAGAGTCATAGATCAGGACTGTACAAACACTACAGAGATGGCTCAGCAGTTAAGAGCCTGCACTGCTTTTCCAGAGCCCAGCGTGCATGTTAGGTGGGTCACATCTGCCTGAAGCTCCAGCCAGAGGGATCGCATAGCTCTGGCTTCTGTAAGGCCTTGTTTGTACTCACATGCACTCCTCACACAAAGATGTACACATTACACATAATTTTTTAGGGGAAAACAATAAACAGCACTTTGTCCATACTGGGCCAACTGCCTGGTCTTGTGAATACACCATTTTGCTGGAGGTCTATTTACCATAGCTGTTCACCTCTGCTTTGTCTATGGCTGTTGTTAGGTTATACAGCAGAAGAAGCTGTGACACACCACGCAATGGAAAGAGCTGTAAATATTAATTACTGTCTGTCTTCCATAGACCCTTCCTTTCTCATAAGTTGTGTACTTTAATTTGTACATAATGCCAAATTTTAGCATGTATATTTAACTCTAAATTTTATTTATGAAACTTAAACTTATTCACTGCAGACTTGGACTGAAATAGAGAGAAATTAGAATACTTTAAACAGCTGCTGAAATCTCCCGTTGTTGTGAGACTATTAACTTGTGTATTTTTAATTTTTAATTTTAAATCAACTTTATTGATTTAACACAAAATGCATCCATTCTAAGTATAAAGTTCTGGGAATATACTTTGTTGTCTTGAACTCCCCGAATCAAGAAGTTCTTAGCTTATGAACTAGTTTTTTTCTTGGTGTGTCCCTTTTGGAGACTTTTAGAGGATGTGTGTATGGCTTTAGCCTATTATTCAGTTGCTAATTGATTGGTAAGGCTCATAGCTGTTGGACTGAGTAGATTCATCCCATGCTTAATTGTCTGCCTTCACAGTCATCCTTTCTATTAAAAACAAAGAAATGGAAAGTCACAGTGTTGCTATCGTTTGCAGTCAGAGGTACTCTAACACCTGACTAAAGAGTAAAGTGAAATCTGTTGCTAGGCAGCCGTCAAAGCACCTAGCAACTGTGATGTCTCAGACATTAGGAACCTTAGGGTCCCTTCAGAGCCTGTGATGCATATTGCACACAGAAGATCTGTACTCATCTGAATGAGAAGAAGCTTACGAGTCTAGAAAGCAGCAGGAAAGAGCTTTGTGGAATCCTGCTTTGGCTTGTAGTGTCTAATACTTGAAGTCACTGTTACCCTTCTGTGTACCCTTTAAAAATGATTAGTTATTGCTCACAAGTGTGTGTACTGTCAGCTGATCATCCCTCCATAGGACACCCCGAGTCCTTAAGCACAGGCCCCATTCAGTCCTTGGGAGGGACACAGAGCTGGCCGAGGACGACTGTCTCTCACCCGCCAGCCTCTCCACACGGCCTCTCCCTGACTTAAGCTCAGGATGCGATTCTGCTCCTCAGTCCCCACACTGGGGGGGAGGGCAGGGGGCACTGTGCAGCTGGTGTGGCCTCGTTCACTAGGATGCTTCTCTGTTCTGTTTTTCTGTGCCTTTGAGCTGTCCTGTCACGCTTTTGTGGATTTCTGAGGTTCTTACTTCCTTTTTATGTACGTGACACTTCTTCAGCAGGTCAGCATTTAGTCTACCATCTTACTTAATAGTTTTATTTCATCTGAAATATAAATCTTCCGAGTGAGTCAGATGCTTAAATAAGTTTCCGCTCAACATTCATCTCACTCGAGTTCAGAATACTCTGAAGAATGGTAAGGTAATGAAAGGAAATATGGCATCAATCTGTACCAAAACCTTCAAGACTGATTTCAAGTATACCTGAGTCATCTGACCTACTTAGTCCCAATTTGCCCAGATTGCTGCCACGACGACCATGAAGCCAGCGCTGGTGAAGTAACCGGAGTGAATATTTCACTCCCTGTTCACACTCAGCGGCCACCTATGTGTGCTAAGTGTGCTAAGATAGAGATGTGGACTTGGCGGTGGCTTAGAAATGAAGAACTTAGGGCTTTCATCCATGGTTCTTTGGAGTATGAAAGATGCACAGATATGCAGGCTAGCAGGATGCAGAGCTGGTTCTCAGCTCACACAGAGTTGCTTCCAGTGACTGTGCTCCTTTAGCAACTTTTATAAACTGTAAGTCTGCCCGCCATTTCCCATGTCATTCAGGAGCCTGGGCTTGCCAGAGGCTTGTCAGTCAGGAAGCCTGTTCTTTACATCTTCTACCCCTTCCTCAGAAGAACCTATTATAAGTCAGAATTTATGCATTTTCATCCTCCACAGGGCATGCATCATTCCTTAGTCTTCTAGTTTATTTTCCCATTTTTCAAACATTTAATAAACTAAATAATAGAATGTCATATGTGGCAGATCCTAGATGCCACCTCCATAGGGCCTGACCCAGCTCCTCATTGGAAGAGGGAAGGGAGGAAGCAGGCCGCAGAACATAGCACAGTGTCGGGGAGAGAGAGGGAGGGAGGGAGGAAGGGAGGGAGAGAAGGAGGTCTGTGTTCTTCACTGTGTGGGTGTACAGGGCTAGGAGAAGATCGAGAACCAGTGCCAGGCAGTGCTTAGATAAACATGTCTGCTGCGAGGTCTTTGATGTCTATTTTCCTTTAGTCTGTGCCATGTGCACCTTAGTTATCATTAGCTCTAAAATGGTTGGAGGTAATCCCCTCTAATAGATGATCAGTCCTCTAATAGATGAACAACCCTCTAATAGATGAGCAACCCTCTAATAGACTAGCATGGGAAACCATTGAGGGAGACGGTGCTTTGTCATTGGAGACCTGTATAACCATTGGCATTAATCCTCTTCTAGAAGATTCTTCATATTCCTAGAACTGAACCGTTGAGCAGCTAACTAGTCAAGCACCTCTGTCAGATGGCTTCTCATCATTGTCTGAATGGCGAACCTAGAATCTTAAGACACAGCAAAAAGTGAGAGAAGGGAATTATGGAAATTTCTTTTACAAATTTTTACCAGACCAAAAAAATGTGAGTGGCCTGGGGATACAGCTCAGTCAGTAGAGTGCTTGTGTGCACTGCTCAGTCAGTAGAGTGCTTGTGTGCACTGCTCAGTCAGTAGAGTGCTTGTGTGCACTGCTCAGTCAGTAGAGTGCTTGTGTGCACTGCTCAGTCAGTAGAGTGCTTGTGTGCACTGCTCAGTCAGTAGAGTGCTTGTGTGCACTGCTCAGTCAGTAGAGTGCCTGTGTGCACTTTATTGAGGACCTGAATTGGGATCCCTAGCACCCACATTAAAACAATAACAACAATGGCAACAACAACAACATCAACAACAACAGCAGCAGCAGCAACAACCCAAAACAAAACCAAAAATCAGTATGGCAAAACTCCCATCTCTAACCCCCAAGTTAGGGTAGGGGACAGACCGAGACAGGTGACTTTCCCAAGTTTGCTGGCTAGCCTTAGCCAATTGATCAGCTCTAGATTCAGTGAGAGACCCTGTCTCAAAAAATAAGATAGAAGGGCTAAAGAGATGGCTCAGTGGGTAGGGGCACTTGTCTTTACAGAGGCCCTGCGTTTGATTCCCAGCACCCACATAGTGGCTCACAACTGTCTGCAACTCTAGTGCAGTAAGGGATCCAGTGACCTCTTCTGTCCTCCACAGGCACCAGGCATGCATGAGGTATACAGATGTATGGACATGCAATCAAAATACTCATACATATAAAATAAAATAACTAGCCTTATAATAAACTAAGTACAAAATATAAGGTAGAAGAGGAAGACACCCAGTGCCAGCCTCTGGCCTCCACATGCATGTGCACCAAACACTCATGCCTTCACATAGACATGCACATACAAACACTCATGCCTTCACATAGACATGCACACACAAACACTCATGCCTTCACATAGACATGCACACACAAACACTCATGCCTTCACATAGACATGCACACACAAGCACTCGTGCCTTCACATAGACATGCACACACAAGCACTCATGCCTTCACATAGACATGCACATACAAATACTCATGCCTTCACATAGACATGCACATACAAATACTCATGCCTTCACATAGACATGCACACACAAACATGCATGCATTCACATGTACATATAAACATGAATGCATTCACATATGCAAACACATATCACATACAGAAAAATGTTATAAAATCTTCAAATTAAATGTAAAATACTTCTTAAAAGTTTGTATGCATAAAGAAAACTTAACAAAAATTTGAGATGATATATCTAGCATTTATACTTAGAAAGCCATTGAGTTTAAATTACAGTGTGACTTGAGAACCTGTCTTGACAATCCCTGATGTTGTTCCAGCTCAGTCTCTTTATTTTCATAAAGCTGGATTTTCTCTCAGCCTCACTAAGAGACATGTATAGCCACAAATGACACTTTGTTGTTATTTACATTAGATAGCTGCTGTGCCAAAGAGTAAGCGTGTTAGGGAGAGTACTTGGGCAGAACAGAATGTTTGGATGCCATTCTACTGTGAAATTATCATAACTCTGAAGTACCACAGAGAAGCTTCTCTGTTAAAGGAATAACTGAAAACAAACCATGATGCTTCACTTACCATCCTGTGGGAGTTACTGACCTGCGTTGGGGAATAAACTAGTGCTCTTCCCTGTGTATCAAATTTCATAAGGCCTGCGTCTGAATAAGGCAGATTCCTGGGGTTGGGGGGGAATGGGTATTGCCCACCATCAAGTCTTCAGTTCAGTTGTTCTCAAACAGAGCATTCACAGAGACAGCTCGGATGCCTCCAGTGCAGGCCCCAGCCCTTCTCTAGAGCTATGGAACAAGCACGGTCCACAGGCTCAGGACCAGCGTTTGAAGAGTTACTGTCTAGCATAGTAGTGGCTCCATCGGCCCACCCCCACCCAGCTCCAAGATGTTTCTTCTACGTTTGCTTGGGTTTTTGTTGTTGTTGTTGTTGTTGATGATGATGCTGATGTTGTTGTTATTGATTTTTTTGTGTATATCACATCTTATATCCCAGTCCCATCTCCTGGCCCCTTTGTACTCATTCTTTACCCTTGCAACCCCCCCTAAAATATAAACAAAACAACAACAAAATCAATGATAAAATAAAAGCATAGAAAACATCTCATCGTGGAAGCTGTAGTGTGTCACAGCATGTCCCACAGGATTTCCCTCTGTCTACACATCTTCACTTGTAAATGTTCACTGCAATGAGTCTTTGGTCTGGCTCAAAGACTCTGGCTTCTGCCACACCATTAGTACTGGATCCGGTTGTTGCCCTCCTGTCTCATGGAAAGTCTTCTGCTTTGGAACCGCAGGACCTGCCCTTTCATGCCCTCCAGCAGTTCACAGATGGTGGAGATTTGGGGATGGGCCAACTCAGAGCCCTGGGTCTGGACCTGGAAGTATATTAGAGAGCTGCCCCAGCTAGCCCACCCAGTGCTGCCGCCTGCAGGGGCAGCCTCAGCCCTCCAGCACTGCCCCAGCTAGCCCACCCAGTGCTGCCACCTGCAGGGGCAGCCTCAGCTCTCCAGCACTGCCCCAGCTAGCCCACCCAGTGCTGCCACTTGCAGGGGCAGCCTCAGCTCTCCAGCACTGCCCCAGCTAGCCCACCCAGTGCTGCCACCTGCAGGGGCAGCCTCAGCTCTCCAGCATTGCCCCAGCTAGCCCACCCAGTGCTGCCACCTGCAGGGGCAACCTCAGCTCTCCCGCAGTCCTGCTCTTTGTGAGCGACCAGAGCCAGTTTCACTCTGCTGGCCAGCACAGGAGCCACTCTCCCAGTTGATGCACTTGTGGCCCCTAGTGACTGGTGATTCTTGATTGTCTTAGGGTTTTATTGCTGTGAGGAGACACCATGACCATGGCAACTCTTACCAAGGAAAACATTTCATTGGAGCTGGCTTACAGTTCAGAGGTTTAGTCTGCTATGCATGGCAGGGAAACATGGTGGCATGGATGCAGACATGGTGACAGAGAGGTAGCCAAGAGTTCTACATCTAGATCCGCAGGCAGCAGGAAGGGACAGTGAGCCACTAGGCCTGGCTTCAGTTTCTGAAACCTCAAAGCCCCCCCCCCCCCCCAGTGACATTCTTCCTACAGCAAGGCTACACCTCCAATAATACCCCTTCCTATGAGCCTGTGAGGACTGTTCTCCTTGAGACCACCACACTGACACAATAAGGCCCCTCCCTATGAGTCTGTGGGGGCCGTTTTCCTTGAGACCACCACACTGATGTTCAGAGGTTTGTGCGGTTCCTCCCATATTGACTCTTGGACTTGACTGTGACTTTAGCACTTACATTCCTAAGGCATGCTGCAGTCACAGGCTTGCTGAGCACACGTGCATTGGACTTTGTCTTGGAGTGCTCCAGTTAGAAATCAGTGTGCGGGACTAAGAAGCTCTAATGAAATCATCTGGAGTCTTGCCCTCAAGACGAGCTATAGCTTTCAGAAGCTTCAATCTAATTCCACGATTTGCTGACAAGCCCCCAAAAAGCAGAGCTGTGGCTTCATTCCTCATGTTAGGGCACTTGGGAACAACCCCCTGCCTCACAGCCATCTCAGGGCCTACAAATTGGTAGACTCAGAAGGGTGGGGCAATCAGTCCAGCACAGGGACTGAAAAGCTGACTGTGACCAGCAGAGGCCGCTGCTAAGCAATGAGGAACATGAAGGCCTTTGGGGATGGATGTCTGCCACCCAATACAGTTCAGCCTAGAGCAGCAGAAAACGGGGGAAGACGATGCACACTCCTTTCTGGTTTTCTTGTACTTTTACAGACATTTTACTTAATCATATTTTATACTTTCTTCTATGCATCTTTTTTGGTCATCTCCATAACCCCCATGCACTTATCTAATTTTGTTTTTTCTTTTCTTTTCTTTGGTTTTTTATATTTTTATATTTACCTGTTATTATGAACTTTCCCATGAATCTTTAGATTTTTCTCCTCCAATCTCTTTCTCTTTGCTCTTGCCTTCTTAATTCTTCTCCATTCCTTTTCTTTATTTCTTCCTTTCTTCTTGTTCTTTCCTTTCTCCTTGCCTCTTCATTTACCTTAATTGTCAATAAAAAATAATAATGTGTATGTGGTAAAGCATAAGGGGATGATCCTCCCAGAGCCACGCAGCCACCTCTGAAGGGGGAAGGCTAACCCTGGAGAGCCCTGTACCAGGAGCTCCCGCTTGTGATGTCACTGGTAGTTCTCTCCAGAACTATTTATTAAATTTCACATGCATGCTATATGCTGTACTATAGATTTACTTCTATTTACAACTCTTATATGGAAATTAAGTTAGTGAAACATAAGATATATCGTATACACGCATACATATATGAGTATGCTTATGTATGGGTTGGACATTTTAGAAGAACATTGGAGAAATTAACACAGCAATGAGCGCCTTTAAAAGCTAAAGAATCTCAGGTAGGGGAAAATTTACTTGATCCACAACTTCATTTTCATTTTATGTGTTTCATGCTTTCCAAATTAAAGAATAAAGAGTAGGGGAAATTAAGTTAAAACTAACTGCACACTTATGATTTCCTTTGGTTGGGTAGGTTGAGTTGTGGACATTGAGAGGCTGTGACTTTTTTGTGGTCCTCTCAAGAGTCTGCGATTCCAGGCCTGCACCATTCTGTCCCACAAGAGCTGGATTTCTTGTTAAGTCTCCAGGCCATGCTCATGCTGCTCAGTGCTGGCACCATACTTTGAGGAGCCCAACAGCAAAGCTGTCCCATTATTAACCTGCTGGAGACCAGGGGCAAAGTGGTCTGTGCTGTGAAAATAGTACACGCCGTACAGGCAAGGGCAAGAATTCGATTATAGTACACGCTGTACAGGCAGGGGCAAGAACTATTTATTTGATTTGTAGCCAATTTGTATCTATTTTGAAGCCTGTGTATGAATGGCAATATAGTCTTTCTGAAGTTATGCCAGAGCCGTTTGAAAACAACAGAAGAAACAGTGTTCTTGAAATATCGTGTCTAGCCTTGCAGGTCTCCTTAGCTGTGACTTTGGGTAGCTAAAACAAGCAAAACTGTGTAGTCATTTAAAAATACTTGCACAGCCAGGTAACCTCGAGAAGCTTTTAAAATATGTTTCTTGAAAAGGTGACAAACAACAGAATTAATTTTAGGTCAGGAAAAATATTTGTTTTGTCCGTATTTAGACAGATGTTTACATGGCTTAGAGTTAGCTTTTCAGTCTTTTTGTGGTGTTTGGCTCTGAAAGAAACAAATTTCTACCAGTGGGTTTTCACGTATGTAGCATCCTTGTGCTTCACTCTAGAAGCTCGGAGCCATCTTCAAGTAGGAATTGCTCTTCTTCCCGTCCCTAACAAGCTCACCTCTCAGATCAGGGAGCTTTGTCGGTTTCTGGCTTTCCCTAGTCCCCTTCTTTGTCTTCTCCTTGATCATTTCAGTCTTAAACCTGTTATTGCAACCTGGCTATCTGTTCCTGACCTCCTTTGCTATGTTAAACCTATCTTGTGACACTGTATCTTGTGACAGTAAGGACTGGTGTTTGATTGCTCTTCCCTGGGAGTCCTAGTATCTGCCCACCTCTTCTGTCCACACTTTGTTGGTAAGGAGCCTGCCTGTACTGTTTTCCACTCCCTCAGTTACAGTTGGATCAGTTTTAATGTGCAGGTGCTACATCCCCGGGTAAATCTGTACAGCTCTATTGGTTTCTCCTTCCATTGCCTTGCGAGTTCTGAGTAATCCTTATTAGATAGTTGGTAAGGAAAATGTTCACTTTAGATCTAGATGTGTGGTATAAGTGGAGGGTCACTAATGATATTGGTTAAATCAGATGTGATTTGTAAGTCTAACCTAGCTTAACAACCAGGTTGAATTTTATGGTTGGGTAATGGATCAATATGAGGTCCTAAGTGTCTTTCTTAGTTCTTAATTTAATGGTTAAACTGAATCTAAGCTATTGTGTGTTACTAATGTGTGTTACACATTAATGCAATTATACTAACTTTTTTACTTATTTTTGGAATAGTAGCATAAACCACAATAAGTCAGCTGTATTTTGGATCTTAAGTGGTCTCTCAGTACTCATATGTTAATGGCAGACTTTATGGTGACATTGGGAGGTGGGGCCTGGTAGGGGTTTTAGATCATCGAAGATGTGGCCCTAAGGTGGATGAGGGGCCAGAGTCCTCCTCTCTTGCTTCCTGGCCGTGAGGTGAATGCTTTGCTCTGTGAGGCCAGTCTGCTGTGCTAGGTTAATCACAGGCCTAAAAGCAACATGTCATTGAATGAAACGTGCCAAGCTGTGAGCCAAACAGATTTTCTTAAATTGACTTTTCAGCTGTTGAGTGGTAAGGGAAGCTGCCTGAGACAGCCAGACCAGTCTGTGGGCTTCCGAAACACACTGCGAGTGAAAATTCCCACCGAAGTGGTATTGCTTCATAACGTTTCTGTAGAGAAGACAAATATTTCCACATAGCTTTATACACAGGGTTTTTTTGTTGGATTAGCAACAAATTTTTTTTTCTGTTGAATGTAGCAATCCTTGTGATGTCTTTGGTGCTTTATTGCAAATAAATCTAAATGCTCATAATCTTCACCTTTGGTTTATGATAATCACATTTTTAAAAACACACTACTATTTTTTAGTTATCATGTCTTTTATTTCACTAGATATGAATATTGAAGGCAATAAAATTTCTGTAATGTTGTTTAAATTATTATTTAGCATATCATCTACATATCTGTTTTGTTAGTTTATATACTCTTGGCTGTATATAGATTAAACGTTCCTTAACAAATCATACATGAATAAAATATAAATTTTTTTGTGGAGATTTTCACTATTTTCCCATCACTTAAAGTTTCTTTTATAAAGATTCTCTGTGTATCTTTATCTTGATGACCTAATCACTCTCAAAGGGTTTGTTTTCTAATCCTGTACTTGATTATAGCCAGAGGCTAACAATGTATGCTCCCCCATTTGCTAATATATCCCATTAGCTTAGGGTCTCCACATAGAACGTTCGGTCCACAGGACTACTATGAGTCTTGAATGAAGGGGCATGTGACTAGTACATACAACATGTGTGAGAGGAGAACCGTCAAGAGGCCATTTTACTCACATGGGTGCTGCTCCTGGCTGAGGTCAGCTCCCCTCTGCAGAGCTGCTTTTGCCTAAGGTGGGGGGGGGGCCCGAGTGTTCAGTGTCTTTATTGTCCCACTGCCGTGCACAATCGCAGCTGTTCTGCCCACACTCACCATTCTGATGACAGTTTTGAGTAGAGTGAGTCTTCCCTTGACACGATGTCATTCTCCTGAAGCCAGGCCTGGCCTTGGCCTTACAATTCCCCTTCTCTCACCTCGGTCTCACACTTGGATGCTGGGATTCAGGTGTGCGCCACAATGCCTGGCCCCACTTCATTCCTTCCTGAAGCTGTTTTAGCTATTCTCATTTTTGTTATATTTCCATGTAGTTTTAGAATAGTCGTATCTGTATAAAATTTTACTAGAATTTTGATAGAGATCATGCTAAACTTGTCAACTTAAAGAGAAATATAGCTTGTTAATGTGCATCTTGAGTCTTATCATCTTGTTGAAACCAGTTATTACTTCTGTGACTATGTTATAGATTAACATTTCTAATATGGGAATCTTGGTTAGAGTTTTTCCTTTCTGATCCAAATGCCTCTAACTTCCTTCTTGCTTCAGTTCATTGTCTTAAACTCTGACAACACATCAAGATGAAGGAGTTTTCCATGTTTTTTTTCTTTTTTTTCCATGTTTTTTTTTCCATGTTTTTATTTCTAAGTTTATATATTTTTTTAAATATAAGGGTATTGCACATTTTTTTAAAGTTCTTTTCTGCATCATTGATATGACCATGCGTTCTTTTTCATAGGTTACTAGTATTGATACATTAATGAATATGGCTTGTGAACCTGATATAAGTCCTACTTGATATTTAATTATTCTCATATGTTGATGAATTTTTTGGCTTTCTCCCTGCTCCCCCCCATGGGGTTTCTTTGTGTAACAGAGTCCTTGCTGTCCTAGACCTACTTTGTAGACCAGGCTGACCTTGAACTTACAGAGGTCCACCTACCTCTCACCTCCCTAGTATTGGGAATAAAGGCGTGCACCTCCACACCAAGCTCCTGACTTATATTAAGAAATTTTATATCTCTGTTGATAGGTAATTTTATTTCTTGTACTATCCTGTATAATAATAATACCAGTTTCAAATGAAATAATAATTATTTAGTTTATATTGTACTTTTTTCATACACTGTTATATTTTTGTATTAATTTATATGCATTTTAAAATGTGACCTTTAAAATGTGATTTTAAGGTATGAGTAACAGTTGTAAAAATAGACTTCTTTTTACCTTCTCGTTTTATTATATAATTTTCTTGTTTTATTTTCAATAATTCCATAATGACCATCTTCTTATACAAAGCCTATAATACATATCCTATTTATCTTTATAATATTTTCTAGGGATAGAATTTATATGTTTTATTTTTTAGGTGAGCATGCAAAATAATAGTTATGGCATTTTCATACTTACATTTTTTAAATTTTATTTCATTCATATTTAAAGCTCAGCAGGGCTAATAGGAACCTATGAGTTCCTTTTCCATCTATGACTACTGATAAGTCCAGTCTTTCTTGCCCAGAACAGACAGCCACAGAAGTATGATAGGTACATCAGTCTTAGATAGTATTTATAAGCATACTCTGGCTCTTGCATTCTTTTTTTTTAATTCGATATATTTTTTATTTACATTTCAAATGATTTCCCCTTTTCTGGCCCCCCACTCCCCGAGAGTACCATTAGCCCTCTTCCTTCCCCCCCTTTTCTCCCATCCACCCCTTCCCACTTCCCTGTTCTGGTTACGGAAGAATGGATGCAAAAAATGTGGTATATATACACAGTGGAGTACTATTCAGCCATTAGAAACAATGAATTCATGAAATTCTTAGACAAATGGATGGAGCTGGAGAACATCATCCTAAGTGAGGTAACACAGTCTTGCATTCTTTTTGCCCCCTTTTACATGATATTCTCTGAGTCTAGAGAAGGTTTTATAAATATTTGGTTTACGTTTAATCAATTAACTGTCCCTTATTCTCAGCACTTTGAGCAGCCAAGACTCCATATCTATACCACCATTCATTGTAAGGAGAAGCCTCTCTGATTAATGCTGAAAGTATTGTTTCCCTCTGCATAAGAAGATGGAAAGGTCTCCTATGCCCATGGATCAGCAGGATGAGCATAGTACAGTGGCCACCTTACCAAAAGCAATCTACAGATTCAATGCACTCTCCATCAAAATTCCAGCACAATTCTTCACAGCACTTAGAAGGACAATTCTCATCTTCATGTGGAAAACCAACAAATCCAGGATAGTAAAAACAATCCTGAACAATAAAAGAACTGCTGGAGGTCTCACCCTTCCCAATTTCTAGTTGTACTCTAGAGTAGTGGTAATAAAAACAGCGTGGTGTTGGCATCAAAATAGACACGTTCATGGACGTGAATTGAAGATACAGACATAAATCCATATTCCCATGAACACCTGAGTTCTGAGTAAAGATCCCAGAAATAAACACTGGGAAAAAAGATAGCATCCTCAAAAAAAGTGGTGTTGGTCAAACTAGGCGTCTGCATTTAAAAGATTGCAGATGAATCCATACTCATCACCATTCACAAAACTCAACTCCAGATGGATCGTAAACGTGAGCCTGATAGAAGAGAAAGTGGGGACTATCCTTGCATTCATGGGCATAGGAGAAGACTTCCTGAACAGAACACAGGCCTTAAGGTCAATAATTAATAGATGGGACCTCATGGAACCGAAGAGCTTCTATAAGGCAAAGAACACCATCGTTTGGACAAAGCAACAGCCTACATAATGGGAAAAGATTTTTACCAAGTTTATACCCAATAGAGGACTAAGATCCAAAATAGATAAGGAACTCAAGAAATTGGATATCAAAAAGCCAAAAATAATCTAAAATTTAAAATATGATATAGATCTAAACAACTTTCTATAGAGGAAACTCAAATGGCTGAGAAACACACAAAGAAATGTTCAGCATCCTTAGCCATCAGGCAAATGCAAATCAAAACTACTTTGAGATTCCATCCTACACCTATCTGAATGGTTACCATCAATAACACAAGTGTCAGCTCATGCTGGCAAGGTTGTAGAATAAGGGGAGCACTCCTCCATTGCTGGTGGAAGTACAGCCACTATAGGAATCAGTATAGAAGCTTCTCGGAGCACTGGGGCTCTGTGTACCTCAAGCTCCAGCTATGCCATTCTTGTACATATACCAAAGGATGCTCCATCCTACCACAAGGACACTTGCTCAGCCACGTTCACTGCTGTTCTATTCATAATAGCCAGAAACTGGAAACAACCTAGTCCCTGGACACAAGATTTAGGAACTGTGTCCAAAATAAAGGAACTGTGGTACATTTGCACATCAAGTGTTACTCAGCTATTAAAAATAAAATGACATCATAAAATTTGCAGGTCAATGAATGGAACTAAAAGAAATCATCCTGAGTGAGATAACCCAGACTAAGACAGATAAACATAGTATATAGTCACTTATATGTGGATATTAGCCATTAAATAAATAAAAGCTAACATAATCTGTAGACCCAGAGAGGTTAGTTATAGAGGAAGGGACTGGGGTGGGGGACACATGGATGGCCCTGGGAGGGGCAAATAGAATAGATTTTATTTGTGGACTGGAGGTAGATTGGAAAGCGAATGGGAGGATGAAGTGGGGAGGGAAAGGAGCAATAGCATTGAACAAGAGAATGTGGGAGGGGCAGACAGCTAGAACTGAGGAGCATTTGAGGGATGATGAGGAAAGCTAGTGGGGGAGCAACTCCCTAAAGTATAGTAGAGCAATCCTAGTGAGGTCTCCTAATAATGGGAGTCGCCAAGGGACTCTTCCAGTACCAAGGTTTTCATTCAGTTGTTGGCCAAGGGGCTCCTGTGGAAATCTCTAAATAACTCGAGCTGTTGCCAAGACTGTGGGTTACCCTAGGCTTACTGACTGTGGGGTCGCATTGCCGGGAGCAACACCCACACAGCTGATTTACCATGGAGAAGCCAAGCTGGAGCCCACGTGGAACCTTCACCTCTGTACTCTAGGGCCTTTAATGCGGGAAGGCACTCTGCAAGCTTTGAAAAGGAAAAGATAAACAGCGACTCCAGCTACAAACTCTTTGACCTTCAATCTGTCCTGCCTGCAAGCTATGCTCCAGCAGTGGTGACACAGAACTTGTGGGAGTAACCAACCAACAGGTGACTTGACTGATAGACCCTATCCCTGACACTGTTTGCGTGACCAAGAACCAGAGACTGATAGCCAGCGACCTAGGGTAAACCAAACACTACTGTTTTTTTTTTTTTTTTTTAAGGATCAATAAAATGACTCCTGTGGATATTCGTCCATGATCATAGGTCAGAGCCGTATTTAACCAAGCTATAGATCAGAGAAGCTTTCTCCTGCAACAGAAGGTAACTAATACAGGGACCCCACAGCCAGAGAGACAAAGGCAGGCAGGCAGACAGACAGACAGACAGAGACCTTGGAGTGCTCAACTCTGAATGGAACATCTCCATCAAATCCCTCCCCTTATAGCTCAAGGAGCCTTGGGAAAGAGAGAGCAAAAAGTCTGTAAGAGCCTGAGGGAGGAGGACACCGAGAGAACGCTGCCCTCTGAATCTACTGACCGAGGTGTGTGTGAACTCACAGAGACCGGAGCAGCAAGGACTGAGCCTGTAAGGGCCAGCACCAGATCCTCTGCACATAGAGATCACAGCTTTCGTTGTAGCATTTTTATGGGACTCCGGAGTGTGGGAGCGAGTGGGTCTCTGATCTTTGCGCCTGCTCTTGGGGCTTTTTTCCTTCTGTGGGCTTGCCTTGTCCAGCCTTGCTGTGATGGTTTTGTCTTATGTTTTTATCATGTTTGGATTTTATCTCCTAGCAGCCTGTCCTTTTCTAATGAGAGACAGAAAGGAGTGGGTCTGGAGCAGAGAGGGGGGAGCTGTGGTCAATATATTGTATGAGAAAAGAATATTTTCAATAAAATTTTTCAAAAAAAAATTATGGATGTTTAGAAGGCAGTTTGATGCCATGTTGGTTTAGCCAAACAACTGTAGTAAATCCCTTTACTGTGTCCATATCACCTCTTCAGCCATGGATTTTTTTTTTTTTTTGGACTGGGTTTACAGACAACTGCTAGCCAAGAAATCAATGATTGAGCCTTGATTCCAATCCAATGGGAAGTTTGTTACCACCCTCTCCAGTTGTGCCATATTGCATTAGTGTGTACATGTGGTCTGCTAGGTTGGGATTTTAGTTTATTAGGCCTCGCATCTTGGCAAGACTGATGCTTTTGCTCTCGTGGGCTTCATAACACCCGCCATTTTGAAATCTAGCCAGCAGGAGAAGTTGCCAGCTCAGTTTCAGCTTTCTTAGTATCTCATAACCAATGTTTGTGGTCTCTTCAGCAAAAGGGTCTTATCATCTAGTTCTGGTGGGTGTCCAGGAGGAATGACTAGCATTTATATCATTTGGGGGGACTTCTGGGACCTCCCTAGTCAGCAGGACATACCTGGCACTGAGATTTTTGTTTAATAAAAACTGTGACTTCCACGAACAGCCCATGTTTCAAATCCTGCAAGTCCCCTGATGTTCCCACTTTAATATCTTAATGAACCTTAAACAGTGTGTCAGAATCCCATTATGCTAGAATTGTAGTGCTGTAATGAGCTGGGCTGCCTTACCTGACAGCTCTTCAGCTCCCCTTAGATCCTATAGCCCAATGTCAGTTTTTTACCTTCCAATTTAATTCCTGCCAAAATATTTACTGTTCCTTTTATGTTGATTCCCATTGGTTTTAACTTGCCTATTTTTATCAACTTCCTTTATTTGAAGCAAGCTCATTTGTATTTAAAGGATTTACTACTTCTGAAAGTAACTATTTGAACTTGAAGGTAGCAGAGGATTTCCTTCTGGGTTTATGGTCTCCCCTTATTATCATTTCACTACTTTATTCAGAGAGATGTTCCCTTTTAACCTTTTTGGGGGTGGGACATCCTCTGCCCTCTGTGCTCAGCCCACATCAGAATGTCACAGGTTTATTCTTGGCTTTCGGCTTCAGCTGGTCCAGCTCAAGATGCAGCACTTCACTTCCTGTGTAAGCAGGTAGCCCGAGGAGAGCCCTGCTGATGCAAGGCAAGGAAGCCACCCTGGGTTCCCTGTCTCAGTTTACAGGACTCCAAGCAAAGGGGCTGTGCTGGGCTTGGGGAAGGCTCTGGACAGAGACTTGGCAACTGTGTTACCTCTGCTTGGTCGTTGCTTCTCTTGACTCTTAGCTTCATCCTTCTAGATACATTTTCCAGTACTTTGGAGAAAGGAGAGCAGCCAACCGTAGGGGGTTCACCTGTGTGAACACAGTGGAAAGTGTGTTTTCTCCAATTCTAGCCCTAAAAAAATAAATCCTAGGGAAGGACTCTGTAGCTTAAGCTAATTATGATTCCTAACTAAATTACCATGGCCTGGGAATCAAAGAGCTGTGATTCGTTTTTTGCTTAGACCTGGCTCCACCTCTTGACCTCTCCATGGAGGTTATAGTTACTGGGGTCTTTAGGAACTTGACAGTTCTCTTGCTAGTCAAATGGCTAGGAAATCACTTTAAAAGGAAATTGGGTATAGTCACAGGAGAGCAAGATGAAATGAAAAAAAAAAAAAAAAACCCTGCTATTGTATGAGTTGTTATGAGAAAGACATCTGAAAAGAAGCTTTTAAACAACCCAGGTGAGAGAGTCGGTGCGTGGAGATGGAGGAGTGGCTTGACAGGCAGACATTTAAGAGGTGACATTCGTGGCGTTGTAAGCAAGCTGTTTTAAAATGCAGCCGCTGTGTGAGCGCTAGCCCGTTAGGACACTCGGCTGTGTTTGACCCGTTTGTCCTTTGCTTCTTGGGACAGCATTTTGTTTGATTTTATTGCTGCGTGCCTGGGCTTCATTTACATAGTTACTGCAGTTTGTTCAGTCATATGGACATTTTCTATGGAGGACGGTGTGGAGGACACATGGTTACCGACTCTTTGTGTTCTAAGCTGTTAAACACAAAACTGCTCGCTTAAATGCTTCTGTGGCCTATCACCACACACAAGCAAGTGGCCATAAAAAGGCGGTATCCATGGATATTGAGCAGACTGGATAGCAGGCGTGGGAGCAGTAATTCCATATGACCTAGACTAGTAGGGAACTTTCAGATAGGAATCAGACCTGAGTGTGACTGTCCTTGACGGTAGTGAGTGCCATAACTGGGACCGTAGCACCCTACTTTCTTATCTGTAAGTAAAACTGTCACTCAAATGATCCATCCCACAAGGAAACAGAGCTTAATAGGATGCTAAATCAATAACATAGGTTTATAATAGATACAGACATTAGATTTATCTTTATATTGACTAGTGAAATACTGCCTCACACTCCCATCAAAATACAATGTTACAATATGTGACCTTTGTGTGACATGACATTCCTTTGTTATATTTGGAATACCAAGGCCTTTAAGTGTGTTGACACTTGCACAAGGCAGAAGCACGGTGAATATTGTAGTGCTTTGAATAGATCAAGTGAAATGCTAAATTATACTGTTGTGTATTGTACATTAAACTGTCACATTATTATGTGGAGAAAAGCCCCTCACAGAAGGGATATAATGGAGTACTGTGGATTCACCTGAACACTCTATGAGAAGAAATGGGAAGTACACAGGAACAACTTTCCAGAGTTAAAGTGTCTAGGAAAACTCACATCCTATACAGCTGTTCAAACTGTGAGCTCTGCTGAAGTCAACTACATGCATTTTTTTGTCATTAAATAACACTTTTATGTTGGAGTGATGTTTTTGTACACTGTAGATGTGTCTCTGATCTTCCTTGCCTGCCTGAAGCACCTTCTGATTGTTTAAAATAAAAAGCCTATGACCTTTGGCAAAGGAGAGTAGGAAGTCAGAACTTTCGGGCAGAGAGGGGAACTCTGGGAAGGAGTGAGGTGCGGAGGATTCGCTGCTGAGATATGGAAGTCAGATATCTGAAACTGAGTAGAGATTGAAGTGGAAACTTAAGGGTTCCTTGGAAAGTCAGCTGTGTTGGATGGTGTTTTGCTGTGGCAAACACATGGAGTGTTTTCCTGAAGTGGACACAGGTGAAAGACTAAGGCAGACTTGTGAAGGAACATTTCACTGAAGCAGACACAGGAAAGAGGATGTTCTGCTAAAGCGAGCACGATTAAGGACATGTGATGGAGGACTCTTTGCCAACAACACGCATGCATTGGTCTGCCTTACATCGTGTAGTTGAGCTCCATTTGTCAGGACTCTGCAAACTTGGGCTGATTGGATGCGCATACTGAGGCAAGGCCCACGCTGAGGCAAGGCCCGTGGAGAACACGTGATGTTTGGAGGATATTAATCAGACTCCGTGGAGCGACGGAGGCAGAGCTTGGCTTGCTGGTACAACTAGCTGTGCGACACTGGTGGGTCTGTCATCTTTGCTGATCTTCGCTTTGCTGAGAGAGGCACGGCCGAGAACTTCTCCTGGTGTTCCTGTTGGTCCCTCCTGCTAACTAGAGCTGAAGCTGAGGCCTGGCTGTCTCTGCTAAGTCCTGTCACCACTGTTGCTGTCCTGACTCTACCGAGCTGGACTGCTGCTGTATCTGTTAAGTGTTTGCAAGTGGATCGAGCTGCCGCTGCCTGCTCACCTGTGAACTGAACTGCTGGTTTCCAGACGACACAGATGGGAGTTGCTCCAAAGAACCTTTCTAAACAGGCCCACTTTCCAATATCCTTTCTTTCTCACTCCCTCTGGTGGGTGGTGAGCTAAAAGGGAGGTTAAAGTGTCTAAGAACCACTTAATTCAAATTAAGGTTTGAACAAACTGAAGTTAAAAGGGGTCACCAGCCCCGTAGCAGAGTCTTGACTAGTAGTATAGAGTTGTAAGTTGCTTGGGAAGAAGCTGGCTTAAGGCCTAGGCATTAATTCATAAATAAATAAACCCTCGTGTTGTTATTCTGGAACAGGAATGACAAAGGCTAATGGTTACACTTTTACTTGACAAATGGTTGCTTTTAGACCTAATTATGGAAAGACTTTTCTTTACAATTAAATAAGCGTGTAATTTTTATTTGTTAAATTATCGTGTATATACATGTTTCACCTCTATGTATGTCTGTACACCATCTGTATGCCTGGTGCCCTCAGAGGCCAGAAGGCGGCTTTGGATGCCCTGGAACTGGTGGGACAGATGGTTGTGAGCCACCGTGAAGGTGCTAGAGACTGAACCCGGGTCTCCAGGAAGAGCAGCCAGTGCTTTTAGCCACCGAGCCACCTCTCTAGACCCTAAGTTTAAGTGTGCACATCATTTTAAAGAGAACAGCTAGCAATAGTTATTGCTGCAGGTAAAGCCCAAGGGAAGACTGTAAATGAAAACTGAAGTCTCAGAGAACAGCCTCTGCCAACTTGAGCTTGGTTAGGATTAGAGGGTTAGAGGGTCGGAGGGTTAGGGTTAGCTTCCCAAACATACAGTGTGCGGGTGCTGGGAGTGTCCTCAGTTTGTTAGCTGTGGCAGAACAAACTGTGTCAGCATTTGAAAGGCCTCCACAATGCAGCAAACTGGTGCTTCCCGGATGATCACTATGTGGTACAAACCGGGTATGGACAAAGTATATGATAGACCAGTGCATTTAATATTGTGGCAGAAATCAAAGCATTGCCATGTTATGCTTTGCAGTGACCATTTAAGAAACTACCACTTGTCATGTAAAGGATATGAATGTTTGTCTTGAATTGCTATTAAAATACTCCACCATTGCCCAACCAAATATGCATAGCCAAAACATCATAGACTGACAACCAAAGTATATATAAGAACCCAGCTGCCCTCCGTTAACTTTGAAGTTCAAGAGACTTTAGAAATATATAAAGCAGTGTCTCTCTTATCACTAGTAAATATTCACTTTTCCTCAAAGTACTTTCTGTTAACATACAAAGTTTCGTTATATTTAAATTATATATATATGTTATATTTAAATTAATGACTTTTAAAATTCCTGTTTTAATTTATAATAAATACTGTTAGATAGAATCTATATAAATAACAGTTCTTTTGAATCTTAAAAATTTCTAAGAATTAAAGGGTCCATGATCGTAAAACGTTTGAAAACTACAATGAACACCACATTTTAAAAAAAATCTGCAAACTTCAGAGAAACCCATGTTCTCACTGTGTGGTTGATATCACCAGGCCTTTATTTACTTGTGTATAATTTGAGAAATAAGTCCACCTCTGGCTTGCTTTCAGCCCCCATCCCAAGTCAACTAAAATAGCACTACTGGGTTGCAATTCTGATAGTAAATAAAAATGCACATTAAGACCTCATTCTCGCTTGGCAACTGGACATTCCAAGTACATATCTTGATGGTTTAGCATATGGTATGTATATGTGTGCACAAGTGTGTATAAGAGACAGAAAGGGAGATAGAGTTGTAGTTTACTTGAAAATTCCAAGTTATCTTTTAGGCAACACACAGTGATTGCTATCACAGCTCACAGCAGCCAAGGATGCTTACACTGGGTCTGCATAAGAATGGGCCCCTCATGCTGGAGAGATGACTCAGTGGTTAAGAGCACTGACTGCTCTTCTGAAGGTTCTGAGTTCAAATCCCAGCAACCACATGGTGGCTCACAACCATCTGTAATGGGATCTGACTCCCTCTTCTGATGTGTCAGAAAACAGCTACAATGTACTTACATATAATAAATAAATAAATCTTTAGACTGGAGGGAGCGGGGACCACCAGAGTGAGCAGAAGTCCTGAATTCAAATTCCCAGAACCATATGATGACTCACAACCATCAATGCAGGTACAGTGTACTCATATATAAAACAAATAAATACATCTTTTTTAAAACAAGGGGTCCCTCAGCAGAGAGGATAGATAGAGCAGAGACTCGGAGACCCCGCCCTCACTGGTGGGGTCAGAGTGTGTGTGTGTGTGTGTAGGGGGAGGGTGTGCTGGTAATCATTACTCTCAGTTGTGTCTCTAACCCCCAGGCTCAGATAGACTGTTCCAATCTAATGGTCACACAGATGGCCCTGGTTAAATGGATCACAACTCAAAACCAGAGTTGTGATTCTGGGAAAGGGACTGGTGGGGGTGGCAGTGGTGATAGGAAGAGAGGGAGAAAAGAGAGGCGAGGCAAGAATAGCCACAATATAATAAATAATGCACAAATTGTCAAGTAACAAAATTAGTCAAGATATGTTTATATCATAAAATTTTTATATGAAGCAAAACTATCTCAAAATTATTGCCGTACTCTTAACAACAGAACTTCCCCTTATTAAAAAAGCCACCCATTTGTGAAGGAATTTGTGCCAAATTCCTCATGTTGACATCCAGGACTCTGCTGGTTAGTTTTTGTTAATGTGACACAAATGGTGAGCTATCTGAGAAGAAGGACTCGCAGTTAAGGTCCTGCCTCCATACTC
Organism: Apodemus sylvaticus; assembly: GCF_947179515.1. Lineage (NCBI taxonomy): Eukaryota > Metazoa > Chordata > Mammalia > Rodentia > Muridae > Apodemus > Apodemus sylvaticus. The sequence continues at coordinate 71,833,973 of NC_067483.1, forward strand.
CGAGCCTATCGGCAAGTGTGTGCTGCAAGTTCTTGGTTGTTGGTTGATGGAAGAGGCCCAGCTCACTGTGAGCAGTGCCACCTCTGGGCAGGTGGTCCTGGGTTGTGTTAGAAAGCAGCTGACCCAGGGAATAGTGGCAGTGGCCTTTATTTAATCCCAGCACCGAGGAAGAGAAGCAGAGGCAGGCAGAGCTCTATGAGCTGAGGCCAATCTGGTTTACATAGCAAGTTCTAAACCAACAAAAACAATGTAGTGAGACCCTGTCTCAAAAAGACAAGAGAAGAAGAGGAGGAAGAGAAGAGAAAAAGGAGAAGAATGGAAAGAAGGAAAGGGAGGAAGGAAGGAAAGGAGGTAGGGGGAAGAAAGAAGGAAGGAGAAGAATGGAAAGGAAGGAGAAGAAAGAATGGAAGGAAGGAAAGGAAGGGAAGGAGGTAGGGGAGGAAAGAAAGAAGGAAGGAGAAGAATGGAAGGCAAGAAGGAAGGAAAGAAGAAGAAAGGAAGGAAGGAAGGTAAACAAGCCATGGAAAACAAGCCAATGATCAGGCTTCCTCCATGGTCTCTGTTTTACTTCCTGCTTCAGGCCCCTGCCTTGAGTTCTGTACCCTGACTTCCCTTCATGATGGGGTGGATGTTGTGAGCTGAAGTTAAACCCTTTTTGCCCCAAGCTTCTTTTGGTCGTGGTGTATGCCTTAGTTATTGATAAATTGCTGTGAAAAGATACCGTGACTAAAGCAACTTATAAAAGAAAGCATTTAATTAGGGGTTAATCCATTTCCATTATTGAGGGACAGGTGGTGACAGACAGGCAGACATGACACTGTAGTGGAGCAGTAGCAGAAAGCCGAACTCTGATCCTCAAGCCAGGGCCAGAGAGAGACTGGACCTGGGGTGGGCTTTTGAAACCTCAGAGTCTATGCTGAGTGACACACCTCCTCCTACAAGGCCGCACACCTCTTAATCCTTCCTAAACAGTCCGCCATCAAGAAACCAAACATTCACATATACTTGCCTCTGACAGCCATTTTTATCCAAACCACCACAATGTATATCCCAGTGGGGAAATAATCAAACTAGTTCCACAGACCTTCGACTGGGGTGCCGTCTCTCTTCTTCCTTGGTGGTCGTCTTCTTTTCTGAGTTGCTCATACTATTCTCTTTAGCCGTCATTTTTCTTCAGGATTTAAGAATGATATATATTTTAATTCCTCTTGAAGCCTCTGCCTCCCTTATCTATCATTTTATGTTTTCCTCTGAAATCCAGCATGCCACTTCATTTGGTAATGTTATTTTTAAATTATTTGATTTCCATGTTATTTATATCAGGTTCATGGGGCTGTAAAGGCAAATACTACCTTAAAAGCTTTTCACATTGTTCTCAGGACCATTGTTGATATTCCTGAAACTTTATGGAGAATCAAATGATTAAATGTGGTGCTCAGTTCAGTGATTTGCTGGCTCTGTTTTGCAGAGATGCTATATTTTCCTTATTTGGAGTAGAAACAAAGGTCATTGTTGTTGAAAACTTGTATTGCTTAGAAACCTGAAATAGTTCAAATGTTTTATATTTTAAACCAATTTGTTCTTCATTTTTAGGACTGTTGGGAAAGATTTTAATAGCTATTCGAGATGCATGCTTTGAAATGTCAGCAATACAGATGGTAAGTGCTTTGCAATAAGCCACGTTAAATGGGAGAATTGTTGTTAATAACCCTTAAGATGCATGTAAGTGAATGTTAACTGTGCACTTGAGATTAGGATTTATTAAAATTAAAGAGATGCAAATTCAGTAACCTGACTGGATGTGGCAGCATAGGCCTTTAATCACAGCACTCTGGAAGGAGAGGTAGTTATGCATTTGAGGCCAGCCTGATGTACGTGGTGAGTGTCAGTCCAGCCAAAACCAACCATAGCAACAAAACAAACTAAAATAACAGCAACAAAACAAAAACCGAACTCAGTAGCTTTATAATGAAACAAAAATAATGACTTACTGAGATACCAATATTCAGATGATAAACCTAATTTAAGCCTCAAAGTTTCATCATTTCTTAGAACTTTGGCTGAAAAGTAGGGAGCAAAGGCCATTTTACTTTAGTCTTACCAATGTCAAACAGTCCAAGTGAGGGGCATCAATGAACGTCCTGTGTTCTAAGTTTCTTAGCAAATAGTGATAGAGGAGGAATGTGAGTTCTGATTCCCTTATGACTCTCAGCTGGGCCTAGTTTCTAACTGTCCCTCAAGGGTTAGGGTACATAATCTCCCCATGCCCCTTAAGCCTCCCCATACTGGCTTAGAATTGTCTTCTCAGACATTCTCAGAAAGTCCTTAACTGAAGTCATAGCACATACTTCTGTAACTGTACTCCCTGGTGCGTTTGGTGAGAAGCCATTATAGGTGCGAACCTGTGGTGAGGGCATTCTCAGTGACTCCCATCTTGGCAATACTAGAGAAGCAAAGAAGGAATGGGGGTAAAACGTGTGTTCAGACCCCTTTAAATTAATGTTTTAGTTGTGAGACTGCCAGTTTGTGAGATACAATATTTCATTCCTAACTGAATGTAAAACCAACCTTGATAAGGAGTTAGTTGTTCATGGTGTGTTTTATACACATACTATTCACACTTATATGTTAGTAAGAAATCTAGTTGATGTGTCTAAGTGATTTGTTACCAACCAGTTTTAGTGATTTTTTTTTTCAAATCCTTCAGAGGGCAGTAGTATGCCTTTCTATTCTCTCTACACGATCTGAAGGACCTGTTTTGATGTATCAAGAATAGGGTTTCACTCCTGTAGTTGTAGACTAGTGGATGAGAGCATGGTCCCTGGGGGCGGATTCTGGAAGTGCTAGAAGGCCAGTTCAGGGAGGTCTCCTGGTTCCTCTGAATCTTGTCAGTAACATGCATAAACCTGAGCTTCTCATCTACTTATGTCACAGAAATGTGACACTTGTATGAGGTGGCACATGTATGAAACCTAGTCATGCCTCACACATGAAGTATTTGATAAATCTCAATAAATAAATTATAGGATTATTATTGATCAGCTGGTCTTTAATAACATTTTTCTCCTAAAAAGAATAAATTATCCAGGAATCACATCTTGAAATTAAAAGAATGAAACAGGCATGGTAGCAACTAACTTTAATTCCAGCCCTTACAAGGCTGAGGTAGAACAGCCGCATGTTCAAGGGCAGCCTGGGCTTTATAGAGTCTTTGAGAGCAGTGTGAGGAAAAGACACACACATAACAAAAAGTAGAAATGTATGTATGGAATAACTGCAGGGTGCTGAGGGATCTCACTTGATTGGCTTACAGTTTTGTTTTTGTTTTTACCGTAGTTCAATATGGATCGGGCGAATGTTGAAGAATTCTATGAAGTCTATAAAGGCGTAGTGTCTGAGTATAGTGTAAGTATAAACATAAATGCCATTAATGGGACTAAATGCAAAGTGTGTGTTTCAAATCTTGGGAAACTTATAGTGTGTAGTCAATTCAAAGTATTTTAAAAGATTATTTAGAAACCTTATAAAGGATTAATACCACAAACAACGTAGTCAAAAAAAAAAGAGACAAAAATACAATCTAAAAATATATTTCTTAAAAGAGCAAGTGTGACTGGCCAGCAGATGACCAAAAGCTGCTCAGCGTGGCTGAAGAGAGGGCTGGGGGTGAGGGGGCCCAGGTTCAGCTCCTGGGTGAAGCCTTGGGTATTTACTCTTTTAAAGCTTTTAGTAGCCTATGTACAGATGAGAATGATGAATATTAGAAGATTGTTTTGAGAATTAATTGAAACAAATCATATAAAGTGGTCTCCTCATTGAAAGTGCTGGGTAAATATTAGCTGCTATTGCTGTTGTTGTCTTATTACTGTTCAATAATTCTTTGATAGATGATTTTTGTTGATCATTTATACTTATACTCAAACTTACTTCAAATTTGCTGTCTTAAAAATGATAATTTGGCCTGATCCTGTTATTATGAAGCCAGCACATACTGACTGATCATCTGCTGTAGACTTTATAGTTTTGTGATAAAAGGCACATAACTTATATTGATAGAAGGTAAGTTTTAATGAGGATAGGCATTAATTCAATCATTCCATGTATGACTTAGGTCAGCAAAAGACTCTTAAAAAATAATCAGCCAAGTTTTTAGAAAAATTTATCCTTAACTAATGTTAGTTAGGGTTTTACTGCTGTGAACAGACTCCATGACCAAGGCAAGTCTTATGAGGACAACATTTAATTGGGGCTGCCTTACAAGTTCAGAGGTTCAGTCCATTATCATCAAGGCGGAGACATGGCCGTGTCCAGGCTGGCATGGTGCAGGAGGAGCTGAGAGTTCTGCATCTTCATTTGAAGGCTGCTAGCAGATATTGGCTCCCAGGCAGGTAGGATGAGGGTCTTAAAGGCCACACCCACAGCATCACACCTGCTCCAACAGGGCCACACCTTCTAATAGTGCCATTCTCTGGAACTAGCATATACAAACCATCACAACTAAAAGTTGGGAGGACCAAAACATTTTGAGTCAATTTGTAAAGAAACGTGATGTGTCCGGTGGCCTTCTCTGCTCCCTGTCTGTTCTTCCTCCGCTCATTTGAGTAACCTGCATACCTGCTGTTCTGAGCGCTGTCTGCTGCCAACAGTAACACAAAGGGGGAGACACAGACAAGTAGAGAAGGAAGAAAGAGCGAAGAATGGCAGATAGGTTTTTTTTTCTCCTTTTCAAAAAAAAAGTGTTTGACATCTCTTCCAACTGAGAACTTGGCATTTTATGTACAGGCAGTGCTTTAATATCATGAAAAGGAATATCAAATTTAATAGAATTATGCGTAAAAATAGCAAAGTCACTTGGGGGTAAATTTAGGGATTCTAATGAGTAGGGCTATATATCATATTACCTAAGCCCTTTCTTCTTCTGTCATTTCCGTTAGGGCAGATGACAGACAGCATTTGGGTTAGTATTTAAATGTGCCGATAATAAGTTGTTTCAGTTTGGTCTTACAAACCCACTGAAGTCAGAGAAAGGGTTGGCAGGGCCTGGAGTTCTTCCTCAAAGTCGTATTTATTTTCAGCTTTGCCTACAGTGCTTTTCAGTGTTGACAGGAGAGTGAAAAGATGCAGAGTGGCCAGAAGCGCCCTTCTCTGATCGTCCTGTTCTTCCTTATTCCATTTCACATGGAGTGAAAATGCTAACAACTTCCCCGATTCTCTGCGTTACTTTGTCTTGTATCTTATTTCTATGTGTGTGTGATACACTCTACAGTGCACCACTAATGTTTTTCTTTGAATGATTTTTTCTGTTTTTTTTAATAATATATTTTTATTTATTTTTTGGGAATCTCACATGTGAATGCAATGTATTTTGATTATATTTTCCCATTCTTTCCTTAACCCTTTCCAGTTTTCACCACCACCACAAGCTCCCACCCCTTTCCAATTTGGTTTCCCAGACTCAAAACAAACAAACCACCCCTGCTCTAAACATGGTAGCTCATTCCTTCAATCCCAGCACTCAGAAGCAGTGGCCAGGAGATCTGCATAGTAAGTGTCCAGCCAGCACAGGCCACATAGTGAGACTTTGACTCATAAATTAAATGAATAACTAAACAAACAAGTAAATAACCCCTAAAGTTAGTTGGTGCTGTCTGTGTACTAATGAGTGGTAGGCCATTCGCTCTAATGGAGTCGACCCACCTGGGGCCATCCTCTCAAAACTACTGGTTTTCTTTGGATAATTATCTTTTTTTTTCTGTTTTGAATATATTTATATTTATTTATTTTTGGAATTTCACACATGCATCAGGATATTTTAATTATATTCTCCATCTATTGCCCTTATCACTTTCTGGATTGCCCCACCCCCACCCCCTACTCTCTCTCCCAGAAACTACATAAGGTCTGTAACCCCTCATCTAGACATGGGCCATTCAATAGGTATCTTTAAGACAGCCAAAAAAGAACAAGTGCTTTCTACTTACTGCTGTTTTTCATAGGTTTATAATTTTGTCTGCCCTCCCCCTTGAGAACATGTTTTTACTTATTTTTGAGAATTTCATACATATGTGCAATGTGATTTGACTGCCTCTTATAGACAGGGATTTGGGCACTGGCTTCTCATAGCTCCTTTTTCTCTTTCTATGTCTGTCTGTCTGAATAGGATGTGTTTTGGGCCCAAGACTGGCAGGCCTTGTTGATGCTGCTACATGACTTTGCTTACCTGTCTTTAATATTTTTCCTTAACTTTCAAGATTTCTTTTGTTCCCTGCTGGTTTCACTGTTCTGCTTGATACTTTTCTCCCCTTTTATTCTCCTTCCTGTTCCTCTGCTGGATTTAGAAGTTTATGGGTAGAAACGGTGTAATTTTTTTATCAGTCATTTACTAAAATGCTTTGTCTTCCAAGACACCCTGTTAAATGTGTGATGCTAAGCCCCAAGGCCTTTGCTTTTCTTCACTGTGTTTTCCTTGCTGAAGAAGTTTCAAGTGCCTGCCTCAGGTCATTTACCTGCAGGGTTGTGCCCTGCTCACCCAGGCCACTTACCTGTAGGGCTGTGCCCTGCTCACCCAGGTCACTTACCTGTAGGGCTGTGCCCTGCTCACCCATCCAAAACACTGCTTAGTTTAGTGTCTTTGCTTTCATTTCTAGATTTGAGTTTCTGCTCTTCATTTTTTTTCCTCAGAATGTCTGTGTTTCTCCTATACTCTGAGCATGCAGGTTCATCGATGATAGCTGTATGAGCAATCTGTGTCGTTACATTGCTCCTGTGTGCTGGACCCATGTCTCCTTCCTGACATGACTATACTGGTGGCTTGTATTCTCCTCCTCCTCAGGCCTGGTCATGATTGACTGCCCGTGAAGTGTGGTGACATGGCTTGTGCCCTGTAAAGAGTGCTGGGCTTTGGTCTGGCTCTCAGTTAAGTGACTGTGGTTCAGCTTCACTCTGGGGAGGCTGGCTTTCAAGCCTTGTAGGATTGGCAGATGCCACCTCATGTAGGTCCGACTTAGGACAGCTATGACGCAGAGTCCTTCTAAGGCCCCCACCTGATACAGAGCCTGGATGTTGTGTTGGTGCTTTACCCATGTGCTGTTGAGGGTTTTCCAAGCTCTGGATGACAGAAGCATGGACTCCTCTTGGCCATCTTGAAGCTGTGGAGCCTCCTGCTAATTTACCTTCACTAACGGATACATCGTCATGCACTTATCCACCACAGAAAATGAAAACTCTACAACAGAGTTAGAACTAGAAAACAATCAGCTTATAACATGTGCCCCTCACCTGCATTCAGTCCTTCCTCTTGCTCTAATGATTACCCTCTGCACGTGCTGTGGTAACCACCTATACATTTGCTTACATGTGTGTGAGTGGTTTTGGCTAGGTTCTGCAAATGGTAGAGACCATGTGACCTCACTTACTATGATTATGTTTTCTTTGCTGAATAATATCTATTTATGTGTGTATGTGTGTGTATATATATATATACACCAAATTTTTATTATGTGTGTGTGTGTGTGTGTGTATATATATATATATATATAAACCAAATTTTTATTAACCACTCATCTGTTGATGGACATCTAAGTTATTTCCACTTCTTGCTCTAGTGGCTACAGCAGCAGTAAGCATGGGTATAGGAAAAGTTTTATGGGTGTAGGAAAAGTTTTATGGGTGTAGAAAAAGTTGTATGGTAGGGTGTGGAGTTGGGCAGTATCCTGCCCTGTCGATCGTATCTGCTGGGCTCCCTTCCCTGAGCTTGCCTCTGCAGTGCTGTGGGAATGCCAGGCTCTGCTGTACTGTACTACCTGCTCCGCGCCTGCTGTTCCTGTCATGCAGCAAGATGGAGCAATTAATTGGCCTAGTACACGGTCCCCCTTCCCTAGGCTGCCACCATCCAGTCGTGGAAACTGGTTCATCTATTCTTTTTCTTAGTTTCTAGATATTATTCCTTGTTGCTAACCACATAATAGATTTTTGAAGGTCCTGCAGGAGAAACATGGCTACTTATACTTTAGGAATATTAATCTGATGAAACTATGCAGATGGAAAGAGGGGAAGTCTTTGAGGAAGATGTGCTAGAAATGGCTTCCGTGACCAGAGGAGGAAAGCATCGCTTTAAAATGCTAACGGTCCTAGGAGTGGAGGTGAAGGAATGAGAGAATGTTTGGAGGCCAAGGTGGCCATAATTGAGAAGGAGCTTGTGTGCAGGATTCAGATGGGAAAGAGGTCAAAGGTGACCAGCCATTTGGGGACTAGAGGTAGTGGGAAAACAGCACAGTTAAAGGAACTGGGGTAAAACATTCAGTTATTTTAATTATTTTGTTTCTTTTGAATGCCACAGGATATGGTGACAGAGCTATGCTCCGGCCCTTGCGTAGCAATAGAAATCCAGCAGAGCAACCCGACGAAGACATTTCGAGAATTCTGTGGACCTGCTGATCCTGTAAGTATTAAACTAAAATAAATATGGCGTCTTGATTCTTAAAACATTCTGAGCAGTTGAACTTGTCTGCGTGGGGCAGATGAGTGACGGCGAATGCATCCCGAGCTTCTAGAACAACTGGATGTACAGGGAATAAGAATAAAGACCAAGCATTGATAGTTGAGGCAAACTCAAATGTTGAAGAATTATCTGGTAAGAGAGAATCTAATATGAGGACAATGAGGAAGAGACTCAAGGACAGACTAGGGTGCGGGGAAGCTGGGCGAGCATGAACACTGCATCACAGGGTCAGGGAGAGCACGAAGGACGAGCGAGCGTTCAGTGCTGCGCAGAGGATGATCTCCTCAGCTTCAGTTGCATGCATTTTTGGAACTATAAGGAAATAAGTATTTTTCCTAATTAGAGGAAATAAGAAAATGTAATTCTTATATATTAGGAAAGAAGAATCCTTTATATGTATCTCAGTTTTAAAAATTATCACAGAATTGTTTGTTTTTTTGGTTCAACTAGATCACATTACATTGAAAGAGGGTAAAGAAGGGGATTCTAGCAGTAAAAGGGAGCAGACCTGAGGGTAGCAGGGAAGCCAGCAAGGCCTCCTCTGTGTAGGTTAGGGAGGAAGGACGGAAACAATGCTGCGGTGCACAGCGTAGAGAAGTCCGCAGAGAGCCGTGCCGATGCTGAGGATTTACTGAATGTCATCCTGGGAGGCTCAGGAAGGACATCTCTGACAGAGCCATTTTATTAACTCTAGTTTCTGTTTTCTGTTTGATAGCCAAATGAGGCATTTGTTAATTTTTTTTTTGAGAAAATTAAAATCTGAATGATCAGGTGATCAAATAGGAAAAATTTAGAGAAATAAAAATAACAAAAAAGAAACAGGTTAAGCTTTGTCATGGTTTCCTTCTCTCATATGCCAGTGAATGGTTATTGAACTTTACAGACAGCAGATATAACGATAGAAGCTTCAAGCAGGCAGAGTGGTGCATGCTGGGTCTGAGTACATGGCAGGCTAAGCTAGAAGGCTCATTTGAGCTTGTAAGTTCGAGGTCAACCTGGGTGGAAAAGAGCGGAAGCTTCAAAGGATTCTCAGCATATCACGTGATCACCATAAGCAGTTAATCTTCACGCATTGTGGCCATCTCACTGTTAAATATTTAAGTAAAACAGAAACCCAGAATCTTAGCATAGATATCTCAGTCTATGTATGCAAGGCAGCTTACCAAAGAGTATGCAGCATGTGAGAAGTAGGTGATAAAGGTGGCAGATGATGGCGATTAAAATCATGGCTGCATGAGAAAGCATCGCGTTATAGCAAGCTCTTTTCTCGGATGTTCAAGCACAGGCAGGAAGCAACAGAGGATGAGCTCACGGAGGAGGAGTTGGGGATGAACACACGGGTATCCGTGGGCGTGAGAGTACTAGAAAGGAGAACACGCCAATTCACTCCCTTTACAGACAGCTATTCAGGGAACAGTTCTTGGGTGAACAGTATGTACAAGCTGCCAGGTTCTGCAGCAGGGGCATACTGCTTAGTAAGTACATGAATTACACTGTATCACAAAATGTGATTACAATATCAATCCCATGTATTTGTACATTTAAACACATGGCCTTGGAAAAAGTTCATGATGAGATCAAGAATCCTAGCGAACAGGAGAGCTATAGAGCGCCAATAATGATTGCTGGGATTAGAAAACATATCTCAGCCCATGGAAGCTTTCCATGCTGTTCCTTTCTGAGCAGTAGTTTTCCCTTCCCCCTGGCCCAGTTCTCTTATCGCTTAGTAACACATCAGCAAATCCTTCTTGTTCAGTCTCTCTGTCTTTTTCTTTCTTTTGTTGTTGTTGTTGTTGTTGTTGTTGTTGTTGTTTTCGAGACAGGGTTTCTCTGTGGAAACCCTGGTTGTCCTGGAACTCACTCTGTAGACCAGGCTGGCCTCGAACTCAGAAATCCGCCTGCCTCTGCCTCCCAAGTGCTGGGCTTGTTCAGTCTCTTAGCTTCTGCTCCAAATCTCATATTTATATCATACTAATTATATTAGTTAATTGTATGGATGAATTTCTTCATTTGCCAAGTTTTTGTGGGGCCCTCACATACATGCAATACTTCTCTAGAGACCAGAGATACAGCAGTCAACAGACAAAGCATTCACCCTGCTCACACAGAAGTTACAGCCTACCCGAGGGAACAGACCATGAACAGACCTTAAAAAGTAAAATATACTCTGTGTCCCATGGTGGCAAATGCTGTGGGGAAATAATAGGACAAGAAATAGAGTTACCAGGAGAGGAAGATTGGGAAAGGTGGCAAGGTTATATCGAGTTGGCAGAGGTGAGAGAAAGTCACCGGGCTTCCAGATAGACACACTGACAGCTCCAAAGCCAGAGTGCAGTTGGTGCGTGAGGAGACTCCAGGAGGCCACTCCGGTAAGAGTGGAACTGGGGGAAGAGACTTTTGCCTTGACTCTGTGTAAGAGGGGGGGGAGCCATGAGAGAAGTTCTCAGAGTACCAGCATGGTTTCACACATTTTTCATGGGCTATTTCTGGCTTCTGTGGGCTGAGGAGCAGGAGGAAGGGTGCATTGTGCGCTTGCTGTATAGCAGGGCTCAGAAGCCAGGCCGCCTAGCAAATGCTCCTTGTTTTCTCACCAATAAAATGAAGAAAAAAACCCAACTCTATGATGCTAAAATTAGCTAATATGGTTCTGCTTCTTAGAACAGTGCTTAGCATACTGTAAGCACTACTAGCTAATTTTCCGTACTGGTTTTTGGGTTGTTTGTTTGTTTTGGTTTTGAGTTCTTAAGGAACGTGTCATGAGCAGATGGTAGGCAGGATGAGAAGGCTTGAGAGTGACTTTCTTTCTACGTCTTGATTTTATGAGAGTCGTTAAGTTAGGATGAGCTAAATGCTGTCTTAGGAGTGAGCCCCTCGTTTCTTCAGAGGAGCCTGTGAGAGCAATGCTAAAGTTGAGTTAGGTGAGGTGAGGAGGCCTTTGGCACTGCCCCAGTTGGATGTGGAGAAGTACGGAATGCATAGGGCAGGTCCTGCAATAGGAATTATGTTCCTTAAATAAACTACACTGCTTTATTCTGTTAAGGAACAGTAAAAAGCATATACCAAATATAATTATTAGTATGACACTAGTAAAATATGTGTCTTAGTTATCTTCTATTGCTGTGAAAAGACACCGTGACCATGGCAGTTCTCATAAAGTATTTAATTGGGGAGTTTCTCATAGTTTCAGAGGTTTAGTCCATGGTCATGTTTCGGAGCATGGTAGCAGGTGACTGTGGAAGTAGCTGAGAACTATATCCGGATCCAAACTCCACCCCCAGTGACACATTTCCTCCAACAAGCTCACACCCCCTAATCCTTTTCAAATAGTACCATTCCCTGATGACTAAGTAATCACATATATGAGCTGATAGGGGCTGTTCTTAGCCAAACCACTACAATATGATTGTATGGCTTCTATTTTGATCTTATAAAACAATCTCTCAGGCGATCAGAAAATTCATGGGAAACTGTTTTTAGTATATGATCTTTATCCTTTTTATTTTGTGTCTTTTAAGAAGGAACTTCCCGTGGAATTATGTCATCTATAAAGAGAACAAACTGGCTCAAGAAACACCTCACATTTAGGAGCTTCAACAGGCATAAATTGAAATTTGAATAGAGCCATGTCAAATATGTATTAAAATCTAACAGCCAAGACATTGCTAGATGTTTCTTGTAACCTATTATAAGAAGGAAAACAAGCCAGGTGATGGTGGCACACGCCTTTAATCCCAGCACTTGGGAGGCAGAGGCAGGTGGATTTCTTGAGTTCGAGGCCAGCCTGGTCTACAGAGTGAGTTCCAGGACATCCAGGGCTACACAGAGAAACCCTGTCTTGAAAAACAAACAAACAAACAAACAAACAAAAAAAAACAAAAAAGAAGGAAAACAGATGCTCACAGGCAATGGGAAAAAACGTGGGAGTCAGATAAGTGCTTTCAGGCAGGCACAGAGACTGTTCGTTCATTTGTTTTACACTCGCTCTTAGCTAAAAGGCCAAGAAGCGATGTTTGTTTGTTTTAAAAAGGAGTGATTTTGTTTCTTTGGAATAAATACCAAGGTTTCTAAGTAAGCACATCTTTCAGAATGGAGTTTCTCTAAGGCGAAATGAGGATCTACCCTTTCCAGTTCAAGGGATAACATCACCTGAGCATAAATGTAGTAAAATTAGAAAATTTAGTTTGAAACATTTGGTGAACCATTATAATAGATAGTAAGGTTACTGAGATTATAATAAATAATATATTTTCAATTCTTTTTAATTTATAAGCCAGTTAGGTAACCTGATTTAGTCCCAACAATGATTCAGTGGCATACAGATGCTATCATTCACTGATAGTACTGTTACCTTGTTTTATCCACAGGGAGACAGGGCTTAAATAAATCTGCACAGATTCTCTGCAGTCATGCACCTCCGCCAGACTGTCCTTTAGGTTAGAAATGAGCATGTCATTATACTGAAGGTTCTTAATTCTCAAGAGAGCTACATCCTGAGCCCTCAGGCTCCATGTTTCCCGCTATTCTGGCAGATAGCTTGAATACAGACCTGTGTGCGATCACCATCAGAGAAGCAAAGCCACTGGTGACATCACAGGCTGAGCAGTCTGTAAGCTGTGCTCACCTGCTCAGTTTGCTGCCTCTCACTGGCTTCCGCCGCAGTACAAACTGGGGCAGAGCACATGACTTTTCCCGGGAAGCTGACACCACAAGTATTAACGTCGCAGGTATGGTGGCACATGTTTGTAATCTCCGTGGTTGGGGAGGGGGAGAAAGAAGGATCATGAGCTCAGGGCCAACCTCCACTACACAGTGAATTCAAGCCATCCTGAGCTCCATGAAGCCTTGTGTGTGTGTATTTTTTTTTTTAAACAAAACAAAACAGAACAGAACTTGGTTGATTACTGACCTATACTGGCGATTTTCTAAACTTGCTCCTTTCTAAAACTCATTCTTAATTATTATTTTATTTATTCAACTATATGCCAAATACTATTTGTATGCCAAGCATTGCTAGTCCATAGGATGCAGTGGTGCCAGAGAGAGTGACAGAAATTCACTATCTAGCAGTGTCTTTGTTTCACTGGTAAGACAGACATCCAACAGGTAAAATAAGTTCCATGGACTGGGAGTGATATGGGGGGAGGAAAAAACACCTGTCTAAAGATGGATAGGAACCGTGCTCTTAAGAGTCTTTCTCCTACTACTTCAAGAGCAACAATTGTGTTTCTAAATCACAGTATTTTCCTGTAGGCGGAGAGAGGATTCAGGAGTAGCACGAAGAATAGACTGGTTAGGGTCGCAATCTCAGGGCAGGCCCAGTTAGCTCCCTTAGCAGTAGCTGGGCGCCATCCACACATCATCCACTACACATTCGCAGGACTCCAAGCTGGTTCATAGTCCATTCCATCACTTGTGCTTAGCAGGATTAGTTTTTGAATGTGCCATCTCGGAGAGACCCAGCTCAGCTCCTGCCTCCGTGGACAGTCGCACTGCTCCCATACGCCCCATGACCTTCGGTTTAGTTTTCTCTGTATTACACTGCGCACGGGTTTCTCTCCAGACACTAACCTTCGTTTCCCGCTGCCACCCTGTAGACATGGGGAAGGAAAGGAAGTTTTACTTTTTCTTTCACTGGTATTTTCAGGACATCTGGTATTAAACAAATACTCAATATATATTTTGGAAAGAATAAACGTTAGTTTGAGCAGCTCTTTGTATTTCTTCAATACATATTATGTAGCAATGCTGCTTCGTTGAATTCTTTCGAGACTAAGAACGTAGCTCAGTGATCGAGCCCTCACCCAGCATGAGTAAGGCGACAAGCTCACCTCTTTTTCTCTCCACTGGTAAAAATGCTGTTGTATCCTTTGCAATAAAAGACTTTAGAATAACCAGGTTCCAGTCAGATGAGTCCCTCTGACAGTCGAAGGTGGAACTTAGGCTTGCCTGGAGCAGTGCATTCTGGGACAGAGGCGCAGCACCAGCTGGGGCTGCTAGCATTTTGGAATCCCAGGAGGCTGGTGTACATGTGCCGGCTTTATCTCCCTAACACACACATGCTGTTTGTCAGTTTCAAATGTCAGCTCCCAGGGGCACTGCTCAGGACAATAGACTGAGCATTGAGATGGAAGGAAAATATGAGACTCTGGGAAATGACCAATTTAGACACAAAAGACCCTGTCCCTTTACAAGTCTACCCAAAGGTAAAAGCCAACCACACCAGGGCCAGGTTTGAGTCCTGACTCTGTTATGATCAGTATAAAAATACTGAGCCGTGATGTCTCAGGCTGTGTCAGTGATACAGTCCTAACCCTTGAAAGGCCAAAGAGAAGGATGTTAAGAACCCTCCAATGCAACCAGTAGACATATGTGATCCTTTTAATCTTGAATGTTGGTTTTTGTTCGTTAATACCAGCTAATAAACAAAAATCATTATTTCCATGTAGTTAATTAAAAGCATGATTTGTGAAAGCACTTAATTCAAATATAATGAAAATATTCACTCACATATGATTTAGGAACTAGTTGTTTTTAATTATGAAAGAAATTTGTACTTTTCATAAAAGTACTTTAAAAAGATATCTTACATTTTAAATAAAACTCAAACTCAGCACATTTCACATAAAAATCAACAGTAAATGTAAACGAATGACTAAGGCATTATATTTCTTTTTTCCCTGATTTATCCCATTGATTAGTAGAAATAGACTTATATTTTAGATAAATGCCAGATCAGATGAGATCGTGTTTAAAGCATTCCTATTTCAGATTTTTGTAGACTCAGATTTAAAAGCAAAAGCCTTTGCACCCAAGTTATCTCATGTTCTTCGGACCTTTGCCTTTGTTCAGGGCAGTCTAGTTCTAAGGACGAATAGTCATCCCAATAAATCCTAGAACCCACAGATAAGGTCTTACTTCAAAGTTGAGAGTTATACATACACTGTCTCCCTTCACTGCAAGTTTGCTATCAGCAGTTTCAGTTTTTCATAGTCACCCATGGTCCAAAACAATACATGGAAAATTCTAGAAATATTTAGTACATTTAAAAATATTTTTTGTTATAGAAGGGTAGGGTATTACAATTTACTTTATTAGTCTTGTTAATCATTTCTTACTGTGCTTGCTTGGTAAAATCAACTCTATGCAAAGTTTGTCTGTTTGAGAAACACACAATGTCCAAGCTTTGTGTATCTACTGGAGTCCTGAACATATCTCTTGAAGATGGAGGGTCAGTAGATGCTTACGTACATCTATGAAATCTTTTGTCCTTTTGAGTGAACTCAAGTAGGCAGTAAGAGTTCAGTGAGCAATGAGCATGTGTTCAGGAGCTTTACCAGTAGCCAGGAAAGAGGTGCGCCTTGTTCAGAAGGAAGTGCCACATTTCCCTTTCTGCCGGTGTATAGTATACATTATAGATGGTCCTGGGAGGTTATGCTTACTGAAGACCTTCCCCGCCAATCTTAGAGCGTGCATAGGACTGCATTCATGTTCTGCTTGCCTGGAGAAGCATATCTGGCTTGCTTTCCTCCTAGAAAGGACAAGTGCAGTGTGCTGTTTGGAGTGAGTCAGGCTGACCTACATGGTTTTTGTATTGCTTTCTCCCCTGGTTTCCAGATCTCCCCTTGAATCAAATTCCTGGCAAGTAAAATCAGATAGCAAAAATCAAGGGAGGCATCTCTGTTCCAATAGAGACGGAAAGAAGTGTATTTACCTGTGTTGGCATTTTTAATTTTCTTCTTTTTAGAAATACTGTAATTTTGGCTTAAGAAAACAAAAATTAATTACCACTCTTGTTTTTCTTCTTTTCAGAAATAAACACTGTAATTTGGCCTTAAATTCGTATATTTATAAAAATAAGATTAAAGTCATTCAGTAACTAATATTGTTAATACCTGCTTAAGTTTTACACTAATACTATTAAATATGCCTCTGCAGGACTGGGGAAGTGGCTCTATTAGGAAAGTGCTTTTGGCCTGAGCTCAGTCCCTAGAACTCATGTAAGAAAAGTCAGGTGTAGTGGCATGGTCTTGTAATTCCAGGGGTAGGGAGGTGGAGACAGGGGCTCTTTGATTGGACAACATAGCCTCCTTCATCAGCTCCTGGGCTAGCGAGAGACCCTTCCCAAAAAAGTAGTGGTCATAGTGGCTCTTGAAGATTAACACCCAGGCTTTTTCTCTGGCCTCTGTGTGCATATATATATATATATATATATATATATATATATATATATATATACAGACATATGTGCCCTGTGCACACACACATACATACACATTCACATTCATACACATACACGTATATTCACATGTTTGCAACACATACAAAAATATGTAACATTGTTATTCAAAGCTAAAAAGCCAGGTGTGGTGGTACAGGCCTTTAACCAAGCTCTCAGGAGACTCAGGAAAGCAGATCTCTGAGAGTTCAAGGCCAGCCTTGTCTATAGAGCACCGTCCAGGATATCCAGGGCTACACAGAGAAACCCTTTCTTGAAAAGCAAAACAAAGCAAAAGGGCTGTGTGGGTGTTCAGCATAGAGCTTAGCTCAGCATCTCACTGTTGCTAATTTCCTTATTCATCTACGTAGCTATGGAGACCAAACCTTTGTCTGAGCAATCGAACACGTTATTACTGCCTTCGAGTCTGTTTCTGGGGGTGATGTTGCTGAACCAGCATAAAGCACCCCGTTGAAGATGCATTTATTTTGCTCTTTCTGTAGCTTTGATGGTGTAAAGGAGAGGGTTAAACTATTTCATGGTTTCCTTTGCCTTTCCTCTGCATAACAAGATGGATGCCATTTCCCAGAGAACATTAACATACAAAAGGATGACGTGGCATTCAGAGTCCTCATTAACCCAGGGATGGGAAGCAGCCTTAACATGCAGCCTTTGTCCTCTTCTCGTCACAGTAACACATCAGGCTCTGCCGAGCCTGCATGAAGCAGCTCACACATGAATGTCTCTTCACCAAGCAGAAATTTATCTTTTATGTTTTTCCCCTACATAGGGAGCTTCATTTGCTAATCATAGTGTTTTCTGTGCTCTGCACTCTGAGTCAAACCAACAAAAAAGAATATAAGGAAAGGAAGCTGGCTAGCCTGCAGTCCGTTCGCACAAGCACAAGCACTGGGGGTGATTTATTTTGAGAATGTATTGAATTGCTGTATTTCAAATCTCTTCCTTAATTACATTTGGAAGCAGAATCCAATATAGAACCAGTTATATTCTTAAATGGTTACATAATTCTGTGGATCATTGCACTGATTTAAAAATAGGAATTTCTATAGCACAGCTTATCAATCATCAGGAAAGAAATGAGGACAAATTCTGGAGAAGACGTCAGGGGAAAGAAAGCCTCCTTTGCTGCTGGTGAGAGTGTAAACTGAGCCAGCCCTCTGGAAAGCAGTGTGGTGGCCACCGAACACTCAGCATTGATGTCCCTTATGGCCCACCGTCTGGCTCCTCACAGGTACTCAGAGAACTCTGTGGCCTACAGAAGTGCTTGCGCTTTCATGTTTACCACGGCTTTTCATGAAACTACGGAATTTCTAAGGAAAAGAGATAGAATTGGAAAATATTCCACAAGCAAGACTAGGTAGGCACAGAGAAGCCAGGAGACCAGAAAGGACTCATGAGATGGGATAAAGAGTTGAAGGGAGAGCTGTGGGGATGGCCACAGAACACAGACTACGAATGGGGAGGAGAGGGTACCGATTCCAGGGAAGGGGCATCCTATGGGGAAGGACCCGATGGGGGAGGACCTGGAGGCAGAGGGAGCCGAGCGAGCTGTGCAGGGATTGTGTCTGAACTGATGTGCATTCTCCTGTCACCGTTTCCTCAGTACTGTATTAACATTTCATTGTATTGAATAGTATAAAGAAAAATAGTGAAAGGGACTGTAATCAAAAAGTCAATTAAAGGGAAAAGAATTAAAATAACTATACAAATATTTCCATACTAATAAGCATTTGATTTGTAGTGTCTGGGAGATTTTTTCATATGTCTATGGGAAAATGTGTCCAAAGTCAGCTTTCCCCCTAAGCAGTCACTTATTAATAAGACACCATAGTGTAAAAAAAAAAAAAATAACAATAATGGAAAATAAATAAATAATGCAAATGGCTTAAACAGGTATCTTATTTTAACTGGCTTAATAATATAAGGTAAATAAATTTTTCAAAGCTTGAATGCATAAATTTCACTGTAAAAGGACCCTGCAACAGAGAATTCTTAAAAGGACAGCACCATTATAGCCAAATTACCTGCTGACATACAACATTTGTACCTGGAAATTGACTTTGAATCTTTAGCTTACAACAAAAAAAGTAATGTGCTCATTAACTTTAGAGTTCCTTTTTTAGTAAGAATCTCTGTGAAAACATCAGGTAGTAGAGCAAATGGGTTCAGTGATACAGTGGCTGCCAGCAGCCCCACCTTATAAATACAATGGGCATAAAACAAATGATTGTTCACAAAAAGCCCAGTGTTCCCTCAACTGGAGAGAGAATGTCTTCCTGAATCTCGCATTGTGCCATGTGAACCAGCACCCCCTGTCCTCGGTGATAGGGTTAACAAGTGTCCCAACAAGAAGCTGATGCTATCAGCCTAGTGAGTCCCAGTTAGGAAAGACAGCCGTCAACAGTATCTGGTCCCACCGCTACTGCCATGTGTCCTCATGTGCTTCGAAAGGAATGATGGGTTCCTTTTACTCCCTTTAATTTCTCTGCCTTTAATTTGACTTCTCTGTACATATACTTTTCTGACTCTAGTTTGGATAAGAACTAGTGACCCATAAGTCCAAAGTTAAACTCCCTAGGGTCATTGTTGATCTCTGTGAAAGCACAGAGAGCGCGTTTCTCTCGCTAGCTGAGCCAGGTGTGGTTCGTGGAGCCTGGGGAGAAAAGCTTGGTCACTCATTGAATGGATGGATGGATGTCCTTGGTGAACGCTGGAGAGGGAGCGCACCCAGAGGCAGGCCCTGCATACATTTAGGGTAACTTGCTGCATGGCTGTGACTTGAGTATCAGGTTTCCACATCATATCAAATAGATTGTGACAGTATCATTTTAGCCTGAAATTTAAAACTAGGGGAACACTTGTGACCTCCCTTGTCATTTGCCTTAAAGCACATTCATTCAAACAAAGCAAAGTAAAATAGCCGGAGCATATCTGCCCTAGAAGGCTCATTTTTCTGATGTATCCTTGGAGATGTCCTTCTCACAGAAGACACCTTCAGGAATTTGAATGAAATAATTTGCTGCACATTTGAATAATAGACAGGCCTGCATTCTCAGAGAGGGTGTGTTCTGGGTACCTTGTGGGCTCCTCTGAGGCCTATCCACCTAAGCGCTGGACAGTGGCATCTAGAGCTGGGGCCTGTGGGGACTGTTTTGTTACTTGAGTACATCTCAAGTGTCAACCAAGACAGTACCTGACAAACTTCATCCACAGGAAGCAGGTGGAGAAGTGGCTGCAGCTTCTCCTGAACATGGCAGCGATGCTGGAATTGTTCTGAGATTGATTCCCCAGTGTAAGGTCTGAAGAGCCCGTCAGTGCACTGTATTTCCCAGAGGTCTCCTTTAATCCTTTTGCAGTTCAGTCGTAGAGGTTTTACTGCATGAGTGACTTTAGAACTATATGTATTTCATAAACTATGGTGTATACTTTTTGAATACTTAAAATATAGAGGTCAATGCAACTCAGACATGTATGTGAAGTCCCTCTTTGTGTAACATGTCCCGAATGCTACCAGATGTATTAAAATGAGTAAAAGACCCGCCACACTTCCAGTGGATTTACCAACTCTGGGAAGAGATTCATAAAATGTGCACACTGATAATCAATAAAGCATCTGTCATATACAAGGTAAAGGGTGGTGGTTAGGATACAGCACAAAACAATAAATAGGTTGGGTAATGATCTGTGGGCTTTAGCATGTTGAGATAGCCTGTGCTGTCTAGTCTGAGTGTCTGGACAGCAGTGAATCAAAGAGAAGCTGAGTTGGTGAGTGGCTGAGAAGGAAGTGGGAGAAGGTGATAGGGTTGATCTGGGACAGGACATGTGACGACCAGCAGGCTGGGATGCCTGGACTGGGCCTGCCCAGCATTCGATCCAGGTACTATTGGGTGGCAGTTTTGAAGTTGCTTTTCCTATGTTTTTTTTTTTAAAGATATATTAGTTATGTTGAAATTCAAAATTGGCATTTATTTTTAGAATGACTGATTTGTTCCAACTGTATAATAGAAAAAATGAATTTTTAATAGGCCCTGGGTGATGGTTTGGTGGAGAAAAAGAGACCAAATGATCTAAAAGAGAATGAGGAGATAGAATGGGTTATTTTACTTTTTTAACTGTAAATTTGGTACAAGACTCTAGTCACAAATTACAGTTCTACTGGAAAGAAGATAATATTGCCTTTAGAATGTATCCCCCAAGGAAAGGTTCCTTTTTTGTGGTGGTGGTGGTGGTGGTGGTGGAGGGAAACTGGTAAGGAAGACACTAAGGAACCAGTTTTCTGATGACAGCAACTCATATCGAAGTTATTCAGTTAACATGCTGTGGTTTATTAATTGTTCTCATTAAAGGAATAATTAACACATTCTAAACAGGATTACCTGTCTCTGTCTCCTCCCCACCCTCTCTCTGTCTTTGTCTCTCTCTCTCTTTCATGTGTGTGGGGGGGCACTAGGTGCTAATTCCAGGTTCTTACACGGTAGGCAGGTGTCTACCACTATTCTTTTCTAGCCTTCCTTTTGTTATCTTAATTTGGAGCTGAGTTTCCCTGAGTTATCTAGACTGGTTTAAACTCACCCAGTAACCCCTGGCAGGCTTCAAGGTTCTGATCCCTGGGGCTAGAGAGACAACTCAGAGGCTAAGAGCACTGGCTGGCCTTCAGTGGACCTCAGTGCAACTCCTAGCACCCACGTGGTGATTGACAACCATCTGTAACTCCATCTTTACATCCTGGTCTCCATGGGCATGGGGATGGGGCATGCACATGATACATAGACAAACACGCAGGTAAAACATCCATAATAGGATAAAATGGTAATACATTGTTTTAAGATTAAGATTATCCTGCCTCAGCTTCCCACATAGGTAGAGTTACAAACTACTTCCACAGTCCCAGCACAATGGTTCCACTTTAGGAAATATGTAACCAAGGAAACAGTCATAGTATCACAGCTGTAAGGGACTGAGTTTATCCCTGTGTGAGACTCTTGTCTCATGGCCATGTGCCTCGGGGTCATACATAGCAATGTGAATTAGCCAATGGTGGCACAGGCTTGTAATCCCAGCTGCTGGAGAGGCTGAGGTAAGGGGATTGCACATTAGAGGACAGTCTGGACAGTTTAGTGAGATAATGTCTCAATGTGAATAAAACAGATGGAATTCAGTAATAAAGTGGTTTCTTAGCAAGTGTGAGTCCTTGGATTTGATACCCAGCAAGAAATAGGAAGTGGAAGAAGAGGAGAAAGGAAAAGTGACAGAGTCAGAGAAGAGCGAGGAAAGAAAGAATACGAGTCAATACAATTTAGCAGAGTGTATTTTTAAATGTAGTAATAGATGGACCTAACAAATACACTGAATGATTACTTACTGTAGCAGTCTGATGATTACAGTGCTCAGATATGTTCCTGCACCAGGAGACACCTTAGTTCTTGGAACTTTAAATCTGTCTTATCATCACAACTGGAGAATCACTTAGATATATTTAAAACCCTAATGCTAGTCTGATTGATTGTCCCCATCTCACTTGGGTACCACGTGGAATTTTATGTTAGTGACATTTTATGAAGTCCAAGACCCAGAGCATGTCTCCTTCAAAGATATGGAATTAGTGTTCAGGGTTCTCAATGCCTTTTCTGCCCTGTGTGCCATAGTTTGCGAACTTCAGATAAACAAAATTATCAATGCTCAAATAGGTTAAGTTCATCTGGGAACTTAGCTCAGTGGCTAAAGTGTTTGCCACACAAGTATAAGGACCTGAGTTCAGACCCCCAGACCCCATGCACAGTCAGGCATGTTAGTGTGCATATGGCATCTCAGTGTTGCTATGGTGAGATGGGAGGCAGAGACAGGCAAGCCCCCAGAAGTTTGGGGGGTATTAGGCTAATGTATATTGTAGTAAACAGTGTGACTCCATCTCAAACAAGATATAAGACAACAGTTGATATCTGCGGTTGTCCTTTGACCTCCATACATGATACTATGCCACACAGATGCCTCTAGAGGCAAACACACACGTCATACACATATATATGAAGATGAAAGATAGATCAATCAAATGGTGTTACTTACACGGCAGTTGAATTTTTTTCTGAATTCCTTGAGATAAACACTTATGGAGAAAATAGCAAGAGGGAGTTACCAGTGGTAACTAAGTGGCTAAGTTTCTCCACTCTGTCACCCATGAGTATAAATTTAGGTATTCCTGGTCCTTTGATTCATCCATTCACTCATATGCTAAGTCATCAATACTGATACTCCAGGCATCTTGCACGGAACTTTCAGTGTGTTGGCTATGTAAAGATCATAGTCTCTTGTCATTAAGTTTGTGTGGATTAGGAAAATGAGATATAAGTTAATGACAGATGTGAAAAAGCCTGTTGGGAGACCATTGAAGTCTGAATATAGCCTGGGAATAAATGGTAGAACTCCGCTGGTAAGGGGACGTGGGAAGGAATGCTGTGCCAACAGCGGCAGTCCGTGTGTTGTGACAGCCTAGATGTGGGCTCAGGGAAGGGAGAGGTGTCTGGGGATGGCTTCAACGCTTTCTGCCTAGGCTTTTTGATTGAGCTCTGGTTCTGTTCCTGAAGAGAGGGAAATTAGGAGGAAGAAAGGCTGAGAGGAGATAATGAGCTTGTGTTTGGACAGACAGAGAACACATTTCCAATGGAATTTACAACCGGGAGATGCTGTTGAGGAAAGTGAGGGGCTAAAGTCTCATCTGAAGAGACATGGATTGGGGAGCACTAAATGGGATGGGATGGAGAGGGCCCAAAGAAAAGGAGAAAATAAAACAGAAGATAAAGATGACAGGAGCAGGGAGGCAGAAACAAGACTGAATTGTGAGTGGCAAGAGGAGCCCGAGGAGACTGGATCGTGGCACGTGGGTGTGCAAAGGGGAGCTTCAGGAATGTAGGAGTGACCCCGTGGGCTAAGTGTCAAGGGCTCACACGTGACAGTGTAAAGACACTGGTGCCCCTTGCTGAAGTAGTGTAGGTGGCATTGTTGGTAAGGGACAGGGTGAGATGAGGCAGTGTGTCACTCTTGTGTCTCTCTCCTGCATCAGTGAAGACCTGAGGGAGCGATTGGTTCTTGGCATGGACAGGTTTTATGAGCTGGACAGACCTGTTCCGTGCTCCGTGGCATTCTCTGAAATGCACACAGCTTTTCATTCCGTCATTGTTTTCTGTTTTTTACTAGTCACGGTACTGTGCAGTGATCTTTTTTTTTCCTGCCATAGACTTAGAGGGTATTCATTAGGATTTTTCCCTCCCGCTGCAGGATTACCTAAGCAGAGATGAGAAATAACCAAGCACCTAGGAACCTGGGCACCAGATTGTCCAGGGACATGAGTATGCCAGGATCTTGGTGGTTTGAAAGGCTGTTGGCTTTAAGTGCAAATAAATATTACTCTTTAAGGAGTCCACTTAGGCTATTCTTAGCATAGCCTGTTATGTATAAATACTGAAGTTCCTTCTAAGAATTGTTTATGGTATTAAATGAAATGGTTGTAATGTGGCCTTGTGTCTAGAAGTTATTTCTGCTCATTAAGAAAGGCTAGCACACGATGGTTTTCACCATAGAGTGTAAGTAGAAGAAAGAACAGGAATCTGTTAGGAATGATTAGGGGAAAATCTGCTGTAATATGGAAGGGGCTTGTGATGGGAAAGATTGCTCTTAGCATTTCACCTTACGTTGTGTGTTGATCGTATGTGAAATATGCATTTAGGGCAGTTCAGTTTAGCAGGACCTTTTTTACGTGATCCAAAATGAAAACCTAAACTCTTGCAGTGGAGGCTGCTTGATCTAATAAGTAGGAGTACTCCCAAGAATGCAGAGACTAGCATGAGGAGTGCACAAACTGCTCATGTTGTCCCTCCATGTTACTCAGATGTTACCAACTGTGATTGTATCCTTACCCTTGTATATGACTGGCAGAGTGTGTTTATTTACACTGTTGCACCACAGTCAGGTGGGTATCACATTGTGACACATTGTGACTGTCTCAATGCCATGAGATGATAGGACATTGAGGTTCCATCATAGCCTACATTCTGCACATGGGCTCACAGTGATTCAGTGTATCCTTCTGATGGCACGTGGCTGTAATTAAGTAAATGAAAACTGTCAAAGCAGCCTTAATTTGCTGTGAATTGTACTCAGCATCAGTGCACTGTAGTCATGCCTGGCACCATTCCGATCTCCATATCCACAGACATGGTCATCAGTAACTTGGCCATGCAACCTGTTCTCTTTCTTCTAACGTTCCAGCTGTCACCTTGGCTTCAGCCATGGTTATACTTCTAGACTGGTGATTGCCAATCCCTTTCCTCACACCTGGAGATTGCACGTGATGTGAGAACTGCCATGCTGGTGGTCTCAGCTGCCAGTGCACTCTGTCTCAGTACTTATCTACCCCGTCAGCTGAGCTCAAACCCACCGGTCTGCCTTTCCATCACCTCGCCTTCTTCCATCACTCAGGGCTGCACTTCCTTACTTATGCTTTCTGCCCAGATGTTCTTAGTCCCTTGTGCTCTTACATCTACCTGAGCCTCAGTAAATCCAAGGCTATTGTGACCATTTTTCTCCTTGAAGATGAGCTAGTGCTAAGCTGATTTAAAGTTTTTAAAGCTTTAAAATCAATACCACAAAACTGATTTGTTTTAAACAAAAGTAAGATATTTACTATCCTTATAAAATGTGTTTTTGACAGAGCTCTTATTTTATGTGGGTCTAGTAATGAAATGATAAAAAGAAATGTAATTATTGTTTGTCTCCTAATATAATGCAGTATACACTGGGCTACAGAAGCTTTTCTATGTCTTAGTCACTGTATTATTGCTGTGAAGAGACACTGTGACCATGACAATTCTCATAAAGAAAGCATTTACTTGGGGGGGCTTGTTTACAGTTTTTTCAGGTCAGTCCATTGTCATCATGGCAAGCACCATGGTGACAGGAAACATGGCAGCAGGAGGTTGTAGTACTAGTAAACTAGGGGGGAGCTGTGTCCTGATCCACAAGCACATGGGGACTAGGCCTAGAGTGACCTTTTGAAGCCTCAAAGCCCTCCCCAAGTGGCACACACTTCATCCAACAAGGCCACACAATTTCTAATCCTTCTAATCCTTTCAAACAGATCAACTTCCTGGTGACAAAGCATTCAAATAAATGAGCCCATAGGGGCCATTCTTATTCAAAGCACCACACTAGGGTAGACAAGATGGCTCAGCAGGTAAAGGAGCTTGCTCCCAAGACTAATGACTTGAGTTCAGTCCTTCACAGAGAACTGCCTCACACAGTGTCCTCTGACACAATCTCTTTCTCTCTGTGTATGTTTCTCTCTGTGTGTTTCTCTCTCTGTCTCTGTCTCTCTATCTCTGTCTGTCTCTCTGTCTCTCACACACACACTCACACACATACATACAGTAATATAGCACTAAAATAAATTGGGGGGGGAGTGAAACAGGTTTTTTTCTCTGTAGCTTTGGCTAATTTGGAATGTACTCTATAGACCAAGACCAAGAAGATCTCAAACTCAGAGATCCACCTGCCTCTGCCTCCTAAGTGCTAGGATTAAAGGTGCCCAACTTACTAACACTGTTTTAATGTTTAAAAAATTTATACTAGGAAATATAAATTTTTCAGTGGTCAAATTTTTCATATATTTGTGATATTTCCAAGAAAAATTGTCACCCTCAATATATAACTTGAATTTTATAAAATAAAATAATTAATGTTTTATATAGCTAATGTTTTTTTTCTTATTAATACATATAACTAACTTAAACTTTATATGTATGTATATTTCATAGGAAATCGCCCGGCATTTACGACCTGAGACCCTCAGGGCAATTTTTGGTAAAACCAAGGTTCAGAATGCTGTTCATTGTACAGACCTGCCAGAGGATGGGCTCCTGGAGGTAAGCCACGGAAGGGTGAGAATCCCGTCTGTACTGCAGGCTCATCAATAATCTCCACAGTTCTTGCACGACTCAAACCATTTGATAGTCTGGGATTATGGGTGGCTTTTGGCCATCCAATAACTTCATACTAGTATACTCAGTAAATCAAATATATTCAAGCATGCACCTATGGCCCCAGGTACTCCAGAAGGTAAGACAAAAAAATTTCTTTCTTAAAATAATTGATTTTACTAATTGTTCAAGAATTTCATGCAGTGTATTTTCATCACATCAAACCCCGTCCCAGCTCCTCTCAGACCCATCCTCACCTCCCTGCTCACCCAATATCATACCCTTTTTAAGGTAAAAAAATAGAGTCCAGTTTGTGCTGCCCTAAACCTCATAGGTATTGAGCCATGTGTTGGAGCATGGTTGTTCTATTAGGAGTTACACCATTAAAGAAAGGCAACTCTTCTTTTCTCAAAAGCTATCAGTTTCTAGTATCTCCTTAGCTAGGAACAGGACTCAGTGCTACCTCTCTTCAAGGAAAGATTTTTTGACTTGAGTTTGCACAAGTCTTAGCACAATCATTGTGAGTTTTTATGTGCACCTGCTGTCTTCTCTCTAGAAAACAGTGCTCAGGTGTAGTCAGCCACTGCCTCTGGTTCTTACAGTCTTTATAACCCTCTCCTGCAAGTAGCCCATAGTTTTGAGAGGAAGGGATATACTATAGAGATACTACTTAGAGTTGAGCACTGTGTTATCTCTGATTCTTTGCACATTGACCAATTGTGAGTTTCTGTGGTTAACCACCATTTACTATTTACCCCAAGAAAAAGATTCTCTGATAAGAGTAGAGAGATGTTGATCAGTAACTAAAGGTTCTTGTCATAGCTCTTGGTTAGCCTTCTAGAACTTGACCATAATATACCACAAAGAACATGGAGAAATCAAGCCAGTACTGACATGGGTGTTTGATCCCTACTGGCTAGCTTTCATAGTGCCTAGAGGTGATACGTGCACTGCCAGCAAAAAGTAACCAACTGTCTTACCCAGATTTGAACCCTGCAGCTACAATAACTACTGGTCTGGCAAGAAAAACCACTGAAGCAATAGTGACAGGAACACCGTGTAGTAACCAGCCACTCTCATTGGATTTATGGCCCACTCCTCAAGGTGGAACCCATAACTGGCGCTGTTTTTAGACCAGAAGAATCCCCTGGTCCCCAGAGTTCCCAGGCAGCCTCAGGAATAAACTGAAAATAGGAAAGTCCATCTTTTACTATTCTATATACATAGAAAGTTAGTCATCAAATAAGTAATACTTTCTATTGGCATAGATTATAGTTTAAATGGTTTAATAAGAATTGGTTAGATATAAAATATGGTTTTAAATTAGCTGACTGGTATTATTAAGTTCGAGTCATAAAAATATTCTAGTGAGACGTAAGAGGTCCACTATGCAATACTGTAGCTCCACTTACTTACACTTAGTATCTCAGTAAGAACAGACAATGCGGTTCTCAGTGCTATCCCCAAAGCTGCTGCTGGACTGTAGTAGTGTAGTTAGCACGTTCAGGAAGATCTGAACTCTATAGTCCAGGGCGATGGATCTGTCCCCCTCCACTCAGATTTTATCATTTAATGCACCTTGCATTGTGGACGAGGGTGGGGCTGGCTCAGTGAATAAGAGCACCTGTGTAAGTGTAGGACCTGAGTTTGGGTTCTTAGCTCCCATGTGAAAAGACGTGTGTGGCCACGTGTTCCTGTCACGCCAGTGCTGGGCAGAAGGGAAGATGGAGCAGAATTGTTGAGGATTGTGTCCAACCTAACAAAACTCAGTAAGCTCCACGATCAGTGAGAAACCCTGTGTTAAAGGCGCATAACAGAGAACCTTATGGGGGGGGGGGGGTCACAAACGTTCCCCTCTGCCCTCCACGGTATGCGTAGTTATGCACAACTGCAAGCTCATGTACTGTACCTCTCCTCCCCCTCCCTCCCTACCTCTCTCCCTCTCTCCCCCCCTCTCTCTCTCTCTCTCTCTCTCTCTCTCTCTCTCTCACACACACACACACATTGTATTGAGAATATAGCAGTAAATAGGTTACAAGGGTCTTGTTCCGTAGCCTCTATTAGTAATTATATTGGAAAAATATGCATCTTCCCTCTGTTTTTCTTCTCCAAATATTCTGTAGCATCGTTATATCAGTTTTTGGCTGCCAACTGGGATTTAAGAAGCACTTAAACATTGTATGCATCAACAGGTGATGAGAGCAAGTCTGAAACTCAGACAAGTCTTTGTGAATACATTCTTGCCCTAGTGACTCAACTTGCTGGAAGTAAATGTAAATGTAGGGTGTCTGTTCTGATTGGACAGCCCGTACTTACAGGTCATAGTTAGTGCAGGGCTGCGCACATCCTGACCCTTGTGATTTACCCTTGTTTTAGTTTCTGTCTTGGAGGAAGCAGAGTTGTGATTCTGACTAGTATACTGTCAAAGAGGGAACATGATGTACAAAGACAAGAGCAAACAGCTTTCTCTTAGGATCTAAAAATAATCTAGCGAGGCTGGTGCTTTGACCAGGAAGTGAGAGGTGACAAGGGAAAAGTTAGAAGAGTCACTTCGGGGCTTGTAAAGTCGTGTGAAGACATCTGAACTTTATCCAGAGCCATTAATCTATGCAGGGCAACATGGTCATGTCAGTGTTAGGGCATTCTAGATAGTATGGAGAACAGGTCATGGGCTTTCTATGTAGAAAGAACAGGCATGGCTCTGTGTGTGTGTGTGTGTGTGTGTGTGTGTGTGAGAGAGAGAGAGAGAGAGAGAGAGAGAGAGAGAGAGTGAGTAGGCGTTTAGGTTTAGAGGTGTATTGGGGAAGAGTAATTCAGGAAAAAATTTCTGGTAGTCTGAATGAATATGACCATTAGGATATTCAGAAACAAAAATTTTCAAAAAAAACCATTTAGGAAGGTCAAAGTGACAGCATGAGGAGCACCCTGGATCTGAAGGATGTGCGGTGGGAACAAACGCTGACAATGCCTACCCTTGGTGCAGACGCGGGACAGGGTTCGCCAGCCGTATCTGTGCTGTTGAAACCACTGGTGTCTCTCTTACTCACCATAAGAGTTTGATTTTTTTCCAAAACAAGAACAAATATCTAATAATAAAGTGCTGGAATAACATACTTGAATAATCATAACACCTGCTTTTTTCATATCGTTTCTGTAAACATTGTTCGTATAATCCTGGAGCAGTTGTAGTGCCTAATGCCTATTAACTGTAGGTCCATAGTAGTCAGTTTCTCAGTACAACTGTGATGCCAGCTTGTTTTAAATTAGTTCTCCTCCCATTGTGACAAGGAACAAGGTGAACACCTTAAGGACAATGGTTATGTGACTGATTGCTCTGTATATAGACATACGGACACTTAAAAATAATCAGTGGAGACATTAGAAAATTCTTTTGAAAAACTAATTAGTAATTAAGGCAAGTCCATAACCAAACCACAGGGCCAAAAAAGACCTTAAAAAAGTCAAGTTAAGAATCTTCACACGTTGTCTCCGCTCCTTTCCTGTTCCTAAAGTACTGCTTCCTAAAGTAAGCTGCCTGTGGAATCTCCTGGAGGCTGTTGTAAACAGCCTGCCATGCTCCCCCTCAGTCTCTGGTTGGCTGCATCTGGCCACACCTGAGCACTTGCCCTTCTGAGTCGTGCTCTGGCATGCTTGCTGTGGACCAGGACGCCACACTGGACAGCCACACCGCCACTCTCACTGCTGTTCCCTCAGTCAGTGTCCTTATGCTTGGGATTTCTCAAGCATGGACAGTTCCAAACAGACCAGTAAAGACACTGGGGGGAAATCACTTCCCATCAGCTTCATTATCGATTTGATTTAAAATGGCATTTTGTGGCTGACAATACTTAATGGTAAAATAATGGATTATCCTTTCAGCTGACTGACCTCGGCTTTCCCCGAAGCTCACTTTTATGGCTGTGGTAAGCAGTCGACAGCAGGAACAGCAGCAACAGCAGCTCTGTCCTGTGTTCATAGTTGAAAAACAGCTGTAAAAGTCACTACATGTTTTCTGCTTTTTGTGGTCACTTGACCCAGGCAAAGCCATGTAAGTGAGGAAACCCTACCTCCTCCCCAGGTGGAAATGTCACCTAGCCTGGCACTGCACACTTCTAGAAGCCCTGGTTTCCCATTTTCCTGGGAAGTGGTGAAACGCTGTCCTCGATGGAGTGGCAGTCAACAGACATAGAAGTTCCTCCTAACTGTGGACTCTGCACTCTTGGCTTTATTCAGAACTGATGCAGAAGGCATATATCATGTTTCATAGTTCAAAAAGGAATAGAAACTGTTTAAGATTTCTTAAGTCACAAGAATATAATGCTGGATACTAAAAACTGTACAAATTAAAATATAATATACAACTAAACTCCTTTCCAAATATGTGAGAAAATCAAGTCCTTCATTATCATGTCTAGAATAAGTGAGCTCAAATATATCATAAGCTCTATATTCCGCTATGATCAGTTGACAAGTAAAGGTCCAATTCCATAGTTTGCTACTTTTAAAACTTTTAAAATATCAGAAACTTTTTAAAAAATATCACATCCAGTCCTTCGGCATAACAAAGAGTTTAAAAATGACCTTTCTTAATTTTAGTTAAATGACTTTCATTCATTTGCTGATGAGACTGTATGGTCATTTCACTAGATGCTGTTTCTTTCATTCCAGCCTCTAAGGAACTGAGAGTTAGATCAGTGTGTTTGCAGAGTTGAGTTGTAGTGTAAATCTAAGCAGCAGCAGACTGAGTGTTGTCAGACGGTAAGCGTGTGCGGAGGGATCAGTAAGAGTAACGGGGCGAGCTTAAGGGGAGTCCAGCGGCCTTGGCTGGAGGAACTGGGGAGATTCCTCTGTGGAAACTGCCCTGAGGAGGCCTGGAACAGTATAAAGCTGCTTTGTTTTGTTTTGTTTGTTTTGTTTTTTTATGTGCCTAAAAGAGCATGACAAGCTATTTGTTATGAGATACTGGGTTTATTAAATCTGGTCAAAGTAGATGGCTGTTTTAATAAATTATGGGAGATAAATAATGAAATGTAAGTTACAGAGAGGTTTTTGAGATTTTGGAAGTTTTCTAGTAACAGCAAACATGAAGTTATGGATGCTAAAAGTAATAAATGCTATTTAACAAGCAATAGATGCTACATTTGTTAAAGGGTTCCTTAGATCACCTGCAAGTCCCATTGTCTCCAGTTTACACATGGCAGTGCAGTTCTGTGGGTGACTCCTCCAGGACCACCCTAAAAATAAGTGGCTGAGATGCAAGTTCAACCCCATGTCTGCCTCAGGTCCCACCTAATGCTTTTCCCCTAGAAAACTAGGGCCAAGATTGATTAAAAAAAAAAATTCAATTCAAGAGCCAATTCTTGATTCTTTGGGAAGATTCCAAGGCTACTGCTAGACAGATGTCTGTCTCCATGATGGTTTTTGGAGCCCACTATGGGTGAGGGCAAAAGGTTTTTCTGTGAATAACAAACAGTAGCTTCCTTAACTGTAGAAAATTGGATCCATCGAAGGTTTCTGGGCAGAAAATTGTTGCCGCCAGCGGCCACATGCGAACCAGAATACCTGGAAGAGAATTCTGAGGTTAATGGTAAGGGGGGGAAAGAGAAATGAGTCAAGAGGACAGTTGCCCATAGAGACTGACTTTACTATCATTTAGCCAATATTTATAATCTTTGGAAAAACCACCCTGCCCCCCAAATGGCCGAGAGTTCGTAGGATCTTCTTCTCGGCGGGTTGTCTGCTTTCAGTCACGCAGTTTTCTGCTGGTCTCCGGGTGGAGGCCTTGGTAGTTAAGGTGAAATCAGCTGTATTGTTCTCAACCGAACTAGGGCCGGAGATAACGCCAGGAGAAGGGTGGAAGCTGTAGGCCAGGAATGCCACAGCTTGAATAGGTCGGAGATAACGCCTGGGGAAGGATGGGGGTTGCCAGCCAGGAGGGTCACAGCTAAATGCTGTGGGGGGAAGGGACAGAAAATGACCTGGTAAAGTTGAGTTCCCTATAGCCAAGGATAGAAGTTCAAGGTGAATAGAGGATACTAGCAGTGGAAGCATACATTCTGGTTGTCCAGTGTGGAGTCTGAAGGACCCAGGAAAGCAGCATGGGATCAGTAAGAAATATCCTGCTCTGAATCACCCATAGATCTATATGAATGCAATTTCTTTTTTTTTTCTTTTTTTTAATTCGCTATATTTTTTATTTACATTTCAAATGATTTCTCCTTTTCTAGCCCCCTACTCCCCGAAAGTCCCATCAGCCCCCTTTCCTCCCCCTGTTTTTCCACCCAACCCTTCCCACTTCCCTGTTCTGGTTTTGCCCTATACTGCTTCACTGAGTCTTTCCAGAACAAGGGGCCACTCCTCCGTTCTTCTTGTACCTCATTTGATGTGTGGATTATGTTTTGGGTATTCCAGTTTTCTAGGTTAATATCCACTTATTAGTGAGTGCATACCATGATTCATCTTTTGAGTCTGGGTTACCTCACTTAGTATGATGCTCTCCAGCTCCATCTATTTGCCTAAGAATTTCATGAATTCATTGTTTCTAATGGCTGAATAGTACTCCATTGTGTATATATACCACATGCTCAACTTCATTAGTCATTAGGGAAATGCAAATCAAAACAACCCTGAGATTTCACCTTACACCAGTCAGAATGGCTAAGATTAAAAATTCAGGAGACAGCAGGTGTTGGCGAGGATGTGGAGAAAGAGGAACACTCCTCCACTGCTGCTGGGATTGCAAGATGGTGCAACCACTTTGGAAATCAGTCTGGCGGTTCCTAGAAAACTGGGCACCTCACTTCCAGAAGATCCTGCTATACCACTCCTGGGCATATACCCAGAAGATTCCCCAGCATGTAATAAGGATACATGCTCTACTATGTTCATAGCAGCCCTATTTATAATTGCCAGAAGCTGGAATGAATGCAATTTCTAAGCAACTACAGCCTACCTCCCACAGCCTCAGCTCTGTGAGAACCTAGCCCATGGTTTATGTTAATTCCTCAGTCCCCAGGAGCGAGGCATTTACTGCACTTCGCTCCACATTCATCAACTATAAAAGTAATGGCACTGTGTTAAGGGCTGGCTCTGTGGCTAAACATTCTGAGTATGGCAAATGAGTCTTGACTCAAGAGTGTCTGGGTTTAAATTTCAGCTCTGCTACTTTTTTGATATTTAAGAAAGTTGTTTAAACTGTTGTGCCTCAAGCACTTATTTTAAGGCTAGGATGACAATTATAATACTTAGAAAAAAGAGGCAATGTGCAAATTAGTTTGTGTTAAACTGAAAAGAATAGTTTAAATGAGGGGCTGGAGAGACGGTGTATCAGTTAAAAGCCCCACACTGCTCTTACAGAGGACCCGGGTTTGATTCCTAGCTCACAAACGCCTCCAGAGGGTTACCTACAGTGACTCCGGTATCATTCCTGGCCTCCAGGGGTTCTTATACTCAAATTCACACGTCCACCTCATACACACGAACATCACTAAAAATCAAACTCTTTTAAAAATCTACTTTAAAAGAATAGTCTCAGTTTGAAGCTGGTTATATGGTATTATCAAATGTTGTACCATTTTTAAGTTTGATCATGGGAAAATAAATGTATTAGGATCAAAAGAAAAGGCAGTGACGTTTTTTAAGAAAAGCCCCAGTCTTTAAATTCGAATACCTTAAGTATATCAACAAAGGAACATACTACCTTTTACTGGTAAAAATAAAATATACAAGTTTATAATATCTTTTACAAAGCACCATTTACGATTGATCTTGTTCATAGTCTCCTTCCTCATTGCAAAATACAGTAAAAATTAAAAGTAGAGGCTGCTAAGAGGGAGACTGAAGATACAAATCCCTGGGCCACAGCAGAGATGAGGGGTGTGTGTTTGTGTGTGTGTGTGTGTGTGTGTGTGTGTGTGTGTGTGTGTCTGTCTGTCTGTCTGTCTGTCTGTCTACGGAGAGCTCTGGGGTAGGGCTCCACTCGTCTGCTGCCTCCGTGTCAAGCATGGGGTTCAGTCAGTAGCTGAGCCATGATGAGACTCTGAAGGGAGATGGGAAAGAAGATGCTCATAAGGACAAGGCTGATAAGAACAGCCCCACCCTTCTGTGGGTGCCCCTGCCCCCCAAAGCTTATGTCCTAGTCTTGGAGCCTCCCCTATTTCTATTCTCCAAATATACCCAAGCTATTCCAGGCAGTGCTAAGCTCCACCCCAGCAAAGAGGGGTGGCCATGGGGCCCAAGAGCCTTTGCGGAAGTGCTAGCATGTGGCTTCCCTGGGGCAGATGTGTGGCTCCTGGTGCTCAATTGTTCTTCACCTTTTTATTCATCTCTCTTCACATCTATTACCCTGGAGCATCAACACATGAACAGCTGGTTCATCCATCCTGCTTCCGTGTTCTCTGTCCAAGCCTGAGTATGGAGGTTCTCATCTAGCTGTCTGCACATGCTCAGATGTTCCCTCCTTCTCAGCCTCTGCCCAGGGAGGAAGAGGAATTGTTGTAACTTCTATGGCGTGCCTGTTAGGTAGCAGGCTTCTTAGCCTCTTTTTTACAAATTACACCTCAACTGAAGTAAGACTACAAGTATAATTGTACTGTAAGACACAGCTTACTCTGCATTCACCAAATGGAAAACACATAAAAATCTGCTTCCAAACACTATTCTTTTAAAAAGAACCGAGAAAGAGGACTTTATCATGTTTCTTTGTGTATTTTCATGTGTGTATTCGTGCATGTGTCCTTGTGTGTGTGTGTGTGTGTGTGCGCGCGCGCACCATGTGTGTGGATATCTGCAGAGGTTGGATCCTCTGGAGCTGGAGTTAGAGGCAGTTGTGAGCCAAACTCACACCTGGGTGCTGGGAGTCAAAGTCGAGTGCTCTGGAAGAGCAGTGCACACTCGTGGCTGCCTCTCTCTAGCCCAGCTTGTCTTTATTTTTACCTTGATGGCCTCTTAGATGAATATCAGTAATGCTGATATTTAAATTGAAATTAATATGAAATTTTCTTGAGATTTCACCATAGTAGATTAAGAGAAGAACAAACGTCCTTGAAACCCAGGGTGACGCTGACAGCATTTCTCCATTAGCTGTGACCTGTCACCAAGATGCAGCTCTTACTTTTGATAACTGGGGTCCAGAGAGGCTAGTTTGCCTACTGACTTTTAAATTTGCCCTTCTCATAGAACATGAAAGTATTTGTGTCAGCTTAAAATAAGTATTCTGGGGTTAAACGAAGGTGAGTAGGGATCAGGAAGGCACCCTAAACCATAAAGTGGAAAGAAATTAGAGACGGACTCATCATCTTAGGACTGCACAAGTGAGGAGCATTATGAATAGAAGTATGTAACTGAAACATTAACTCTCAGAGGGAAGCCTTATTTAAAACCAGCAATGCTCGCTCTGATTTCGTTTCTGAGAAGCCTGAGACTGAAGAACCACAGTACTGTCAGAGCCTGCATGGTTGGAAGAGCTGACAGGCAGAATCCAAAGTGGCTCAGGTGAGGGATTGTGGATGGCATTGATCAGATATCAAGGAAGGATATATTTGTGTGTCTTCGCACAACATAGCTGATACAGCATTCACTACTCAGCACCACACTGTCTAATCTCTTCATGTACTTAGCTCTGAAATCCTGAGGAGGAAGGAACGACCTTCTACTCTGCACTTTGACCCTGAGTCCTTGTCTTTGGTCTGCACACTGGTCATTTCTTAGTCAGTGACTAAGTAATTGTTTCTGAGGTAATGAGTAACTCTCAGGTAACTGATTAAAAGCCTGCATCGAGAACATAGAAAGAAGCCTAAAACATTGATGACCTAATCAAATTCATCCTCTTTTTTCATTCATAACTGCTACTGCTACCCCCTCTTTTTGTCCGTTAGGCAGATTTGTTTCTGTGCTGATTAGAAAAAAGTCAGGAATAGTATTTGAGAAGGTAACTATTAGACCCTGGGTTTCCAAGAACAATAGACTCAGCAAGGTTTTCCAGATTGTTCCAAGCCTTTAAAGAACTTGAAAAGTTTACTCTTTAAGTGCCCAGTGCCTCCAACACTGTGAAGATACGAAGACAATGTTGTGAGGAACTTTCTGTAAATAACAGGGAATGAGATCTCCTGCTCTAATTAACCTGAACATGCATTCACCCACCCTGGTAGCCACCAAACGAAACTCAGAATCTTTATGTCTCATCTTGTCAATAGCAAAGTAGCCTTCAGTCTTTGAATTGAGAATAATTTAAGAAAATGCTACTTAACTGTTTCAAAATATAATGAGAAAAATGCTTACATGATATAGCCATTTACTAAAGTCTTGCTGTGACTACTTTATCTTATGATGAGTATATTGCTTACAGTACATGTAAGTGTACTTTGTGAGCACAGTACCCACGAAGGCCAGAAGAGGGTGCCAGATCCCTTGGAGCGGAAGTTGTGAGCCACCATGTGAAGGCTTGGAACTGAACCAGGGTCCTCTGAAAGAGCACCAAGTGCTTTGCCTTACAGAAACTTTGTAATTTTATGAGATCCCATTTGTCCATTCTTGATCTTATAGCATAAGCTATTGGTGTACTGTTCAGGAACTTTTCCCCTGTGCCTATGTCCTCAAGGGTTTTCCCCAGTTTCTTTTCTATTAGTTTCAGTGTAACTGGTTTTATGTGGAGGTCCTTGATCCACTTGGAGTTGAGCTTAGTACAAGGAGATAAGAATGGATCAATTCACATTCTCCTGCATGCTGACCTCCAGTTGAACCAGCACCATTTGTTGAAAAGGCTATCTTTTTTCCACTGGATGTTTTCAGCTCCTTTGTCAAAGATCAAGTGACCATAGGTGTGTGGATTCATTTCTGCATCTTCAATTCTATTCCATTGGTCCACTCGCCTGTCACTGTGCCAATACCATGCAGTTTTTAACACTATTGCTCTGTAGTATTGCTTGAGGTCTGGGATACCGATTCCCCTAGAAGTTCTTTTACTGTGGAGAATAGTTTTAGCTATCCTGGGTTTTTTGTTATTCCAGATAAACTTGAGAATTGATTTTTCTAACTCTGTGAAGAACTTTTGGGATTTTGATGGGGATTGCATTGAATCTATATATTGCTTTTGGCAAGATGGCCACTTTAACTATATTAATCCTGCCAACCCCAAGGAACCAAATAACCCTATTAAAAAATGGGGTACAGACCTAAACAAAGAATTTTCATTTGAAGAAATTCGGATGGTTGAGAAGCTCTTTAAGAAATGCTCAACATCATTAGCCATTAGGGAAATGCAAATCAAAACAACCCTGAGATTTTACCTCACACCAGTCAGAATAGCTAAGGTTAAAAACTCAGGAGACAGCAGATTTTGGCGAGGATGTGGAGAAAGAGGAACACTCCTTCACTGCTGATGGGATTGTAAGATGGTACAACCACTATGGAAATCAGTCTGGCGGTTCCTAAGAACACTGGACATGACACTTCCGGAGGACCCTGCTATACATCTCCTGGGCATATACCCAGAGGATTCCCCAGCATGCAATAAGGACACATGCTCCACTATGTTCATAGCAGCCTTATTTATAATAACCAGAAGCAGGAAAGAACCCAGATATCCCTCAATGGAGGAATGGATACAGAAAATGTGGTATATATACACAATGGAGTACTATTCAGCAATTAAAAACAATGAATTCATGATTTTTTTAGGCAAATGGATGGAACTGGGAAATATCATCCTAAGTGAGGTAACCCAATCACAAAAGAATACACATGGAATGCAATCATTGATAAGTAGATATTAATTAGTTCTGAAGCTCTGAATACTGAAGGTACAATTAGCATATCAAATGATTCCCATGAAGAAGGAAGAAGAGGGCCCTAATCCTGGAAAGGCTTGATCCAGCATTGTAGGAGAGTACCAGGACAGAGAAAGGGGAGTGGGAAAGATAGGAGAATGGATGGAGAGAAGAGGACTTATAGGACATATGGGGGGAACTGGGAAAGGGGAAAGCTTTTGGATTGTAAACAAAGAATATAGAAAATAAAAATATATATTAAAAAAAAAAGAGCACCAAGTGCTCTCAGCCATAAAGGCATTTCTTCAGACCTTAGTGACTGCTTTTAAAATTTCATCCTGCTGTAGAATTTATTATAATCCGATTATTGATTTTATATTTGCTTTTAACTTTTTTACAACTTTGATTATCATTTTTAATTGTGTGTAGTGTGTGTGGTTGTGTAAGGGCTATGTGTGCCTGCATTCCCCAGAGAAGCCAGGGGTGTCAGATCTTCTGGAGCTGAAGGTACAGATGGTGTGGACTGTCTGAAGTGGGTGCCAGGAACTGAACTTGGGTCTTCTGCAAGAGTAGCAACTGCCTTAATCAATGAGCTATCTCCTCAGCTCCAGTTTTGCATTTTTATCTGTGTGGTATCAATGTATTCTAACTTGTAAAGAGTCTTGACCTTGTGCCTAGAGTTGTTCTAGTCTAAGTGTTTTGTGTGCATTAACTAAGCTAGTGCAAGAATCCATTGATGTACAAGTGATAACTTCATTTACAGCTAAGTTACTGAAACAACTTTCTCAAAACCATTTATCTGGCATATGACACAATACAGATTGAACCCAGGCCGTGTGGGTCCAGAGTCTGTTCCCTAACCTCTCTAGCTCCATGTGCAATCTCTTGAGCACGTGATGGACTAGAGAACGGCAGAATAAAGGCTAAGTGTGAGGGAAGACATTACAGAGGAGCTAGAATTCTTGGTCTCCCGAAAGAGAATCAGAATGACTGAGAAGCCTGCTCTACCCATACTTACTTTCATTTTTAAGGACTTGTTTATTTTATTTTATGAATAAGTGCTTTGCTTGCCTGTATGTCTGTGTACCCCATGCACACCTGATGCCTGAGGGGGCCGGGAGAGGGCACTGGATCCTCTAGGACTGGAGTTGTAGATGCTTTGTGTGCTCCTATGTGAGTGCTGGGAACCGAACCCAAGTCCTCCGGGAGAGTGACAAGTACTTTTAACTACGGAACCGTCTCTCCAGCTCCTCACTTATGTTTTTTTCTCCCATACTTGTTTCTTCTATTTTAAATGAAAATTACAAGATTAATTAGTTTAGAATTTCCTCAATTATTGGCTACTATGCTGTCATGAGCAAGAGCCCTGCTGCTCTTCTGCCTCTCTGGAATGAGAAAAGCTCATTTTAAGTTCACTTCTCCACGAGGAGAATGTCATCTGTATGTGTTAAGTGAATGCACTATTCTCATGGCTCCTATCTAATGAACCAGACCACACCCTGTTCCTACCTCTTACAGCACTTGACATTCCATAATATCATTATTCATCTCTATGTTGCTTCTCTTCAGTGTGGAGCGCCTCAGGAGCAGGGATCGTGTGTTTCCCTGAAGCCCAAGAACTTAGCACCTAATTCTCAGTAATATAATTATTGACAAATGGTTGTAGAAATAAATGAATGCAATAGGTAGAATAGGATTATTAGTCTAATTATTGAAAACTTTAAAGATAATCCTTCTTGGACTTGACATTGTTTTGTGGTCAAAACCCTGGGAAGGTGCTAGAGGTAGCCAGGCAATGTGCACATGTGGTCTGTCCTTAGTGCACCAATGACTGTGGAGGTTTCTGTGCAGTCCTCCAAAGGGTTTAACTGTAGCCCTAGTGAGTCAGTGTACAGTTAGAGATAAGCATGCTCATTTTTGCTTAATTTATGAAGAATGCCTCTATGGCCCCAAATCATGCATGCATCAAAATTTTTATTTTATAGTATAGAAAATATATCTGAAAGTCTGCCTTAGACATTATGACTGATTCTTGAAAACAACAAATTTGTATACCATTTGTGGGAGACTAATATAAAGTTCACAGCCTGCAATAATATTAAACCTTGTGTCTGCCGCTCTCCAGTTCTCCCCTGGGCTTCTGTACTCACACTTCAGCTTCGTCTTAGCTCATTGTGCATTGTGTGTTAGATACCATTATTCTTTCCTGAAGTTTTTAAACTTCAGGGTAGGGTGTGTGTGTGTATGTGTGTGTGTGTGTGTGTGTGTGTGTGTGTAATTTATATTTGTATTTTTGTTTTCAAATTCACTTTAACATGGGGTAGACGCTCTGGTTCAGCGACTCTTTTGTCAGCCATGTTATATATTGGACAGAGTTTACTCTGTCCGTGGAACTTCCCGTCCCTATGGTGACCTGGAAGAAAGCTGGATATGGACTCCCGGTGGGTACTTTAAAGGACTGTCCTAGGGGCTGGAGAAATGACTCTGTCCCTGAGAACACTGCCTACTCGTCCTTATGGTGACCTGGAAGAAAGCTGGATATGGACTCCCGGTGGGTACTTTAAAGGACTGTCCTAGGGGCTGGAGAAATGACTCTGTCCCTGAGAACACTGCTTACTCTTCCAGAGGACCCCGATTCAATTCCAGAATCCACACGGCAGCTCACAGTTGTCTGGAACTCCAGTTCCAGGGGATCTGACTCCCTCACACAGACCTGCATTCAGGCAACACACCAATGCACATGGCGTTTAATAAAAAACAAAAAGCAAAACACCAACCTTTTGTAACAGAGCATTCCTTCAATGAGGGTTTTGATGTTTCTCCCTCTGCCTCTACTGTGCATTTCCTGGGTTACAGTTGCTGCCTCCAACAATAAAAGAATCTAGCACAGAAAGAAGAATGCAGGAGAACAAATGCGTGGACTAACCCTCTAGTCGAATTGCACCAAGGCACCGCGAAAACCCATTACACATGCCCACAGATGGTTATATAAGGAGTGGTGTGCAGGTGATAAACACTGGCTCTAACAGCATCTTCCATACAACTGCAAATCGCCTAATCCACTGAGTAAATGGGTCACCCCTGCAGGTTTAAAGCCACAAAATCATTTCTTTGCTTAGAATATCAGTTGTTCAAAACTCTGTGCAAAGTCCTCCCCTTCTCTTGTTGCACATTAACTCTGTGGTTACTGTACAATCACTGAGAGCTAAGATCTGCTGCTTACAAGTCACACAGTAAAAGATTATGAAACGCCACACACAGTGAGCACGGTGGAGCTCTCCTTGATGCCCTCAGTGCTGATAGATTCTGAGCTTGCCTTCAAGTTGTTTTAATAAAGAATCTTTTGCCCTGTTGCCTGCGTGATAAATTTTCTGTAGCAGAAGCAACACCAGCATTGCTAGCTCGGCATACAGTGCTTGGTGGCCATTTTCCCAGGAGCTCAGTGGCCTGGTGACACGGCTGTGTTTTGAACAGCGTTTGCTGACACACTTATGTTCACTGGTTGATAGATCTTTTTTCTTAGCTGAAGGGTGTCAGCCATGTTCCCTTAGATCGTCTACGTTGTATACTTTGCCCCTTCTTGGCTTCATATGTGTTTATTATGGCCACCCTGTCTAGGGCTGAATAAAGCAGTTTCCACTCCCAATGAATTTAATGGTCTGTAGGAAAGATTGTCATTGAAATAGGTCATTTTCTCCCTCTCTCAGCAAATGCTGAGGTCATCAGGTGTCATGGCATCTTGAAAAAGTTTATTAGCCATTTCCTAGCAGGAGAGTCAGGTGATATTCTTGGAGGATAAAGGTTTGCTCTGAGTACTAGAGACTGGATTTTTTTTTTTATAAAGGATCTCATTATTCTAGCAGAGATGATGATTTGTGTGCTAACGAAATCCATGGATTCCATGAATTAGACTCTAAAATAATATATGGGAGGGAAGGGCGGGCAACACGGGAAGGTGGCTCAGGCTCAGGCCGCGAGCTTGTTCCTGTCGCGTTTGGGGGCTTTAGAGTTATTCGTACATGGAGACTCAGAGCTAACTCCTCCACACTCTTTTGAAAGTGGTGCACATAGTCACTGTCTTAGGAAAATGATTCATACCTTTTATTAGAGCTCAGCCTGACCCACAATCCAAAAACTATTAAGAATATTTGCAGTGAAATGTCCTAAGGGGCCGATGCTGCTGTTCACAGTTAAAATGAAGTAAAACATTACCATGGCCCTGTTTCATATCTCAGGAAATTTGGTGCATTGAACCGTGCTAATTCAACAAATTAAAATCACCAGGAAGACTTCCTTAGCAAAACCAAAAATCACTACCCCATTCACCAACTATTGACCCTGGCCAAACACCAAGCACTCGCAGGAGAGTTCCTCAAGTAGTGAGCAAGGTGTGCCAAAGGTGACAGCACTTGAGACTCCCTCCCTGACCCCAGTCATTTCTGGATTTTACTTTGGAGCAACTTTAACCTGAACCTAGCTTTGCTGCTTTTGCCTGTGAGGAGAGTGTAGCCCGGTGAAGGGCGCAGCTAGCCTCAGGTCACGGGGCTGGACCTGCAGAAGAGTCCCTAGTCAGAAGCCCTGGATTTTCCACCACTCCACACTTCATTTTTTTCCCTCTTTCCTTTAGTTATATCCACAAATATACTTTATTCTTTTTCAATGATTGGTATGAGGGTTGTGTGCGCTGTGTAATCAAACATTGGCTCACTAAAACTTGCAGCCTGACAACTGAATTCCTCGGAGAATGAAACTCCTTTATCTTACTGTGGCCTCGCTGCTTAGAGAGCATTCTGAGAAAGTCCAAAGTCTGTGCGCAGGTGTGGTTAGCTGAGCTTTCAGTAGTTGTGAGGTCTGAACTTGAGTTCAAAGGCAAAAGTTTAAAGTCTTGAATTGGTAAAGTAAAAGTTAGAACTCAAGTTCTTCTTATGCAAAGCAGATACTTCACGGCCTCCTCCGTTGAGAACTAAAGTATAAGGAAGGCCAGGGGGCATTAGGATCCCAGGCCCAGGATGTGGAGAGGCTGCTCTGAATTTAAAATACCACATTCTCTCCCAACTTGAGGACAAATTCTCTTACTTAGACTAACTTTTCCTACTCGCAGAATAGAAATAATGGCATTTCACAGTAAGAATTATGCAAGGCTATGTCATGATGGGCAGATTCAGTGGAGTTCAATGCGGAAGTCAGAGTGCACTCTAGGTATTTCAAGAAGACAATGACTCAAATCTAGGAAGGTCAGTGTAAAGGTGAGGAAGTTAACACGTGGATCTCTCATGTCTCTGTCTTCTGGATCCAGAGGTAGGCAGCTGTTTGCTACCACCTTAGCCACAACTGCCAACCAAACTGCCTCGAAACTGTCAGCATGGTCAAAATCCACTCCAGATGTTCAGTATCTCTGACATACTTGTCAGCAGCCTAGGCCTGCAAAGGAAATGAGTTGAGTTAGTGGACTCTGCCAGGAAGTCTGGGAAATGTAGTTTATAGCTTTCCAACTACCAAACAAAAGTACACTGTCAAGTCAGTGATCTGACTTTAGTGTCTGCCACAGGGGTGCAGCCTAGGGTCTGACATTAAATAAATGTTGCTAAGGGGGGGGGGAGTTCTATGATTGATTTATTATCAAAGTACAGATAGCATTTAATGTCTATGTATAATTTGCTTATTAACCTAAAGAAGTTGACTTGATTCTATTTCTAGGGGAATCCTATAGAATATAATTAAATCTAAATTATCACCTTTTTTGGGAACTTTGTTATTTACATGATCATACATGATTATCCCATCAACATGATAATATGGGCTGAAACAAGTTTCCAGGTATTTTAAATTTTTTTATTATATATGTATGTGCATACATGTGCACACACATACCCAACATACATATGGAGATCAAAGAACATTTTGAAGGAGTTGGTTCTCTTCTGCCACATGTTGGCCTTGGACATCCGACTCAAGTTGTCATGCCTTGTGGCCACACCTTTACCCTGGCCTGTATTGATTTATTTAGTTATACAACCAGTGACTTAAATTGGCAGTACCAGCTTCAATTCCCCACTTTGTGACAAAACATGCCTGACAGCATTTAGTATCTTGGAGAGGATAAACATGTCCTGTAGATGTCACAGTGCTTTTGACACTGCTTTCCCTCTGCTGAGGAAGCAGGGGCAGGACCTTGGTTTCATCATCATTTTGTCTTGTTTCACCTCTTTTTTTTTTTAATTTTTTTAATTTTTTAATTTTTTTTATTTTTTTTTATTTTTTTGGATTTGGTTTTTTCGAGACAGGGTTTCTCTGTGTAGCCCTGGCTGTCCTGGAACTCACTCTGTAGACCAGGCTGGCCTCGAACTCAGAGATCCGCCTGCCTCTGCCTCCTAAGTGCTGGGATTACAGGCGTGCACCACCACCGCCCCGGCTTGTTTCACCTCTTTTATCCATTTCCTTTCTCCTGCTCACTTCCTCTCAATCTGACACACCTTGT
The DNA here is from genome assembly GCF_947179515.1 of Apodemus sylvaticus. Taxonomy (NCBI): domain Eukaryota; kingdom Metazoa; phylum Chordata; class Mammalia; order Rodentia; family Muridae; genus Apodemus; species Apodemus sylvaticus. The sequence continues at coordinate 71,878,920 of NC_067483.1, forward strand.
CCTTCCTGACAACAGGTCTGTGCTGCTTCTTCTACACTCATTTTAAGATGGATATCAGACATACCAGGAAGCAGGGCAAAGGCAGAGCTCCCTGCCTTCTCCTGCGGGCTTTGCACGTGTTTCACGGCCCTAGACATCCGTAGATGGAGCTTCATTTTTTACTCAAGGAAAGAGTCAATTTAAAACAACTTATAAGAGTTTGCACAACACTGTCAGCTGATCAGATATGCTTAGAAAAGCAGGAGGCATTCCAGTTGTCTTTTTAAGGGCAAAGGAAGCTTTCTCCTACTTTAGCTTGGTAGCATACATTTTTCTCAAATCATGTTTTATTCTGTATCTTATGTGTGCTACTCAGTCAAAAAAAATATTGTATTCAAAAGCATTTAAGTATTTAGAGCCAAGAGAATTGAAAATTTTTATTCATTTATTTTTCTAATAAAATGTTTTTAGATTCTTAATGTCACTGAAAATCCAGAAAACAATGTACTTTTCTCTTTATATATTTTCTGTTATTATTTGCAACAAGGCCTCAACTGTGTAGCCATGGCTGGCCTAGAACTTACTCTGTAGACCAGGCTACCTCAAACTTTTAGGGATCTACCTATCTCTGCCTCTGAGTGCTGAGATTAAAGGTGTGTGTCACCACACCCAGCACTTAGAGCATTTGAATTCAAGTTCTGTGGGCAAATTGCTAAACTAAGGTAATGTGGTTACTGATTAGTAATTAAAATAAATTTCCTCACTAATCGGATCTCCACATGATATCTGAGTAATAACCCTTGGAATGCTTGTGACTCAGACACTGGAGTTTTTAATCCAGTAGTAGTGGAACCAAGTAACAGAGCAGAGATTTTCCTGCACTGTGTAACGACGACCACAGAGAGTCACGCTGAACATTGACACAAATCTAAGTTCAATTCAAGGATGTTTCTAATTAAACTCAATATTTAAAAAATTGAACCTCTGACATTTAAGAATCATCTAAACAAGTATACAGAATTTTAAGGTAAACAGATCTATAGCCCACAGAAAATAAAGAAAAGAACTGTTTTCTATCCATGGTTCAGTATGGAGATTTTCACTAGTCTTTTGGGAATGATAGCAACTCAGGAGATAAGCATGTCTCAGGTACAGATCTTATGACCAGTTGCATTCCAAAGGGATGGGTAAACATTCTTCCTTGTTCAAGCAGTTAGGATTTCAGAAATGCAGGAACTATAGTGCTGTACTGGTGAGCATTTTTCCCTTATGTACTCAGAGATTAGGTCCAACGGTCCAGATTAAAAACACTTCTGCTCTGCACACTTTCATCATAAAGTCTAGACAAGAGCCACAGAGAATACCATGTGCTAGTCTATAACAGTATTTCATTTGATTATTTGTGAGTATTTATTCCCAACTTAGAAGCACAGTGGAATTCTACAGCATCACTAAAGGACTCAAAAGTTTCTTTCCACTAATTAAATAAACTTCAAAGGAAGGGAACAGTACGTTACTTTAAATTGTAAAAGAACATGAATGAGTAGTTTTGTTGCCAGTGCTATGAGATTACAACAGTGCCCTGACTTCAAATAGTAGCAGCTCTCCAGTCTTTAAACTTTAAACATGGTATAAGGTTTTATTTACACCATTTAAAAAATATATATATATATACTTGTATATATTTAATATATATTGATATACATTAGTAAAAGAGGTTACATTATAATGCTAAGACTTTTATGGCTTGGTTTTGTTTATTAAAGAATGCGTTTCTCTGGTGGAGTCCAATGGTAAAGGGAGGTGAGCATGAGGTATGTATGCTTGGTTCAGACATCAGCCTGACAAAAGCCGTGCAAAATAAAATAAATAAAATAAAAGGTTGTTCTTCCAACCCTTCATATTTTAAAATGTAAAGTACAGCTCTCCCCTCCATGTCCATGTGTGTCTGCATGTGTGTGTGAGTCTGTGTGTAATGTATGTGCATAGATGTGCCATTGTGTTTGCTTGTGCATGCAAGGAAGCCAGAAGAGGGCATGTAATATCCTTCTCTGTCCTCTTTGCCTCCTCTCTCTCTGTCTCTCTCTCTCTGTCTCTGTCTCTCTGTCTCTCTGTCTCTCTGTCTCTCTCCCCTCTCCCCTCTCCCCTCTCCCCTCTCTCTCCCCTCTCCCCTCTCCCCTCTCTCTCCCCTTTCCCCTCTCCCCTCTCCTCTTTCCCCTCTCTCCTCTCTCTCCCCTCTTCCTCTCTCCCCTCTCTCTCCCCTCTCCCCTCTCTCTCCCCTCTTCCCTCTCCTCTCTCCCCTCTCCTCTCTCTCTCCTCTCCCTCTCCTCTCCCTCCTCTCTTCTCTCTCCCTCCCCCCTCCTCTCTCTCTCTCTCTCTCTCTCTCTCTCTCTCTCTCTCTCCTCTCTCCCCTCTCTCCTCTTTCTCCTCTTTCCTCTCTCTCCTCTCCTCTTTCCTCTCTCCCTCCCCCCCTCTCTCCCTCTCCCTCTCTCTCTCTCTCCCTCTCTCTCTCTCTCTCTCTCTCTCTCTCATCTCCTCTCTCCCCTCTCTCCTCTCTCCCCTCTCTCCTCTTTCTCCTCTTTCCTCTCTCCTCTCTCCTCTCCTCTTTCCTCTCTCCTCTCCCCCCCTCCTCTCTCTCTCCTTTCTCCTTTATCTCTGAACCCAGACCTCAGAGTTTTCTCAACTAGGCTGGGAGCCAACAATCCCAAGCCCTGGGGTTCTTGAGATGGCTCTAGCTTGTTACCTGGTTGCAGGAGTGTGAACTTGGATCTGCAGAGTTGTGCAGTGAGCACTCCCCAGCCCATAAACTGCACTTTCAATAATGTTCCTTGTTCCCTCAAAGGTTAGTTTAGAACTCTGTGTGGATCAAAGATTCAGGAAGGTCTAATCTTATCACAGAGATTACTCAGCTCTGAGAACAAAGTCCTCTTCTAATATAATCATTGGCTACAGTTAAATGCCTTTGGTTGACTTTACAAGTTGGAATATCCAGTAAGTTGGTCTGCTGCTGAGCTCCTATGTGTCACGAGCACAGGAAGCATCTTGAGAAGGTGCAAAGAGGCAACTGTAACTCTTTTAAAAATTATTACAGCATAATTAATGTCCTTGACCAAAACTAATTCATTTCTTCAATATTTTTACCATTTTGGCTCATTATGCAAACAGACCATTTATCAAAACTTGATACTCTTGTAGTATAGAAGGCTGGAAAGTTTTCTGTTATACCAGGGAAAATGATTGATGGGTGGTAATTTTACATACATACACAGGCAGTGTTATCCCTAGCCCACTTCTACAAAATAGCTGGACTCTACACGAACTGTGGCTGTATCTTACACAGATTAAAAGTACCAAATCTCCAATGCTGCCATCACTGTTGTCATTTGAAAAAGTGAAGGACTGGGCCCCAATGAATGGGGTGCTTTACTTCCCATTTTTATTGTGGAGATGGTTTAAAACTTTTCAAAAGATTAAGGGTCCTGATGATAGAACCTGCGGTCTTTTTGTATTGGTTTAGAAGTATCGTTTTTATTTTTTATTTTTCTATTTTCCCCCCTTTGAGGCAAGAGTCTTATTATGTAGCTCAGTCTGGCTTAGAACTTAAAATCTTCCAAGTATAGGTCACTAGAAGTATTTTTTTTCTGATTTTATATGTTCACAGGTGAACATCTTACCTATCAAGACATTTCCCAGCTGACCATCACAGGCCTGGCTCCCTAAGTGCTGAGTCTGTCTCCTTCCTGGAGTTTTCCTCTCTGGCTCCTCTTCAAGTAAACGATCAGTACAGTTTCCTTTTTATCTTCATTGCCACCCACAATTCACCAGCTTCTCTTGTTTACCTCAGTCGTTTTCATACTAGCTGGGGTCATTACCATGGCGGCTCTCATAACAGACTACAGTAGGCCGTGGCTCTCATAACAGACTACAGTAGGCCGGATTGTAGACACATTGCCATTCTGGTGCTGGAATCCAAGACCAAGTTGACTTATTTTTTTTCATTTTTGAAGTTGTAGTATACAAGGTTACACACACTCGTGAGAATATGTACTGTGCTCTAAGCAGAGTCTCTCCTCTGTGCCCCTTCCTTTCTTCTCCCCATTTCTGTTAGCCTCCAGGTAGCGTGGCTTCTACTTTCATGCCATCTGCACACACATTATTTTATGTACCTGTAAAGTCCAGGGCACACAAATGAGAGGAAGCATACAATAGTCACCTCTCTGAGACTGACGTGATTCACTTAATGTAAGTATGCCTAATTGTATCCAATTTTCTACAAACAACATAATTTCCTTCTTACCAATGATAAAGTTCCGTTGCGTATATAAAATCAGTTTCTGTATCCATCCCTCCATTATGGACACCTAGGTTGGTTCTGTAATTCAGCTGTTATGGATGGTGCGGCAGTAAACACGGATGAGCAAGGATCTCTGAAGTGTTTCTGTAACCGCCGAGCAGGTGCAGAGCTGCATCCTTTGAGAGCTGTGCTGTCTGCATTGCAGGAGCCTTCTTGCTGGGTCCCGCAGTGGCTGGACCACTTTACATTCCTGCTGGGCAGTGGATAAGGATTCCCATTTGTCTGCATCCTCCCCAGTGTCTTGTTATCTGTTTCCTTGATGAATACCATTCTTCTGAGAATGTGATTGAGTCTCAGTCCACGTCTCTATTGGTTAGTGATGTGGAACATTTATTCATCGAAATGCTCATAGTCTTGGTGTTTAGTTTTCTTCATCCTTTATATATTCTCGGTATGAATCCTCTGACGGACGCGTGGCTGGCAGATTGGTTCACTCTATAGTTTTCTCCCCTCGGTTGCCTCCCGTGCTTACAGATACTTTCTTATTCCATTGTCAAGCTTGGGGCTATCTCACGAACAAGTGATGTCTGCTCAGAAAGTACTCGTCCACATCAATTTCTTGACAATATCTTTGTCCCTCCTTCTCCATCCCTTTTAAGTTTCAGCTCTTTGACTCATTTGAAGTGGATTTTAATATAAGCTGAGAACTAGAAGCCTGGTGCCGTGCTTGTGTGTGAGTAACCAGTTATACCTGCACCATTTCTTAGATGCTATCTTCCTAAGATGCCTCTATTTGGTTAGCAACGGGTCATGGTTCTTTAGGCTTCCTGTAAACCGGGCTGTGTCTCAGCCTCCTCTTAATCCCACCCATCCATTTGAATAAGGCCCCCCTTGATGGAGATATCTTAATCACTTCTATAAAGACCCAATCTCCAAACAGCACCACACTCTGAAGTGCTCGGGTGCACCTCAGCAAATGAACTTTGAGAGGGAAGAAGGGAGTGTGATTCAGCCATGGCAGTACCCCACAACAGAAATCATGAAGATTTTGGTCAGAAACAGGGCTTGACTGAGCATCAGGGGAGCTGCAGGATAGACCAGTAGCCGAGGCAGGCCCTGAGCCCAGTTCATCCAAATTCTTCCTTGGAAGCCTCTGAAGGAAAATGAAATGAGACCCACTGTGAGTGTGCGGTACCTTTTCCTCACTGGTTCACTAATGCGTGGACAATTAAGTGGTGTCCTTAAGTGTGAATACGGCTGGAGAGAGCACGAGTGTGTAGATGTCTCTTTAGAGTAGTGGTTCCATTTCCTCTGGCTCTGTTCCCACTACTGAGCTCTCTGTATCATGTGATGCTTCTGTTTTCAGTTGGCCAAGGAACCTCCACACTGTTGCCCATCATGGCTGAACTAATCTGTACCTTCCCCACGGTGCTGTCCCCACTCTCCCTTTATCCACATCTTTCACACTTGTTATCCTTGGTCTTTTAATAATGGTCATTCATACTGGACTGGTGTGGTACCTCAGTGGGGACTATTTGGTCTTTAAAACAAATTAACTTCTTTCATTTGTAACATGGATGCAACTTTAGATCATTACATGATCTAGAATAACTGAAGCACAAAAAGACCTTTTGTGTATGAAGTCTGAAGAAGTTGATCTCACAGAACTGTGACTATTCAAAGGGGCTGTTATCAGAGGCGGGGGAGAAGAGGCGCAGGGAGCGATGGGACGAGTTTGGTGCTGAGTTGTGGTTAGGTAGAAGGCTCTACTGTGATGTCACACAGTCCATGCCATAGGTAACACTAATGAAGTGCACATTTTAAACTGCCAGGAGAATGGCTAGTATAGCAGCACTAGCCTTTAGTCCCAGCAGTTGGGAAGCAGTGACAGGCAGGTCTCTGTGAGTTACAGGCCAGGCTGGTCTTCTAATGAGTTCACCAACCAGAGCAACTCAGTGCCCCTGGCCCTGACAAAAGACAGCAACAAATGACAGAAGGAAGTATTCTGAACACTTTTATCATAAAGAAAGGATACACTTGGGGGGAGATAAATATAGTAAACCTTATTTAAACATTATACAGTGTGTACATGTGTTGAAACAGCACATGACATCCCATTAACATATATAACTTTTATGTTTAATGTATCACTTAAGGATACATTGTAGCTTATGTGAAATATAAAATGAAGTATTTTTCAGCATTTATTTGCCAATTAGTTTGCAACACCCATTACATACATGTACACAATTAAATCCTTAAGATGATTTTACAAGATGTGACAGCCCGTGTGTTTTTTGCCTGTGATGCTTACTGGGGCTGCAGTCACCTAGGTGCTCAGCGAGGATAGAATGTTCTAGATGGCTCTTTCACATGGGTTTGGGCAGAGGCAGAAGAGAAGGGAAGCCAAGACTCTGTTCCCTCCATGTAAGCTCAGAGCTTCTCTCTGGGCGCCTCTCCAGCAAGAGGCCTTGTGCAATCCTTACACTGCCCTTTCCAGGACCGCCACCAGCAGGATCTGCTGGGTCTTCTTACAGTTTAAGCCAAGCGTGGGTACAGTAGCCCTTCCACTACACTCTCCTGCTCAAGGGAAGTCCAGAGATAACCCAAATTCAGTAGAAAGGAACTCTCCAGGCCATATGAAGGATCTAACTCAAAAGGGTCATCCTTCGACAGGAGCTGTCACGCACAGCTTGATTTAAAAAAACAAAACTGTGGAGGGAAAAGGACAATGCCATTAGCTACATACTAAACACTGAGTGATTTATCATTATAAAGCTAAATGAGTGTCTTGGTTAGGGTTTTACTGCTGTGAATAGACACCATGGTCAAGGCAAATCTTATAGGACAGCATTTAATTGGTGCTGGCTTACAGGTTCAGAGGTTCAGTCCATTATCATCAAGGCAGAAACGTGACAGCATTCAGGCAGTCATAGTACAAGAGGAGCTGAGAGTTCTACATCTTCATCTGAAGGCTGCTAGCAGATACTGGCTCCCAGGTAGCTAGGATGAGGGTCTTAAAGCCCACACCCACAGTGCCACACCTACTCCAACAGGACTACACCTTTTTTATGGTGGGGGGAGGGTTGGATTTGGTTTTTTTGAGACAGGGTTCCTCTATATAGCCCTGGCTGTCCTGGAACTCGCTCTGTAGACCAGGCTGGCCTCAAACTCAGAAATCCGCCTGCCTCTGCCTCCCAGAGTGCTGGGATTACAGGTGTGCGCCACCACTGCCTGGCCAGGGGCTACACCTTCTAATAGTACCACTCCCTGGGCCAAACTTATACAAATGAGCACATCAGCTTGAATCACTTCATAAAGACCAAGGAGATTTTAGGATGTTAGTAGCTCAATAACATCATTGAAAAGAACTTGTACCAGTGCAGCAGATGAAGTCTATAGCGTAGAGTAAGGCGGTTCCCTCAGAGCAGGGTTTAGGGCTCAACTATCAGATGAGGCGCAGAGTAAAGAATTAGATCCACCGGTGCCACATTCCCTGTCCCTGTTCTCCCCGAGCTGTAACTGATGAGACTGCAATAGCTGATGTCAAAATGGGTTTGGGATCCTTTTCTAGTCAGACAGTTCTCTTATAATGACACATAAATGAATGAGATAAAATGATCGAAGTAAAGGGGAGGGGATAGAACGGTGGCTCCGAGGTGTGGCAAAGGCCTTACTACTGAGCCTGATAGATGGTTCAGAGGTACGGCGAGCCTTGCCACTGAGGCTGGTGACTGAGGTCACTCAGTCATCAGCCTCACATGGCGACCTCCACAGGAGTGCATGACACACACATACCCACACAGACAACAGATGTAATTTTAATATGATGGGAAACCTTTTAAAAGTAAGAAACCTGTGACATTCTTTATCCCGTTTGGTTCAACTAGCATTTTCCTTAGTATTTTGTTAAGTACCAGATACACGCTTGATAAAAGTATACATTTGACTTCACTAAGAGCCATCAATAATTGTTACCCAGAAATTGGCCACTGAGGGTTATTATGTACTAGTAATTTTTAGAATTTTGTTATTAGATATAAGGGTAAGTGAGCATTGTGACAAAGTATCTCCTCCTGTGTATAATTACTCTGATTTTTCTATTCAGTGACTGGGAAATTTGTATGTCATCAACAGCTAGAGAATCTGTGCTAATTCAACATAACCTGATTTAGATAAGGGGTTGGCAGGCTCCAGGCCGTTAGCCACGTGTGGCCCACTCCCTGGTTGTGCATGCACAAGCTCTGTAACACAGTGGTTCATGTGGGTAGATCTGCAGCTGTTTTTGGCAGAACTGAAAGGACTAGAGGCTCTGTGAACTAGGTTTCTTGTCTGTTTTGTGGTTTTTGTTTGTGAGACCTGGGAAGTCAGCAGACAAAGACAATTAGGAGCCTACAGCCCCCTTGCCTTAGGGGCTACTGACATTTTGTTAACAATGAGGTAAGCACTGATCTAGGAAACGGACTCCCAGCCTGCCTCTTGTGGGACAGCTTGATCAGCTCCTGCTGACCCGCCACAGGCAGAGCACTCATCCCTAAACATATCTATTTAGTTGTGAAGTCAGAACTCCTGCACGGTGCAGTCAGACTCCCGGGCCACTGAGCCCAGTCTCATTCCTGTCCCGTGTGTTTTCTGCACTACAGTTTCGATGGCGTCTTATTTGCTGTTCGTCCCTCCTGATCACACGAACCTGCTCTCCCTCCAGCATCCTGCTGGCCTGTGCGTGCCCGCAATCTCCCTCTAGGGTCCTGCTGACCCGTGCGCATGCTCTCCCTCCAGCATCCTGCTAGCCCTTGCGCACTCTCCAGGACTCATTTGCTTTGCTACTGCTCCTGATTTTCCAAAGGTCTGTGAATCTCTAGCTTCTCCAGAGTCTCCCTTAGTTACGTTTATTATTATATTTTCCTAGTCCATATATGCTAAAAACAAGCTTTCAACATATTTGTGAGAACATTAATAGCATATATTAGATAGTTCCAAAAAAATCATTGTTGCTGTTTGGTTTCGTTTTCTTACCATGGCATAGCTTCTCTGGGACTCGGATCCATGCCTGTTGTGTTATTAGTAGCATTCTCAGTGTTTAACATAGAACTAAACACAGCAGTGTATAAGAGAGGTGTTGTGAATGAAGGGAAGAAATTGTGGCACAAACTCCAAGTTGATATGAGTTTTTATAATCATCGTAGTTTTCCTTTTCCTCTGAGTTTCCTTAATTCTGGAATTGATCTCAGCAGAGTAAAAATTTTAAGCTTCAGCACTTTCTGATACGCAATTTTAGGGGACGGAAAGGGCATAGAAAGGAGAGGTTGATCTAAATGACAGGACTGTACAAAATTCAGATTTCCTTCAGTTCTTAATTTCTGTGGTTCTGGTTTTTGTCCAGTTCAGACTATTCAATCAACTGTTAACTTGGACTAACCAGAGTACCTGTATCTCATTTTTTTCTTTAAATTTAGTTAGATTGTAACTGAATCAAAGCCCTGTCACATGAGAGCCATCAGTGTGTATGTACATCACGTGCGTTAACAGTTGTGAGGAAGGGGACAAGGAAGGGCACTGTGGTCAGATATGCTGTCTGACACAGCCCCTGAGGAGACATACGCTCTTTCAGTGTGTGCCCCTCAGTCTCCAGGATCCCACTGCTGTCACACTTCCCAGACAGGCTACCTGAACAGGAAAATACCACTGAGGTGAGCACGACTTAGCTCTCTTCATAACGACTGGATTAGCTACTTTTCTCATGTTGGGACATAATGCTTGACAAGACCAATATGTCATCATGTAAAGAACAGAGGGTTTATTTTGGCTCCCAGTTCAAGGGCACTGCGCCTGAAGGTTGGGGAGCCTTGGTGGCAGAAGGTGGAAGCAGGGCCACGCTGCATCTCTAGTCAGGCAGCAGCAAGCCAGGAATGCTTGCACGGCACTCACAGCACTGTCTCTCAGCAGTCAGGACTGAGCGGGAGAGCATTGCTGCTCAGACTGAGGGGTGCTTTCCCCACCTCAGTTAACCTAATCTTGATAATCCCTCACAGACGTGCCCAGAGAGCCTTGTCTTTACTGATTCTAGGACTGTGAGTTGTGAGAAAATTCATGAAGATAGAACTCATCTCGGACTTTTAAGGAGAACCAGGCCAGAGGCGAATTTTTGAGCTGATGAAGTATAAGGAAGCACAAGGTGTTCTGACCCGCCCCCCACAGGGAACTTCTGTCTACAACTGTCCGATCTGCTTGCTGCTTTCACATTAGTGTGCACGTATCAGTGTGTCAGTGGCATAAGGGAAAAGTCGACATGACCTAGAGCCTCCAGGCTGGTGGCAGCAAGTGGGTCACAGTTAGGATGAGGGTCCCTGGCTTCAGAGCACAGCTCCGCTCCTTCCTCGCTGCTGAGACCTAACCTCAGTCTCTGGGATGGCCGTAGAGAGATGAAGTGTAGCCACTGAGGAGCCCAGATGGTGACTTCACCTGCGTTAGCACTGCTGCTCCTGTTCTCACTGCCGTCCTCCTAGATCAGCTGAAGGGCCAGAAGAACAAACTGTGGATCTTCTTGACATGAAGAAGAAGTCAGGAAACAGAGGGAGCTGGCACAGGTTCTGTACCTCAGTGATTCAGATCCGCATTGATCCTAGCGTTTCCCCGAGACTGCCTCTGAGTTCCCTGGCGGCTGCTGTGGCTCCAGCATCCCGTGTTCATTCCTGGCAGCAAGAACTCCGGGGTAAATGACACAAGAATACAGCTCATTGCCTATACCTCCATTGAAGGAACATTCTGGAAAGCTCTGTCTAATAACGTTTGCTTATGTGACAGTCACAAACAAGCCTGCTCACTTATAGTAGAGGCCATGTGCTTGTCTACCTACCCCAAACAGCTAATTCAAAATTATTTTACAAACGTGAAGGGCACCAGACTTGCTGTTTTTGCCATGTGAGCTAGAAACACTTTGTCATCTTTTCTCTGGTATGAAGTTGCAGAAGGCTAAGCATAGGGAGTCTCCCCCACCCCCCAACACTCCTGACCTCCATCCGCATTTGTCTAGAAAATAGCCCACTGTACTTTGATCCACTTGGTTCCATTTTGGCTTTTGGTATGACTTTTCTGTAGTCAATAATTTAAGAGAAGAGTATTAAACTCTGGTTGAAGTAAATTATCTAGCTTTATGGTGAATCTGTGTTAGAGCTTTCAAAATAAAGCTTTCTGTCCTGTGAGTGAACTCCTCAGATGCCCGACTTGAACAGTTGACACATGGCGCCATTCCTGGACGTCAGAGAACTTTGGAGTTATTTGTGGGTCACTAGTAGTCTTGTAGTGTAGATTTTTTGGCAAGAAATTGAGATTAATTCATGATATAAATTTTTGGCCAGATTTGGCGACACAGGTCTCTGGAAGCTAAGGCAGGAACATAAGTTCTGAGCTAGCCGGCACAACCTGAAACGGTCTTTCTTGGGGTATAGTTCAGTGATGGGGCCCTTGCCTGCTGTGTATGAGAACCAAGGTTCAATCCATGCATCACAAAGAGAACAGGGATGGGGCCAGTCACTTTCTCAGTGAACTGTCCTCCTGAACTGTCCTCCTCTCCTTGAGTGCTCCCGGACTCTCTACTACCTGTGCTGTCCTCCTCTCCTGGAGTGCTTCCTGACTCTCTACTGCCTGTGCTGTCCTCCTCTCCTGGAGTGCTCCCTGACTCTCTCCTGCCTGTGCTGTCCTCTCCTGGAGTGCTCCCGGACTCTCTACTGCCTGTGCTGTCCTCCTCTCCTGGAGTGCTCCCGGACTCTCTACTGCCTGTGCTGTCCTCCTCTCCTGGAGTGCTCCCGGACTCTCTACTGCCTGTGCTGTCCTCCTCTCCTGGAGTGCTCCCGGACTCTCTACTGCCTGTGCTGTCCTCCTCTCCTGGAGTGCTCCCTGACTCTCTACTGCCTGTGCTGTCCTCCTCTCCTGGAGTGCTCCCGGACTCTCTACTGCCTGTGCTGTCCTCCTCTCCTGGAGTGCTCCCTGACTCTCTACTGCCTGTGCTGTCCTCCTCTCCTGGAGTGCTCCCGGACTCTTTACTGCCTGTGCTGTCCTCCTCTCCTGGAGTGCTCCCTGACTCTCTACTGCCTGTTCTGTCCTCCTGTCCCGGAGTGCTCCCGGACTCTTCACTGCCTGTACTGTTCTTTGCAACCCAGCTGTGGCCTTAGAGGCCAAGCCCTTTCCCTTTCCTTCCTTTCCTGTGAGTTGTTCTGTCAACCAAACTGACCGAAGGCAGAGAAGGAGATCGCGTGTTAAGCTTCCTTTTCATGTGTGGCCAACTTGTAGAAAGAGCAAATGATAAAAGAGTGAGTAAGATTAGAGAGTGCATCCTGTGGATGCTTAACAACCAAATATTCTTGGCCTAGTGTGGACACCAGTGTGATCAGAATGGCTGAGGTATGTTTACCCTGAAGGGGTTTGGGGTCTGTGAGAAAGGACATCTCAGGTGCAGAGACCCTGGTCTGCTTTTGTGGGTCGTGAGAGGAAACGTGACAAAAAAGGAGCACGTGCTGGTTTGTGTGGCTGCAGCAGGCAAAAAGCAAGACTGTGCCACTGCTCTCTTTGCTCTCTTTGCTGGCGAGTTTCATGTCAACTTGACAGACTAGAGCCGTTTGGGAAGAGGGAACTCCACTGAGAAATGCCCCCCCACTCAAGCCTGTGGCTCATTTTATTAATTAGGATGGATGAGGTGGCCGGGGGGCGGGGGGGATGGTCCTGCATTCTCTAAGAAAGAGGCTGAGTAAGCCATGGGAAGCAAGCCAATAAGTGGGACCCCTCGATGGCCTCTGTATCAGCCCCTGCCTCAGGTTCCAGCTCTGACTTCCCTCCATGAAGGACTGTGACATAGAAGGACATAGAAGCTGAAATAAACCCTTCCCATCCGATGTGGCTTTGGGTCATGGTGTTTTATCACAGTGAAAACCATTACTAAGACAGACTGATAGCGGCTTGTTAAAGATGAAATAACCTGTTAAGCCACTTAATGTGCAGCAAGAATCTTTTTAAAAGTAAATTTAAAAATAGGAACATTTTTAAGATAAATGTTGAAAATTATTGGTGACTCACACTGAAATATGGTTAAGTCTTGGGGACAGTTGGAGGACCATTGGGGGTTGAGAGAAGGGAACAGAAGTGACATTATCAATCACTTAGGTTTTAATTTTTGAAGAGCTGGAGAGAGACAAAACTACCTTGAAAGTGGAAGAGGCCACTTCGGAGATGTGCACAAGACATAGAATGAACTTTGAAAAGGGAGTCCTGTGTCTCAGATAGTTAAAAAAAGAGTGTCTGTGCTTCCCATGAAGTAGGGTCAGCACCTGCATGTGTGAGGTCTCACTAACGGGAACAGAGGGGGTTCAGGCTCTGAGGACCCAGGTTTTGCAAGATTAGGAAAACAGATAGTCCTTTTCACTTTGTCTTAAGACATGTCAACTGTGGCCTCTGAACCTGTAGAGAAGGAAGGTTGGCATATGAAGGATGTAATCTTGAGTTTCCTGTCACTGTAGAGAGTTCTCTGGCTGCAGTGTAGGTAGGCCGGTTGTTTAATCTCTTTGGTCAGGTTTGAATGTTCCCTCTGAGCTCTAAGCCTTCTGCGGCTGTCACCCCTTCCTCACAACTGTCCACATGTGAGCATTCTAGGGGTCATGACTGAGGGAAGGAATCAGGGAAGAGAGTCCAGCACAGGAAGGGCCTAAGGGCCCACGTGTCAGCCTGCTGGAGTGGCTGTCGGCACACCCCTGCTCAGGCCCAGAAATCCACTCCAGAGTCTGCCATCTCCTAGGTTACTCCACCTCCCAATCGGCTTTGAAGGTCTGCTTGACTCCCGTTGCTTATTTTATTTTCCTTTTTGGTTTTTTTGACGTGGAGTTTCTCTGTGTAGCCTTGGCTGTCCTGGAACTGCCTCTGCTTCCCAAGTGCTGGGATTAAAGCTATGTACTACCATGCCAGCATAGTTATTTCATTTCTTATTTTTATTTATTTATTTATTTATCAATTTATTTTTGTTCTGAAACAGAGTCTTACTGTGTACTCTGGCCGTCCTAAAACAGAGTAGACCAGACTAACTTGAAATTCACAGAGATCTGCCTGCCTCAGCCTCCAGGGTGCTGGAATTAAAGGTGTGCACCACCATGCCCTGCTCACTGCTCGTTTTAAGAGCAGCTCCCTCAGTCACATTGTGTGCTTAGCTCCTAGGGCAGCTGGTGCTGAATATATCCACCCCTCAGTGTGATACAAAGCCAGAGCAAAAGGGAAATGTGGCCCTATGATCACAATCCATTAGGAAATTCTAATCAATACCAGAGCGGTGAGCCGTGTGACAACCCATGAAGCCAAGGCTGGAGGGCCACGAGCAGTGACAGTGGGTTCCCTACTGAAAATATGAATGCCTTTAAAGCCCAGAATCATGTCATTGGGAAGGGAGCAAACGTATACCTCTGTCAAATTCAGACAGACTAAATCGTATCTGAAAGTCTATCTATGTATAAGCGCATACTCTATTCTGGTGCTCGAACTCCACAACAGTTGAATAGAAATTTCCCTAAACATTTGAGATAAATCCCTAACTATTGAATATCTTCTTTTTAAAAAAGAGAAGTAAAATGACTGCACGTCTTCCCGCTGCTCAAGCCAAAATTAAGAAGTATTTGAAAATAGACTCCTGCATTCATTTTCAGTGAACAGACCCAGGCGTCTGCAAAGGGAGGCCATCGCGCAAAGCACGGTTGGCTAGCCATGCAGAGTTTTACCGAACGCCAAATCTCTACGCTGTGAGTTCCATCGGGTTCGTGAGCAGCAGTCAGCTGCAGGGTTCTCAGCCCATCTTTATTAGTCACTGCACTTGGGTGAGCTCCACAGACCCACAGGGAGCTCTGTTGAGCCTGTCTGAACCAATTACCTGTCTTTAAACTCTACTGTTAACAAACACAGCACTTTTTATGATTCTGGTTATAATCATCAATAAATGCAGAGACTGCTCCACAGAAGGGAAAAGTCTGGGCTCAAAGGTCCAGTTCTGACAACTCAGCCAATTCCCGGCTACTTGTAGGGGAAGGTTAGCTGACCTGAGGGCCAAGATCTCCATGGTAAGGAGGTGACAGGACCAGTTTGTCACGGAGATAGAATTAGTTGAAGTGACTGGACAGTACGGTGTGAAAGGCAGTGAAGACAAAGGCTTCACCCAGTTTTCAGACTACTCCTCTTCTAAATAGTTGTGTATCATCTTCCGCTGGCATAGCAATCGTTTACCAAGCTCAATTTTGGTGTAATTCATCTTTAAAAATGAAGTTAAATGTTAACATTCCCACCAAAATGAAAAGCAAAAATCAAAACCAAAACGTTAACCCCTTCCTGAAGTGTTTTGTTCCCGCTGATGAGCACCCTTTCTGTCCATGCACGGTTGTGATTTTATTCTGTCACACGGGTTTTCCTCTTTCCAGGCTATGAACTTTCTGAGGATCAAGTTTTCTCCATTTTTAAATTGTTGTGGATGTCCCATGCACAGTGTGTTAGTCAAGTGAGTGGCTGGCAAGAGGAAAGAAAGTATGTGTGGGTAGAAACCAACCATTTATGATTTACAGTCTCAAGGCAAACAGTTCATGAAAATGGGGACCCTATGTGTCTCGAGGCCCCCCTCTCCAAGTAGTCAGTGCTCAGTAGAGTGGGAGACCCCAAAGAAATGTGCAAGGAAAGAAAAGGCCAGCTCTAGGTGAAGGGGTTGCTAGTTGTGGACTTTGTTATGTTTTTATTTTCTCTAGTTCATCCCCAACCCCCACAAATGTGTCATCCCAGAACCAGAGGCTCCCTTGGGAGAAATCCTCAGGCCTGATCCAGCTCTGGTCACTGTAGATCCTGCTCCATATCAAAACTGGCTCCTGTGTCCTCCTGCATGGCTGGTCTCGGCCCCATTCCACCCTCTACTAATTTAATGATGACAGATTCCTATACTAGTTATAGATACCAAAGGGTATTGACAATATGTTCCAGTCACAGGAATGAAATCAGTCCTTAACACTTAACCCAAAAGACTGACCCAGTAAACTGACCTCGGGAGCTGTCCCTGAGTGTCAGATTACCCATGCCACCCCCTCCATGGCCCATATTGGAGCCAACACTTGAAAACAGCAGGCTGCCTGTAGGACTCCTGACAAGGCTGTGTGGTGGAGCAAGCTGTAAATGTGATAGTTGCAACACACCCCCTTAGAATACAGAATTCACTAGCGATTAAATAAAGTAGTGGTGTGATCTGGAGTCAGTCCCACAGAATGGACTCCAGAGACAAATAAACCAGGATACTGGACTTGGGCTGCGCCCTGCTTGTCTCTCATTGGCTAGGATGTGATGCTAACTGGAGCTACCAGTTGGTTATTTCCTCATTCTGTTTCCCAACGTGGAACCCTGGAATAAAAGTACCATGTATGGTTAATGCTAGCCCCTCTTACAGAAGAGAGCCAGGTTTCCTCTGTTGAATTTGAATCTCTTTACTTACTTGTTTGAAAGCACTCTTGAACTTTCTGGGGTTTCTCTTTTTCTGTATGTAGAGGGTCTTCAGCCCTGGACTTTCAAGGTAACCCCATTTGATTCTCTACCATGGGCAATATACACACATAATAGAAAGTGTTACTAATCCTTTAAGAGCCAGTTTGAGCTACTGCTGGGTTAGAAAGATTCTAATAACTGGGCTTTTGTCTGTGATCACTGATAACATTTTTAATTTAAAGTTGGGCAGTCATTTGGTAATAAGTACAGCTGGAGCAGACAGAGCATGCTATTGTTCTTGTACTGAAGGAGCTCAACTTTAGTTTTTCCCAAACAGGTACACAACCGAACCTCTGGCTTCTGTCCCACTTTCAGCCGCCATTTCTACTCTTAAGATGTCTGCCATAGTTTACTGCTACTTGAGATTTTTGTAGCATTTTCCTTTAAATATATTTACTACTCTACACTACAGGAGTGTTTATGTTAAAGCCATAGATGGAAAACTACCCTTCCTTGTTCTTAGTTAGCTGAAGATAATCAATACAATGAAAGTAAAGGTCATTAAATTCTAATTACATAATAGCTCAGGCTGAGCCATGGCCTGCCTCCATTCATTATTAACCTGGGATTAGGACATGCTAACACTTCAGGGGCTACGAGGGGTGGAAAGAGCCTTCTTATTATTTCAGGGCTTGCCTATCTTTGATTAATACTACCTTTGAAAACCTCGTTCCCTTCTCTTTGTGTTTGACTGGCTGGATCTAGACAAACAGGAGAACAATCATACTATTTATAGGAAGCAGGTGGCTGGTTCTCTGCACACACCCAAGAAGTGGTTAGAATACACGAATGTGAACATGAAAACAAAATCCACAAATGTGCGGAAGGAAAAATACCTTGAATATGCAGGCACTTAATACTAATGTGTCACCATTGAGTGCCTTATGCTTTTGAGGTTTAACCAAGTTCTAGCTGAAAGGACGATTGACAAAGTAAGTGTGTAATGGGCAGACAAGTATATATATATGTTAAGTCAAAGAATGCAAAAAACATTCACAAGGCTCCTTCCTAGTTGGTACAGTCCTGAGCATGCCGGTACACTGGAGAGGTTTCAGGAAACAAGATCTGGAGAGAATCTGGAAGGAGGTAATAGGGAAATTGGTGTGTGCCTGTGCAGTAGGTCAAGAGCACTGGGGACACAGGTCTGTGAAACCAGTAGGCTTGTCACACCAAGAGTGTGACTCTTGACTAGCTTCAAAACTGTAAACTGTCCTCCAGTTTAAAAATTCCTTCATGAGATTCCCCACTCCATCCCCCTTCTTACTCAATCATCATGAACATAATTCATTCACAGCCTAAAAAAATAGATGATCTGTATCAAGGCATGGCGGCACACCCCCACTCCAGCATCTACCTATAGAGCCCCATACAGCCGAGGCTACACAGTGAGACCTGATCTCAGAACGAGCTGTTCCAATAAGATAAACCATCTTCTTCACTGGAGTGACACCCCTGTTGCCATAAATGTATGGCTGATTTTTTGAGAAACCCACTTTCATATTGAGGATACCATTTATGAATTTTGCCAGTTCCCTAGTAATTTAAGAGAATTCCAAAAGCCAGTAAAGTTTGGCAACCGGGCCTTTCAACAAAGCTGTCTTTTGTTACTTTCTGTCACATGGAGGAATTGTTCCTCTGCTGTTCATCTGTCATCCATAATTTGCTGCTGCACACACGAGGTCTTACTCTGTGACTCAGGAGATCTGGGATCACAGGTGTGGCCTACCACACTTAGAGGAAAAAAATGGGAAATTTTACTATAGAGCAATAGGTGGGAACTAACTCTATTACTAGTGTTTGTGAACTAGCTGTAGCCTTTGGGGCCAGCGGGCATGGACCTGCATTCCCAGTAGCCTGAAGGCAGGAAGGAATATAGCTGAGCTGTAGTAACCCAGGCCTTCTGCACCAGGTCCCTGTGTCACCATCATTTTAATTTGCAAGTCCCGATGTTGGCAGTACCAAATCTTCAGCTCCATCATACACATCATACCAGAAAGTGTAATTTTTTTTGTCTTTTCTGACACTAAGACTAATATTAAATATAGCCAAGTAAGTACTTAGGCTAAATCCTGAACCAGAGCAAGATGCACATGTTTTAAGTTACTGAGTCTCAATGCTAACATTTTTTCAACTGATAGAAACATTTATACATACACACACTCTCAGAGAACACTTTGTTGAGCTGTGGTTATTGTCACGAGAGTCAAGATTTCCTGTGCTCACTAAGTAGAACAGCACTGTAAAACACTTCTCAAAACCAAGTCTCAGCCTTCCTTCCTGCCTCTTGTTAACTCAGTCATCTCTTGGGGAAGAAGTGTGTATCCAGGTCCCCGGGTGGTGGTGGTGGAGTGACTGTGGCCTCCGCCCTTCCAGCAAGTGGCCGGCAGGAGAGCCCAGACCTGCATGATGCTAACAGCCTGTGCTTGCCCTTCAGGTCCAGTATTTCTTCAAGATCTTGGATAATTAGCCGCACAGAGTGAAAGCGACACAGACTGAGACGCTCAGACAAGTGAGGCACACACGTGAGGAATGTGTTCATTCTTTTATTGTCCGTTGTGTTAACCTGACCGAC
Source organism: Apodemus sylvaticus (assembly GCF_947179515.1). Taxonomy (NCBI): domain Eukaryota; kingdom Metazoa; phylum Chordata; class Mammalia; order Rodentia; family Muridae; genus Apodemus; species Apodemus sylvaticus. Next base: position 71,898,305 of record NC_067483.1, read on the forward strand.
ACAAGATCAACAAGAGCACTGTACTCCTGGCATTATTACATATGCTAGAACATGGATTTGCACTGTAGACAACATTTAACACCAGTCTATGGGGTACTGCATTGCTTTTTATAAAGTTCAAAATAAAGATTTTTATTTTCAAACAAGTGACTTTGGTTTATTTCATACATTACACTTTTTCTTGCAGAAAAAAATAAAATTGTACAACTGCATAAATATAAAATTCTTCCACCATGAAAATGGTTAAAACATTCATAAAGACACAGCACCAGCACATGATGCCTCCAGAGAAAGGAAAGAAGGAAACGGAAATGTACTAAGCAAATTAACTCGCCCATCACTCGCCAAAGTGATGGGCGGGCAGATCCAGATCTCAGACAAGGCGTCAGCACACACTGGAGGACAAGGGGGGAGACGGCGAGACAGCACTCAGCACGGAACACAACACAACCCATCACCTTTATTTTTTTGTACTGTCACTTAAAATTTAAAGGGCAGTTCCCCCACGACAGCCCACCCACCCCCCCAGCCCCAGGAAATAAAGAAAAATAATAATAATAAAGACCTGATACCACAGGAAAAGACTATGGAGTGTGTTAAAAGTGCTCACTGATGGGCCGTTACCTTTGAAATCTCAGAGCCAAGAAAATAAGAAAGAAAGGGAAAAGTACCATGCCAGTTTTATTCCCATTGAGTATTTACACCTTGGACAGCAAACCTTGCTCACGTAAAGTAGAAAACAGATATGATAAAACATGGCTTGAAAAATGACCAGAGTGTGCACCTATAGTACTGTACACTAAATAAAACAGACACGGCGGCAATACTTAGGGGCCAGAACCCTGCTCACTACAAGTCAGTTATGGAATCTAATTTACAGTAAAAATGGGCACGTCCCAAGGCTCAATTTTTATTTTTCTTTTGTCATTTACAGTAGAATAAATATTTTGTTGCTATTGCTACACTTTAAATTTACATTCTAACCTATTAATGCAGAAGCTAGTGTGAAGCATAGAGATTAAGTGTAGGTCCCATACGTATGACAGTTTGTTCAAGACTAGTAGGTTTGTGTATCTTTTTTAACTTATTAAATGGCTAGTGGGAAAGATTTGTGCTTGTGATCAGCTCTTAATTTCAATTTTTACATCAAAGCGTCCCTGAAAACGGTCTTTCTCACTGTACCCAATGTTCTCACCATACGCCTTACACTCAACGCGGATCTCAGTGTCCAAGGTGAGGTTGGTGAACTGTACGGCCAGCAGGGGCTGCAGGTACTTGGGCTGCAGCAGTTTGCCGTAGTAGGGATAATACTGCAGAGGAAAGCCGTAGAATCCGCCCATTCCAAAGTACTCTATGTTTCCGACTTTATCCTTATCTTCATCTCGCTGGAAACCAAAAGGACACGCAACTTAATTTTAAGGGCACACATGCATCATGGGTCTCATTGTGTTCTCACAACAAGACTCTCAACCCCATCACAGACAAAAGAAAACCACCCACCCTGTGGCGTGTCCATCCCAACCCTCTCTCTCAGAAGTTAAGCCCATCAAGCACTGGGTGACATGGATAGGAGACACCACAGGATGAAGGTCAATTCTAGCCAAAAGTGCCAAGAAGCTCTCACAAAGGGGGCTCTGGGCAAACGCAGGCCCTGAGGCAAAGGCCAAGGACGGGTTTCTCTAATCTGGCTCGGCCTCAAGGAAGGCCAATAGTGAGAGAAATTATTCTGACAGTATTCTGGCGGATACTGTCTCCTTATGGACATTTCTTGCCAAAGACTTAACATGTCTGCCCCTTATTTCTTACGTCCATCTCTCAGCTTGGTACTGTAGCACAACTTTTTAGCATTCATTGAGAAAAGAAAGTTGGCCCCAGAACTTAGCACATGCTGTGGGCTAGCTCACCTCTCAGGTCCATAAACCCATTCTATTACATTAAATTCAGATAGTTTGACATCTGTGTTCCTTGTACCAGTAAACAAACTTGGTTTTATTAGTTACAGTTCTATCCCTTTAGCATGTATAGCTCTGACTCATCTTTTGAGCCTATCTTCCTAAAGCAGTTTCTTGTCCCTCTAACTGTGAGGAGTCTCACCCATTCCTCTCACCCCGCCCCACTTTCCCTCCCACCCTCAGTGGCCCCGAACTCACCTTGCCAGTGCAGTGGACAGGTAGGACGTTTGGATTATACTTCATCATCAGTGGGTAAGTCTCCAAGGACTCATTCTTGGGAGGCTAAAAGTAAAACCCACATTGGTCAACAAAAGATATTTTTTTTTCTGAAAAATAAAACTCATTTGTAGTCCAAACAAATACACATTGTTGACAATAAGCTGCTGAATTAATAAGACAACATCGGGAAAGCAAATGCGTAATCCCCCATGTCAGTCTGAGACAATTGTTCGGTTTGTTTGAAATGATCGCTACACATGAACTGTGACACAGCCTGGTCCTAACCTACTAGAAGCCTGACTCAGGACAATGAGGAGCTAACTGGGTGCTTGCTAAGACCGCAGTGACCACATGGAGAGTCTAGTGCACCCTTAGTGCACGAGTTAGACTTCTAACTCTTGAGCCATGAGTCAATATGCCAGCTTCTCTTCCACAATGCGGTCTTCAAACAGGCTTCCGCCCTCCGCTAAGCCTGGGGGTAGTCTGAAAATGACAGTTACAGCAAGATACACAACCCTCCTCCTCCATCCCTGGCCCAGCTAGCCACAAGGAAGGCTGATGAATATGGATGGCTGGAAAGCAGCCATTTGCTTACTCCGGTTAGCCCTGCATCTGAGTCTGGACATAACACATAAGAATACACGCACATGCGCGCATGTCCAGTGTAAGCTTGGGGTAGTGGTCCTAACCACAGTACTCCCCACTGCGTGCTTGTCTCTGTGGGAAGATTGAAACTCTGCTGAAAGGTACACTAGCATTCGCAAGAGATCCAGTCGGACAACCAGCCAGCCACTGACAATTCGTTCCTCCCTCTCATTGCATAAAGGAGCTTTGATGCATTCTTTAACTTAAATTCCTGCTAGGCTTGGTGGCACACACCTTTAATCCCAACACTCACGCAGGTGGATCTCTGTGAGTTCAAGGCCACCCTGGTGGGAAGAATTCCAGGACAGCCAGGGCTATCTACATAGAGATAACATATCTCACAAAAAGAAAATTGGCCTTTTGATTTAATTTCCTTTTAAGTAGCAAGTATCATGGAAACAGACTGACATGCAGGAGAAACTGAGGGAATGAAAGCCAGGCTTCAGAAAGGAAGTGGCTTTAACTCAGTGTACTGATGTCAATCCTCTCAGAATTAAAATGATGACTAATGGACAGTGTTCGTGTCAGCCTTAGGGGAACCTGCAGATGAAAGCCACACCTAAGGAAGCCAGCATTGCTTCATTCATGATCTGAGAAATAACCTAACCGTTTAGAAAAACTGAGACACCACCAGTATTTTTTTTCCTCTGTGAAGAATTTCTCACAAAATGGCAAACAGGTAATGGTCACTTGTTAGACACTGTGTGGTTATCAAAGAAAGGGCAGAGACCATGGTATGCTCTGGGTTTGGTAATGAAATCATCACTCAAAAAAACTTCTTTCTGATCAACAGACAGCTTTTCTGAAATACCCTCGTTGCTCCTTTAAGGACCCAAACCAAAAGCAGCCTGGAATCACAGTGCAGAACCACGTGTAAAAATAATGGTTTTTTTTTATCTGGACATGAAGCAGAGTATGATGAACAGGACCACGGAGGTGTGAGTGAACACGCCATGGTCTCATCACTTAGGAGGATGGGGATCATAAGGCCAGCCTTGGCTCAAAGTGTCTGAGGCTATGTGAGATCCTGCCTCAAAAAAAGAAAGACACAAAAATCCAAAGCCTTGGGCAACAAAGTTTGACTGTGGCCATCAATGTGCAGCTCAGGGCCTAGGACTGTCACCCTTGGTCCAGGAGAAGGGTTTTGGTGTTACAATACTGATGGACTGCACTTCAGAAGTTCCAGTGAGCCGTTTGAAACATCCTGCCTTTTCCCATGAGCCCGTGAGCCCGCCGTGCCCTCCCCCAACACAAGCCGGTAAGTCGGTGCTTGCCTTAGGTTTGAAGCCCAGCACTCGGTTGAGTTTGATAATGATGCAGGGCTTGCCCTCTCTGTAGCCGTAAGAGTCATCATTGAGACCGGAGCAGTTCCCCAGCCAGTCCAGCTTGAACCTGCACACCTTCCGCTCTCCTCGCTCGTGATTGATGTCTCCCCGTTCCTTGGGTTCGCTGGGAACACCTAAAAGTACAAACACGTGGATAGAGCATGCCAGTCGCTCGCTCTGCACCACGAAGAAAAGAGCTTCTTGTTCTTTAGAATTTCCCATTGGAGACAGGGCTATATACATGGTCTACGTGACACACGGACTTCCCTATGCTGTCTGCTCTCTTCAGAAGGTAAAGATGTATTAGTTATTAGCAAAGGCAATTGCTGGTGCACGACCCCAAAGCTAACCTTCTCACCAGCTGTCCTCCATGAACTGCAGAGACTGAGGCTGGGCTTGTATTTCTCTTGTTCCATTAGGTTGCAGCATTAGGAAGGCAGTGATTCCAAGCCTTCCTAATGCTGCAACCCGATCATGCAGTTCCTCATGTTGTGGTGACCCCCAACCATGACTGCTACTTCATAACTATAATTTTACTGTTATGAATCATAATGCAGATATCTGCTTTCCAATGGTCTTAGGCTACCCCTGTGGAAAGAGTCATTCCACCCCACGGGGCAGAGACCCTCAGGTTTAGAACCCCTGCACTAATGGATTGCTTAGCTACTTAGGGCTGAAGGAACCCAGACCAGACTTCAGCACCAGCAGCAGCAGCGACAGCAACATTTTCCCAGACACACAAAGCGTTGCTCAGAAACAGGGACATTACAACAAGAACACGAATTTAAAAGGCTGTCAATACTTTCGAGCTGGAAGGTTTGGGTCAGAATTTTCTGAAGCTATTCCTCCAATCGGAGGGTAAATGGTCAAGGAGAAGATGGAAGTCGTCACTTTTGCCTGTGGAAGCTGTACATTCGACTCTCATTACAAGCACTTATCAACTGGGAGATGTTCTTCATGCTTCACGTAAAAAGCCAGAGAAAAAGGAAATGAATATAGAATCTGAAGTCATGCTGCAGATAAACGATGCATATATTTTGTTGTATATTTGATATATATTTTTATGGCTATTCTTATAATGGGTATTTTTATTAAATCATTTCCCCTTCACAATTTCTCCTTGCTTAGCATTCGGCCCTTTTTAATAATTGTGAAGTAAGATGAAAACCTTGTGTAAATTCTAACAAGAACTGAGTGGCATTGCCTTTAAACTAAAGCAACGAAGTCGAATAACAACCCGTCCTTCTCAACAGTGGGACCACGTGCGTCTGGGAGTCACTTACTGCCACAATCCTCGAAAATCATGTCGTCCTTCTGGGCCGAATCCTTGTACTTTTCCAGGAACCTAATGATGTTTAGCACATAGGCCTCGTAGCTCTTGGGGTCATTAGGACGGAAGGAAATTTCAGTCTTTTGGATCTGAGGAATCTGTGTCAATCCTTCAACGGGGCAAGAGTCAGAAAGACAGTCACTATTAGTAGGACGGCAACCAGGAGACATCAAAAGCAGGTGTTCCCTGCACAAACATGCTTCCTTCATCCCCACCTGGCTTATGGAATGCGTTAAATCCCCACTTCCCTGGTGGATTCTACTAGCATTTAGATTATGTATCCAAATGTAATGATGGTGATATAATATCTAATATCATCCAGTTTCCTTGCCAATTCGTCACAGTAGCATTAACCTGTTTTATGAATGAGAATGCCACTTGCAATGAAAGGCAGAGGGTTCTGTCCAAGGACGCAGAGAAAGCAGTGGAGCCAGAATCCCAACCCAGGTTTGCAGTTCTCCAAAGCCCGTGGCTCTCCAGGGCCCTCAGATGCCATCACGTTTAAAGCTGTGTTGCTAGCAGCCGGTGTGCAGGTGGCTTTCTGGTCAGTAATAGCACGGAAGTGTGGAGCAGACACCTGCCCCTATGTTCCATGGACGAGTTACAAAAATCTCAAGTCTCTCTAACCTCAAGACTGCTCCACGGAGACAGTCCTTTGGCTCTCGTAACCTAGGAAGATTCTTTCAGCTTCTAATGGGGAGTTCAAAATAAACATATGCAGTTGCTGGAACAAATGTCTGAGCATGTCAGCCCTGCCAGAGGGAAATTCAAGGCATGGGTTTGCCTTCTCTGCTGTTAAGTCCCTCTTGTCCAGAAGCCTCTGCCCTTGTAGTGTTTTCTAAATGGACACTTGGACTACACTACAGGATAGCACCAGACCCAGGGCAGTGAGTCGGAAAGGCAGTCACAATGACATTCAACCCCAGAACAGATAAAGAAACCCAATTACATCCAAGTTCCAAATAAACATAGGACAGTTCTTTAGTAGGAATACAGTCTAACAGATTTCAAGGTAACCAGCTATCGTGTGTTTCCTGTTGTGATATCTGGCAGCCCCACTCATCTCAGGGGCCTGCTAGTCAGGAGCTATACCTGACCTCTTTCCGTCTCCTCCTGGCAGGTTGGAGCACCCACCACTCTCCTCAAAGGCTGGGTCCAACAGCCTCCCAGGATCCATTCCAGACCTACCTGGGCATAACCTCTAAGCCCAATGCACCCTTGGTTTTGAGTGACTGCCAATGGTGGGCGACATCAGTGCAGACAATGGCAAAATTCAAGGGGATGCACAACCACCTCAGTTAATTATTTACCAGTACAACTCGTGGCACTTGAGAACAAGCCGCTGCCACAAGTCAAAGGCAAGAGCTGTTAGTTTTTCTAGTAAGGATTGCCTTGAGCTTCCATAGTGGCTACGTGGCCCACCTGCAGGAGCTCGGTGAGCTGCCAGTCAGAGGGATGGCAGAAGGGATGGCGATGAAGACGAGGAAGCGAGAGTAGAGTTGGGAAAAGGAGTGCTCGAGTCAAGAATGACAAAAGGCACCTTCTTGGGGAGCATGGTGGCACAGGCCTTTAAAATGCCAGCACTCAGGGATCCCTGTACGTTCTAGACCAGCCTGGAACAAGTTCTAGGCCAGCCAGAGCTACACAGTGAGACTTTGTCTCAAACCAAACAAACAACAAAGAATCTTCTGGGGGGGGGGGCAGCGAGGCTGCTCAGCAGGGAAAGCACTTGCTGTGCAAGCCTGCCGACGGGGTCCCCGGGACCCACATAAAGCGGGGAGGAGAAGACTGACTCCACAAAGCTGTCCTCTGACCTCCATGTGTTCATACCATGGCACGTGAGCCTGGTACCCCATATAACAAAAAAATGAATGTAAAGTATGTTCTTTAAAAGGCTAATGGCCCGCTGAACTAAGCACAGGGTCCCCAACGGGTACCCTAGAGCTCCCAGGGACTAAACCACCAACCAAAGTACACATGGAGGGACCCATGGCTGCAGCCGCATATGTAGCACAGGATGGCCTTGTTGGACATCAAAAGGAGGAGAGGCCCTTGTCCTGAGAAGGCTCATGCCCCAGTGTAGGGGAATACCAGGAAAGGGAAGTGGGTGGGTAGGTGAGCAGGAGGAGGAGGGATGGGATGGGGGTTTTCAGAGAGGAAATGAGGAAAGGGGATAGCATTTGAAATGTAAATAAAGAAAATATCTAATAAAAAAAAAAGAGGCTAATGACAAAGCCCAAAGGATACACAGGGAAAAAGCTGTGGACAAGGGGAAAGGAGGACTGTTTCGGGGTTAGCTCAGTGTTCAGCTTGAAATAAAGGGGACTACGATTAAACATTCTCCCCCACCACAGCACCCCATTTTTCAAGAGAAGGTTCCTCAGTGTGGCCTTGGCTGTCCCGGAACTCACTCTGTAGACCAGGCTGGACTGGAACTCACAGAAATCCACCTGTCTCTGCCTCCCCAGAGTTGAGGAGAATCAAAGGTGTGCGCCACCACACTTGGCTTTGTTAACATTTCTGTAAATGTTCCTAAATCAGGAAAGACTGTTTTCATGTCTAAATCAATCTCAATATATTCTAGACTTTTTTTTTTTTTACATTACATGGGAGGCCAGCCCTGTGACTTACCCATTGTGCTATGAAGCAAAGCCGTGAAAGCCACTGACCTCTGTCTGCAAGGAGAAAGGCATCTAGGGGCAAGAACAGTGGCAGCCAGCACAGGACAGCAAGGGGACAGGGCCGAAACAAACGGGACAGGCAGCTGGAGGGCCACCCACGCCTAGGCTGAGTTGTAAACAAGACATAAGTCAAGGTGATTTGCCTGGCTCTGGGAAAGTGAAGGGCACAGACTAGTGCTAGAGAATAAAAAGTCAGGAGAATGGGGGTGTCTTCCTAGAAGAGCCCTGGGAGCCAGAGAAAGTGGACTCTTGAGGGGCAGTCACGCCTAAGAGCCGAGAACGAGTGCCTATGAATTTGTCAGGCAGAACTGGACAAAGGGGAAAACTCGGTGGCCAGGGTTACCGCAGGGCTACCCAGCTTCCCGGGCCCAGGAGGCGGGTGGAGGCAGCTGGAAGGGTAAAGAAATGAAAGGGATCAATTGTCAGAAGCCTAGGGGCAGTCCCACCTCTTCTTTCAGAACGGAGGGAAGCTGGGAGAAGAGAGACTGCAGCCAGCAATGAAGGGCCACCAGCGAGCTAGGTAAGAGCAGTGCCAGCTGTGGTCGCCAGCAGAGCAGGAGATCCAGCAGAACCCCACCCTGTTAGCAAAGCAATGGAGTCCAGCAGACAAGCTGCCCCCACGGAAGTGACCTTAGGGTCTCACTAAAAATAAACAAGATAGGACCCAAGTGGCAAAGCAGGTTCAGTATCCCCACTGCCTCGCTCTCCAGGGTCCCTCTGTATTCTTTCTCAGGAGCCACTCCACGTGCCATTTCTTAAATGTCTGTATGAAGTACATTGATGCCACTTCTCAGAAGAGCAAAGGATCACGGGATTACAGAGAGTCCTTGTCATTCTCTCACCATCCCAAGCCAAGGTCTCCATTAAGAGACAGAGTGACATGTGCCAGACCTCAAGCATGAGTTCCTGTAACTGGGTCCTTGTTTTTCAGAACCTCAGGCTCACCTAGATGTGTATGCCAGCCTCACTTATGAGCAAGTGTGTGAGCTGCCCGCCACCGCCTGCCATCTGACCTGTGAAAACAGTGTGTACGGTAGTTACCTGTGGTGGCACCACTGACCCAGAAGGGTGATGTGCAATGTCAGTGCCACCCTTCTCTAGTCAAGGCAAATAATGAAATCAAAACACTGGAATCGCACCGATTTCTACATCACAGCTCAAATCCCTATCCCACCCACCCCCCACTTGCCAACTGTTGCCTTTGCCAGCTGGTACACCCACATAGGACCTTCTGGCTTCCCGCTGCCCACTGCTAACACAGTAATAACTGAACAAGGGTGAGCTCTACCTCAGGGGTAACTCCCGGAGGCCAGAGCAGAATAGCAGAGTTCTGGCTAGGGTTCCAAACCATAAAAAGCCTAAATGTCCACTAAAAGGTGAGGCTCAATATAGCCTTTGCTTTGCCACCATCAGCAAAAACTGGTCCTGCTGTTACCTAGCAAAGCTACCTATCCACCTCTCGGGACTGAAGCAATAATCTGAGTAATGTTAATTTGGGGTTCTTACAAGTACTTCAGTTTTACATTAAGATCTGGATTATGTAAAAGCATAAACAAAACCCAAAACCTCTGCCTTTGCTGGGTGGTGGTAGCACAAAGCCATAGTCCTAGCACCCAGGGCACAGGCAGGCATATCTGAGTTTAGGGCCAGCCTGGTGTACAGAGTTCCAGGACAGCCAGGTCTACCCAGAGAAACCAGTAGAAGAGAAAAAAAGAAAAGAGGCTTTTCATTAACTGGTATTTTGTTTCCAGTCAGGTCTACAATGTAGCAAGTTTGTGATTTCTCAATCTGCTCCCAGAGCTGAGTACTTAGAGGAGAATGTGGCCGTTTTAACCTTGTAGCGGTTTTCCCCTGAGTGAATCCCAAAGCTACCAAAGGCGCTGCTGCTTAGAGCTGTCATTCGATACTTCTGATGACTCACAGCCAAAATCTCTTATGCAGGTCTCATCTTCCACAGAAACCTCCAAGGGCACGGGAAGCTAAGGGACATGTTCTCATGAAGCCATCGCATGTCTCCTATCCATTCCAGGTTGAAAGTACTTTCCAGTTACAAAGAAAAAGGCGTGAGAACAACTTATATGGCTACACTCGTACACCTTTACCATTACATTTGGAAGAGTACCTCCCTTTAAATGTCAATCTGAACAACCTAGGTGCTTTATTTTTATTTATTATTTTATCTGTGGGGTTATTATTTATCTGTGGGGTTAGGTAAGGTTATCGACTTACCTAACAGAATTCAGGGAACCAGTCCCCTCTCACTTACCTTTTGCCTCAGGGTTAGCGTGACTGGAGGCTGGGTTAGCTGGGAATAACTGGCCTACCTTGGGACAACAGGAAGCCCACCCACAGCCTGGGTACACCCAGACACCTCAAGTCTGCTCCCTCTGGGGAGTCTTGGAAGAAGCAGCTTACCCCTTTTCTACAGTCTATTTAGCTGGTTAACCACCCTTGGTGTGTAGGAATCTGCCCAGTCTAAACCAAATGCCACAAACTCTGCTCCCAGGTCCTTCATTATTTAAGAATTATCTATCAGGCGCCTTCTCAGAAGCTGCAAATTCAACTTCAGATGTTGAGGAGGAATAACTTTAGTGTAGATGTTGTATCATTTAAAAGGACAATTTCTCCGGACACTGGGTGTGGTGTTTTGGCTAGCTCCTGATTGTGTTTATTCCCAAAACAAGGAAGGCACTGCTTCTTTATGAAGGGGAAGACAATAGACAAGTTCTAGGCATTTTACACCACGGGTTTTTGTTTTGTTTTGTTGTTTTTGCCAAGGTCAAACAAAGAACAAGTGTATACTTCACTTGTCAAACCTCAAAACACAGCATTGGCTAAGTAACTAATACCCTGGAATCTGACACCTTAGTATGGATGATACTCTAGGGGGCCTAGCCCTGAATGAAAAGGGGTTCTTTCCTGGTCAGATGCTATTGGGTAATAATACACCATTGGATGCTCTTCATTGCCCAAGCCTCTCTGGAATCGCCAAGTGACCGACGGCCAATGACCTGTCCTCTCCTGTGTGACTCTACATCAGCAGAAATGAAGGTGTGAGACCAATGGTCTTTCCAGTGCTGTCTCCTAGGGTGGAGCTCTCTTCTTGTGTGAATGCCACCAGCCTGAGGTGACATTGACATATCTGCTGCCCTTTTCCTCTATTTCTTTGTTCGCTCCTCTTAGCAGAGGTCCTAGCTCTGCTTACTTGTCTTCAAATGAGTAAAACCCTAATTTTCTGCAGTTCTGGGCTGACCTGAAATCCTTCTGCCTCTAAGTCTCATGAGTACTGGGCTCCCTGCATACCTAGGAGACTTTAGAAATAAACTACTTTGGGCTATCTCCTTTGGTAACAGGTTGGCAGGATCCATGGAGGGTGGGAGGAGTGAGCAGAAGTCACTTGCTGATCACAGACCAACCGACAGGAAATGATAGAAAATGCCCAACACTATGAAGATACAGTTCCTCCAAATCTCAAGAAGAAGCTGGTTCTACTACTACCTCTGAAATCAGAGAGGGCCAATCATCATGTAGTTTGGAAACACAGCTTTTCTGAGCCTGAAGCATGCTGGGGATGGCTGTGCCCTCATGATGGCTTTGCTATGTTCTAGTCACAGGATGGCACTCGAATGGCCGCCCCTGCTCATGCTCATCCACAACCTCTCCCCACCTCAGTTCCAGTTACCCAGGGGCCAAGAATTTGACCCTCTTAAACTGAGTCCTCTCCTCACTGAGCCATCTTTACGAATAGAAAAAAAACAAAGAACCTCCCACAACCTAAAGAGGAAGAACAGGGAATGCATTCCTACCTTTGCTCCGGGAAGCAAGCCAGGTGGAAACTCGGTGGACTCGAATGACACACAGTGACCTTCGAATTCACTGCACAGTTGCTAGTAAAACCCGGGGTGGGGGAGGGGTGGCAGCCCAGGAAAGAGCCTTTCCCATCACACCACCGGGCAGGCCACCAGGCGAGGAAGGCCTAGTGAGTAGGAGGAGTGTGAATGCAAGTGGAATGCATGTATGCACATCTGTGTACACTGGGTTTGACTCTCTGCAGGACCGCAAATGGCAGTGTCTGTCCCAGATCCAGCTGAGAGAAGACTCTGCCACGTACCTTGCAAGAGATTCTCGGCTGGACAAAAAAAAAAAAAAAAAAAAAAAACTCATGGCAGGTGTAGGTGTGGAGGGGAGAGCTGACTGCTGTGTCCTTTAGATTCACCAGAGGCTGTTTCTGAATGCTTTCTAATCCACTGATATTCAAATCCTTTTCAGGGACTATGAAATTTAGGTCTGCAGTGTCCCCATCACCCAAAGCTGGCTGTCTGGAAATCCAGAGCCTTCTGCTTCTAGGAGAAGCCTCAGAGGCATGAAGGAAGGAAGGAAGGCAACAGCTGTATTTAGTTTACCTCTGCTAAGCACTAACATTCTGCATATATCTCCTGTCTAGTCATCACAGAATATTCCTCATAATGAAACTGAGGTTTGGTGTGGTCAGTGGTGGGGTCTGGGTTCAACTCCAAAGTCCCTGCTCTTGCTCCTTAGGCTGATAAAACTTCAGGAAGCTCTGTCCAAATAGCTTTGAGCTTTGAACATTGCTTTAATACTTATTATATTGAGGCAACAGAGAGTTAGAAATGGTGGGTTTTTTTTTTTTTTTTGAGCTACAAAAATGGCTATTTAGTAATATGTGTCAACATCTCATCCAAGACTCTGCTTTCTGGGTGGAGCGAGCAGCTTAGTTCTAATAACTGCAGCAGTAGGACCTTGGAAGGAACAGCATCTATGGGAATCCAGAAATCACATGACTGGCTTGTCCTTCCATTTTGTGTCTTTCCCCTCTATCTGGAACTTTCCCACTTGGCCTATTAGCTTGTCCATTATACAATCTACACAATTATAGCAGGGCAGAATTGCCACAGCTGTATTCCACCTCCCCATCCTCCCCCTCCACCCCCCATCCCCCATCCTGGCCCCACTATTTGGAAGAGATCTGGTCACAAGGTATTTCAATTTGTAGAAGGCATGCCAAAGCTGACTGGCCATGTTTATATTCATGCCTCAAGGCCAGAGGACAACACACCATAAGTCCTAGTATCTTAAGTGCTATATGGTCTTACACACTTCCCTTGTACATCTGAATTAGAACTCCCTCTTTACTCAAGACAAAAATGTAGGCTTGGAGACATTGAGTGGAAGCCAAAAGATGATCAGAATACACTTCCACACAGTTATTCAATCTGCAGGGTTAATGAACCATTATTACCTTCCAAATACACATTCTCAACATCTGTTCTGAAAGACGGGGGTCCCGTTAGGGTCCTGAAAGCCGAGGGGGCACAGGGTGCTCAGGACTGCCCAGGAGCTTTAAGTTTCACTAGCCAGAGTTCTACTGACCTGATTCAAAGTTACCATCATGTTTGAAAAAGTGTCAGGAGCAGTAGAGAAAACCCCACACGGTTAGGGCAGGGTGGTGTGTAGACTCTGCTACTCAAGTAAAAGTTAAGGACAGACAGAGACAGAAATCACTAAGATGAAAAACCACAGAGGAGATGAATGGGAAGGTGAAGGACTGGAAACGTCGCCTGTGACTCAGACCAAAGGACAGGAATGCATATTTCCAAGATGAGCCACTTGCATTCCTCGGAGAAGTGAGGGGTTTGTCAGGTCAGTCCAACTGCTGCGAGCACACTAAATATAGGTGCTCATAGGAAAGGCTGGGAAGAAAAGAGGGAGACGGGGGTGGGGGGGGGGACTGAGCACCTCAGACAAGCAGGCAAGGTCAGCTGCAAACCCTTACTTAACGTCGGGGCCTTGGATTATTTATTTTGGAAGGTTCTTTTCAGAAAAGTACCTGGGAAAAAATGGTTTTAATTTTATTTCATTATTTCTGCCAGGCATGGTGGCACACACCATTAATCCCAGTAGAATCCTGCAGAGGGATCTGAGTTCCTTCGTTCAAGGCCAGCCCCGGGCTACAGAGTGAGCTCCAGGACAGCCAGCGCTACACAGGGAAACCCTGTCTCAAAAAATCAAAAACTAAATAAATAAATGACTTATTTTTCCAAAGTCTATAGTCTTTTAAAAAAAAATAATAAAGTTGACTGTGTTGGTCATCTTTGCTTCAAGCTTAAATTATTATAAAATGGACTCATGGACTGGGGAGATGGCTCAGCGGTTAAGAGCACTGACCCAGAGGTCCTGAGTTCAATTCCCAGCAACCACATGGTGGGCTCAAAAACCATCTGTAATGGGATCTGATGTCCCATCTAGTGTGTCTGAAGACAGCTACAGTGTACTTATATAAATAAAATAAATCTTTAAATATAAAACAGAATCATGACTGAAGAACGACTTAGTGGCAAAACAAAAAAAAAAAAAGTAAGAGCTCTGTACAAAATTACTATGGCCACTTGTGCTGATGCGAGGATCCTGGCAGAAGAGGCCCTGGAAGTCAGGCCTTCCAACCACAGGATCCCACGCAACACACTGAAGATCCCAAGGCACATCAGGACCTCTCCGACCTCTCCTAAGACCCACCTCTTGGTACAGAAGAGCTGCAGGCATCTGCACATCACTAAGCAGGTGGAGTCGTTGCATATACTTACAGGTTCTCTCTTTTCACTCCCCACCTAAATATATCTGAAAATACCCGGGGTCCTTCCCTGCACTGGAGGACCGTTGACTTAGTACTGTGTGATACTGTTTGCCACCTGCGCATTCTACAGGTTCTTCTTCCATAAACCCAAGGAGAAGTGCGAGCGAGACAGGTCTGCGACAGGGACCGCTCAGGGCTTACACAGGCCCCCCACGACTGCCACTTACAGATGGCTGTATCCAAACGGCAGCCTTGCCCACATGAGACACTCTGCCACCCCCAGCTGCCACCCCAAGGTCATTTATAAGGTGAGAACTGAAAGTTATTCAACACGAACCCTATTCCTCCCCCAGCTCCGTCCTCCATGCAGAAGAACCCAAGTGGAGGATAGCCTTTCCTAAGAAGATCTTTTTCCCCCCCATGAAGTTTTTTAGAGAGCACAGAGATAGCCAAACCGGAAAGAGGGCTCACAAAACCCTCAAGGGCCTATTGAGATATGCAAGAAGGGTGTTTGTGTTCAAGGTCAAATAAGCAAGAGAAAAAAAAAAAGGACCCCCTGAAACCATGGTTCCTCACTGTGACATGATTATTTGAAGGATTTATCACAAAAAAAAAAAAATGTGTTAGGAAAAAAATGTGTTAAGCCAAAAAGACCCTAGAATGAACCCACTGACAAGCACTTGGGTGTTTAGGCCAAGGAGAATGAAGCCCTAAGGGGACCTGATGTGCTCAGCCACACAGTGGGGCTGCGTGTGCCACCCTTACCCCAGAGCAGTGTAAGACAGACATCTGTAGCCAGCCATCTGGAACTCAGCCGCAATGCGGGCGGGCGGGCCGTGGCCACAGCAGAGCTCCCGATTCCTCCCCGTGCTTAGCTCAGAGCGCTACCACATGGTTTTCTGAAGGTGTTTTCTCAACTGGATGTGGAACCCTTTTACCTCTGGTGAAGCCACTCCCTGGGTTTTACCTGGCGGGGCCACGCGGTCCTGGTATGTGGGTTTCAGCTCACTGATGGTCAACAGCATCACCTGGATGGTCCCAATGAAGATGCCAGCCAGGCAGCCATAAAATATCACGTAGAACAGAAGGATCTTAACTGTGGGAAGAACAGACAGAGAAGGCTGTGATGTAGTCACAGGCTTGGAATCAAAGCCTAGCCTTCCCAACAAGGCCCATAGACAGCCCCTTCTGGGTTCCTCCTCAGCCTGTTTCTCTCAGTAATCAAAAGAGGGAGCTGCACTTTTTTGGAAGGCACAGGTGGAGAAATGATCTAGGTAGCTGAAGGACTAACAGGAAGTCACTTCCTTTTCTGTAGAGAAAATCAGCAGCAAACCTGCAGCTGCATTGGCACGCTTACGCAATGCATCTCACACTCTGCCGTGTGTTCCCTTAGGGGCGTCACTCGCTGGTCCCCCACACCCTGAGACTGCTAAGAACAATCAGCTCAGAAACACAGGTGGAGTTCTCCTTATCAAGTCACTCTGTCCACAAAGCACTATCCTTTTCTTCAAGGACACAGGGCGGCAACTGGAACCAATCAAACATACAAAGGAAACCCTATGGTACAAAGGGCCGCCATTTTTACCTCATCATCTGACAAGCAGAGTAAGGACTGTGCATGTAAGCTATATTTTCTTTTATTTTCTTTTACTCATGGTTAACAGAAGGCAGGGTGAAATAGCTACAAATGAACTTTAAAAATAAAAAAGCAAGCAAGCAAGCAAACAAACAAACAAAACCACCTTGAACCAACGTGAAGTCAGTAGACTGGAATAAGGCTATCAGTTACTGGTATACAAGGATTATCTCCCCGATTAGCAGCATAGTAACAGGCTGTACTAGGCATTGCCTGGCTGTCTGGAGCCAGCCAAACAACTCATCTAGAAGGGGAAAGTGGAAGCAAGAGACCTGTAAGGTTATCAGAAACACGACTGCAAAGGGGGGGCACAGGTTGCTTCTAAAGGGTCTCTGAGAAAATGCTACAGGGTGGAGGGATCATTGAAAAGGCATATATGTACATGCTGGGAGGGGGTCAGGAATGAAGTGGACACATGAGTTGTGGAAATGAGCCACGCAGCCCTTTCCATACATGGAAAAACACCAGCTTTC
The DNA here is from genome assembly GCF_947179515.1 of Apodemus sylvaticus. Taxonomy (NCBI): domain Eukaryota; kingdom Metazoa; phylum Chordata; class Mammalia; order Rodentia; family Muridae; genus Apodemus; species Apodemus sylvaticus. Next base: position 71,915,158 of record NC_067483.1, read on the forward strand.
CCCTCAGGAATACATACTTCAAGACAGCAGTGTTCTGGAGCTATTGAAACAAACCAGAACATGCATAAAAGCCCACACAAAACGCTGACCCCATCTCCTGTCGCCCCCCCCCAACACACACATAAAGATAAAAGCAAAAATGAGAAGAGAGACGGCTGCATCATCTAGAACCACCCCCTGTTCTGTCCCTTCCTCCCCGGCAGGACAAGGGTTAAGTGCTGCATTTGGTATCCAGGCAGCGGTAGGCAAATGACAAGCTTGTGACGTCAAGGGATCTGGAAAATTTTTTCCAGCGAACGAAGAGGTACAGAGTTGGTATAAGCCAGTCAGCGAGAATGCCCGAGAGCCTGGCTTCTCGGCTGCTGTCTTGTCCTGTTGGCCTTCCAATGCTTCCCTGGGTGCTCTCGGCTTAGGCACATTAGCCCCTCTCCCCTAACTACAACCTTTCTACTCATATCCTGGACTTCAGGTAGCTAATCCTAACCTAAGAAGGCACAGGACTGAGGCTACTGTTTAAAAAGACAAATTGATGGACAAATTAGTCATTCTACAAGCACCATGATCAAGCTCAAGAACATATACAGCCTTTTCACTCTGCCCACGGAACACCGAAGCTGACTGAGGGGCTGCTGCTGTTGCTGCTGCTGCTGCACACAGACTTGGGAGACCCGTCACTGCAGTAAAGTCACTTGGTCAGACAGAGCGCAGCACGCATGTCTAGTGAGCTCAGGCAATGGATTCCCCAAGACCAAGGCTACCAGTGGCATGGAGAAACAGACACAAAGGCTAGGTTAGTCCCACCAACTAGCTGGGTGACATGATGTTGGGGAATGGGGTGTCAGCTTTAGAGGCATCTTTAACGTTTAAAGCAAATTTTCTTTTCCTTCTGTATTTGAAGAACAAGGAACACCAGGCATTTTGCTGATATATATATATATATCATATATATATATATCAGATATATATATATCCTTTTGCTTTAATAAATAAAGCTGATATAGTTTGCTGATTGATATATATATATATCCTTTAAAATGCCAAAAGTAAGGTTTAAAAGAGGCCTGGGAAGCCGATGGCAAATATTAAAACCTGCTAACACATATATTAACTTAATTAAATGGTAGAAAGCACCAAGTGATTTGTAAGTTGTGATCTCTCCAGCAGGTGACAGGCTCGCGCCTCCTGCCGTCCATCTTGGTGAAAAATCTACCTATAAGCAAAACGGAGCCAAGGGCATCCTGCCCTGGTCCCAAGGGCATCCATGTTGGGCCCAGAGCTGGAAAGGGGGCATACCTCTCTCTCTCCCCCCCCCTCTCTCTCTGTATGAGATAGGAACTGCTCTCCATTTCTCCATAGAAACAGAACAGCCCTGCCATTTCTTAACTGTTAAAAGGGCAGACAGGACTAGCACAAGACACAAACTGGGTTTCCAGCCCGGCATCCACAAAATGGAAGACGAGTTCCGATGGCTGCTTCCTAAGCCTGTGGGAATCACTACCTTGCTGGATGTGATCAAGACCACACAGGCTCGTTCTCTCTCTCTTTCTGATACGGAAGGGCTGTCCCATTAAATGTCAGTTTACAGAACAAACGGTTCCATACAGCCTTCCTTACCCTTTAAAGCAAATATTATTCGAAGAAGGAGTGTGAGATTGGAATGAGGAAAGAAATCTGTTTTAAGAAGTGGAAAAACACTAGAGGGCAAATTTCACAAGGTACCTGGGGTCAGTGCCCCCGCCCCCTGGTCCTGTGATGCTGCTGCGGGGACCAGACCATGGGGAAAGCAGTTCCAGCTAAACTGGAAGGAGGGACCAGTGTCGCAGTGCACCTCCTAGGCCTCTGAGCTGAGTTACAAAGAGTTGCTCCGGAAATGGCCCTGGCGGTTCATCCTATATATACCTCACATTTCTTCAGGTTTCTCCTTCCACACTACAGAAATGCTAAGGGCATACTCCCATGGAAGAACAGTCTCCCCAAATAAAATGGAATATAAAGTGAAGTAAAAAAAAAACCGTCAATTTAAGACACCGTTTTTCCCATGGCTCAGGGATGCCAAGTGCTTCCTAGTAATACCGTGAAATGAATGAAGTTTCACCTTGACTAACCTTGAAGTATGATGCATTATTAACCCTTTATTTTTGTCAGGTAAGAGCCTCCCTAACTGCATTTTTTTTTCTTTAGGAGAAAAAAAAATCAACATACACGCCAGCTTCTTCCTTTTCAAAATGTCAGCCAAGTGCTGTTTCCCTGACTCATTCTCCAGTCTATTTCCATAGACCCTCCCCAAACAGGAACGCCGCATCGCTAGTTTTCAAGGTTCCCTTAGTGACTGCAATGCTGCTGCTATAGGGGAGGTGGGGGGCGGGGGGAAGGAGGCAAAAGTGGAGGTAGAGGTGCTGGTGGTGATGGATACTGGAGAAGGAGGGGGCAGTGATGCAGCAGTGGGGAGTCCCCTCCCTCCCTTCCGCAGTCACGACTCAAGGATTTGTCTACAACTGTGCCCTTCAAAATGACCTTTAAAAAAACTTACCACCTTTCCGAAGGTCTAAGGAGGTAAAAAACAAATACGGTATCTAATTTTCAATAGGGTATGAGGGAATTCCAGCCAAGGAAGCAACAGGCTGCATGAAATGCTCTAATATAACCTGTTTCTTCGTTTGTAACATGGAGATCTTAAAAATAAACACCATGTGTCTAGGCAAGGCTTAAAAACGGGCCATGATATAGAGCTCACTGGGCCATTTCTGGGCTGTGATGACTGCAGTGTGTGAAGACTGCAGTGTGGATGCATTTCTCCTCCCCGTTCCTCTCCATTCTAGATACATTTCTAGGCTGGAAGGATGATGCTATTGCAGCATCGTCTGCTTTAGAACAGGTACAGTCATGAGTTCTGCTTACGGCCCCAAATCTCATTTTTCTAAGGTCTTCAGAGATGGAGAGGGAGGGAATAGACATAGTCTCCTGGAACCTGACCGAATTTCCCAGGAGGGAAGGCTTAAGAAACGAAGATCCCTACCATGCCCAGAACCCTCAGTTTTGCTAGCTCCAGCTCCCACCCAAGCAGCATCCTGGGGACCCCCCCCACATTTGTCACTGGATGCCAAGCCCAGGCCCGCGCGCTCCTAGCAAGCAGCGCCTACCACCCAATCCCTAACAACCTGGACACCCCTTGGGCGCAGACCTGTCCGCAGTGCCCGCGTACAGGGATGCGCCTCCTAGGAAAAGCCAAGGCGCCGACCGCAAGAGCCGCGGAGCGCGTACTTACACCAACTACCACCGGTCCTGCCCAAAAACTCCTTCTTCTCCGAGTTCCAGATGAATTTCTTCCAGCTGCCTTCCTCCTTGGCTTTTCCGCGGGCCATGGTGTCTGCTCAGCAGTGGCGGCCGAGGCCGAGGAAGGGTGAGTGCGGCGCGTGCCCTGGCGTCCTCGCGGCGACTGCTCGGTGTCCCCCGCGGCCCGGCTCTGTCTCCGAATGCGAGACGCGCCGCTGCCGCTGCGGCTCTCCGAGTGCGAGGCGCGCCGCGGAGCAGCCGAGGCAGAGCGGGAGGAGGGGGAGGTGCGGCGGGGGCGGAGGGAGGAGGGAGGAGGGAGGAGGGCGCGCGCGGGCTGGGCGGCTCCGAGCCCCGCACCTAGAGGTGGGCGCGCGGCCGCTCTCGGGCTCTCCCCGCGCTCCGATCGCCTTCCGGGGGGTCTCAGCGAACCCCGCAGCTGCTGCTTCAAGCTGTAGCTGCACCACTCTGCCTGCTGTGACCTCTGGCAAGATGGACCAGGGACAAGGAGGGAAAGTCACCGGGAAGGACGAGCAGAGTGGAGCGCGGGCTCGACACACGGGCGCGCAGGCCAGGAGCTGAGAAATTGGCTGAGGGCGCACGCCCTACCTTTACTATATACCGCGCCTCCACCATCCGTAGCTCCGCCTACCGGCGGCACGGCAGACCAATCGCTAGCGCCGAAAAGGCGGAGCCTGAGCCCCGAAGGGGCGGGCACTGGGCCGGCACAAAGGAGCCGGCTAAGCTAGAGGGGCTGGCACCGCAGCAAGGGTGCAGAGAGGGGCTGGGGGCGGGTGAGTAGTGCTCCCGCAGCTCTGCTGCCCTCTCTCCGCCCCGAGGTGTGTCTGGACATTTTCCCCTTCGACCCTGCGCGCTCGCCGATGCTGTGCCTGCACCTGTGTTGTTCTCTGGGAGCCTCGGAGACTCCATTCCTTTCCTCATACTGGTCTTTCCTCTTACTCCTGGTTTGGGTTTACTGCAGGTCCACCTCCCCTAGGCCCTGGCTAGGTAGGGGAAGGTCACTCCAGGACGCTAGTGACTCTGCCCAGCTCTGCTCCGCCTCTCTGCTTGTGCACCTGCCGCCCCCTCGCACTCCCTGCCACTGCGGTTGCAGTTTCGGCCCGTCCCTCTTCTGCAGGCCAGCCCAGCGGGCAGCCTCAGTTCCTAACTCCTGGTCTGTGCTTCTTGCGGGCGGCCTGAACCACCTCAATCCGGACAATTGCCAAACCCACCCAGAGCTGTAGCTGGGAACCGGTTGTGGCTCCTGCCTGTCTAGACCCCGGGGAACAATTTATGCACGTGACCCAGCCACCTAAGATTCTCCTGGCCCAGGTCTGTGGTTGGTATTACCGTTGGCTACTGTTCTATCTCACAGGGGGCACTCCTACCCTATACTGCAGAATTCTTGGAATGACAGAGCACTTGGGAAGACCCAGCTCACATGTCAAACTATCTCAGAGCGCAGTGTTGGACATGGCCTGCTTCCCATTCTTTCCATCCTTGTTGGCTGAAAAACCACTCATATTTTCATCCCCCGAGCCCCTAAGCAGCTTCCCACACAGCTCTTATGGTGATGACACAGCAGAAAATATGGCGAGCCTTCTGCAGTGGCTGCAGAAAAGCCTGTCCCTGGAGCGACCTGGCCAATGTGGGAAAAGCTCGCTAGCTTCTTATCAGAGACCTTCCCAACACAGAGATGGTTTCCCCAGGCACCCTGCCATTTTCAAGGTCAACCTTGCAGGCCCAAGGACAAGATCGAAAGGATGCAAAATGAGCTTTTTCTCATTAATCCCACTTGTAAGACTGAAAAAAAAACCGAAAATCCTCAAAATTCTGGGGGGACATAGCAACTTAGTCTCACTGAGTCCACAGGGGCTGCCGACCTGCTGTGTCAAGGACAACTGTGAGAGCAGCTTGTTGAGAAAGAAGTCACCCCTGCTTTGCTCCTGCAGCGTTTATTTTGGAAAAACCCCAAGTTTGTGGTTGGTAAGCTATTAGAAGAGACTGTACCTGTAGATTCAATGCCACTGTCTCTAGGCAGAACTTACATCATGGAGGGGTTTCCAGCAGACCCAGGGTTTCCCAGACCACTACTGGACTGGGAAATTATATATATATATATTTGTGTGTATATGCATATGTATATATGTATAATATATGTGTATATGTATATGTGTGTATGTATGTGTATATATACATATAAATGTTTATATGTGTATGTATGTGTATATATATATATATATATACACACACACACATACACACTCACTGCTCACTACTGTAAGAGGGAGGAAACCCTGTGGGCAGAATCAGAAAAAAATTTTTTAAAACCATAAGGATTAAGAATAGGGTATAGGGTGTAAGGTACGCCTCAACAGGGATGAGGCTTGGCTGGAGTTTGATAATGTCTACCTATAATCCCAATCTGGAAATAGGCAGGAGGATTGCAAATTTGAAAAAGAAAGATAAAGAAAAGAGAGTCAGAGGACTCTTAAGGCTGTTGCAGTGCCCATCCCTCATAGCCAGTGTACCTCAAACCCCCAGAAGCATGTCTTGCAAACAGTTCATCGTGGCAGGTTTTAAATCAGAACTTCCTTAATTATTTAAAAAAAAAAAAAAGCACTGCACCTTAGCTGCCAGCTTGTGTGATAAATGCCAGTAATACTGGAAATGGGGAGTGGGAAAAAAGCTTGCTTTCTTGACCTTGTCTGGCCTTCCTTGGGTAGATTTCGCTCCTTCTCAGGTGAGTTCCCCAGCTCTGTGCAGGTCAGGCCTGAAGGGCCATTGCAGCGTCTCCCCAGGGTCCTAAGACTCATCCCTATTCCCACCCAGAGCTAGTGTTGCCACAGGAGAACATGACCTCAGCCCACTTATGTGGGAACCATTTCCGTCCGTGGCTCACCTCACCCCACCTGGCCAGCCAGTCTCCACCATCTGGAGCTGTCTCGTGCCTTTCAACATCTGCCACCTAGAGCAGCCCCGGGAAAGATGAGACAGAGGGGTTTTCACAGTCCTCTCTTCCAGCTTCTCCACCTTGGTCAAGTCGCTTGTTCTCCAGAGCTGTTCCCAGGGCTGTAAAATTAGAGTGATACATTGTAGCCAGGATTAAAAGAAGGATGTGGGAAAGTGTTAAGCGCAGTGCCTACTGCATAGCTAGAGCTATTAAGTAGCTAGCTTAACTATAATTCCTTCCACGTGACCTTGCCTAACCTTGGGGCTATTGGTATGACTTTATGACTGACCATCTTACTGCGATATAACCAGGACTCAGAGTTCCCTTTGGGCCCTGGAAGGTCACCCTGACTCATTCCCCACCCTCAATGCCACCTTTTTCTCTCTTCCCAACGTGCTTCCTGCTCTGTGACCTCAGCTAACTCAAGTAATGAATAACTCAAGCACATAATGTCCCTTTGGAGTGAACTGGGCTGGGCTTTTGTTCCAGGGCCCCTTCTGTGAAGGGTGCTGCACCAGCAGGTTGAAATCGAAATGTGTGTGGCTCTCCAGAGGGAGGGGTTCCGCTAGCAGGTGCAGTGTGCAGCTGGGTGTGGACCGTCGGGAACCAAGAGCATGCTGTTCCCTCTGTACCTGCGGAAGTTCTCTGGAGGAAGATAGGATTCAGCTCAGTATAAGGGCTCAAGGAGAGAACAACTGTCAGTCCTCTTTCTGTGCTGGCTAGGGAAAAGAGCCGGTTCTGGTAGCCTGTGATTGGTTCTGTCCAAGGTTAATATTCTGTGTGGGTGGACAGAGGTGAAGCATTAGAATTGACAGCTGAGAACTGAGCAGGCGGGGCGTGATCCAAGTAAGGATAACAGATTCCAACTCCCCGAAAACAGCCAGATGCATTTGTAATTGACACAGCATTTACCTGGGGGCAGAGACAGGGTCCAGCAGGTAAAAGCAGGATGTGATAGATATTCCTGGCTGTAGCAAGATGGCCATCCAGAAACGGGGTTGAGAGGAGAGACTGAACACATCATCTCTAAGAGTCTTCTGCTCCAAACCAGGGAGACTAAAATGGAGGTGCCCGCAAAGGGAAGACTGCGACTTGGCAGCCTTCTGGAGAGAACCAGAGCCGAAAACAGAACTCCCTGGAGCAGTCGACTCTCTAAAGCCCTCTGGCAAGCAGAATGCACTCTGGCTCTGCAGAGGCTGCGGAAGGCTGAGCTGCCAACCCCACGTCCACACACTCACACACGTGCACGCACACAGCGGGGTTCTTTTTTGGCCAGCCCCGGAGTATTTTAAGTACAGAGTGGAGGGGCTGAGGGGCTGAGTTGTGAGGTGACTCATCCTGGCAACAGAAGCTGTGTGCACTGCGGAAGAAAATGGCTCAGTGGCAGGCTGTGTGGAAAGCATCTGGGACATACAGTTCTGCAGTTGGAGGAAGTCGGCTTGGGAAGGCTGTGGGCCGGTCAGTGCGGCTGGAGTGTAAGCAGACAAGAGGCAGGGTTGAATGCCCTCACCATCCATCACAGAAGGACTCCTCATTAGTCCACAGGGTGTCACTCTGCCTTCTAATGGATGCCTCGTGGTTACAAGAGAAACTATTCTCTGAGACAGCTTTGGTTTCAGACACCTTGAACAGGCAAATGGGGACTAATAGGCACTGTCCTCCTCTGCCTTCATTTGTGTCCTTTTTTTTTTTTTGACACTTTTCTATATGCCTAGGTCTGAAATTGAATCTATGACCTATAAGAGGAAAGTATGAAAATAACAAATGGAGACCCCAGAGCCTAAGGATCAAGACTCTGGTAATCCCAATGGTCCAGAAGATCAGACAGAAGGGTCAGAAGTTCAAAGACATCTCCTGATGCCTAGTGAGTCTGAGGCTATCTCAGGCTACATGAGACCATGCCTCAAAACCCCAAAGAGACCTTTTTAACCTAGTTTCCTTGGAAAGTTGTATCTTTAATATTGTTAGTTGGCGGACCAGGATGCTGCTTGGCTTGGACACTGGAAGATCATTTTCTGCTGTTCTGTTTCCTAACTGATGAATCCAGAAGACATCTGTGTATCAAGACAAGCCAAGATTGTCCATCTCCTTTCATCTTAGGGTAAATATGGTGGAGGCGGCTGCAACAGAGAGAAAACGACACGTAGAGAACGACACGTAGAGAACGGTGCTTGCTTTGTCCTGACAAGACAGAGATGAGTGACGTCACCAATGAATCATGACCCACCCAGATGTTTGGGAGACTTGTGGGTTACTGGTACCAACTCCTTCTGGGAGCTTTTGGACCTCATTAGCTGCACCTGTACCCCCAGTCAGGGGTGAATTGATTGAATTCCTTTAGAATATTTGCACCAAAGAAGGCATCTTCATTCAGCTTTAAAAATAAAGTGTTGTCCTAAGTATGTTTTTCAATGGTAGAGCACTTGTCTAGATGTATATGTTGGCTCAGTCACCAGAAGGATGAGGGTCCATTGTAAGTAGTGTCAAGGTAGCCCCAATTACCGAGGAGGGTTGCTTTAAGGCAAGAGCAGTATCTTTCTCAAAATAAATATATATAAATTCATTTCCAGAATCTTCTGTCTGTTTACAAGACAGTAGTGGTGGAGGGCCTTGAGAGGTGGCTCAGTGTTTAAGAATAGCATGCTCTCATTCCAAAGAGCCTGAGTTTGGTGCCCATCACCCACATTGGGCAGCTCCCACGGGCCTAAAACTCCGGCTTCTGCAGGAGCCAATGCCCATGGTCTCTGCAGATACCTGCACTCAGTGGCACACTCCTACAATAAACATACCCATAAACTTAATTTCTTTTAAGTCAACAGTGGACTTCTTTCTGAAAGGGTAATTAATCTAAAAGGGAAGAAAGGTTCTTCTACAAGCATTCTAGAAAAGTTGCAAGGACAAAAGAGGATGAGAGGGAGAGCTGGGGGTATTTTATGACCTTCTTTGGTTGTTTTTTGGTTTGTTTTAACCTCAAAGACTGGAGTCTTCTAAAGATAAAAAAGAATGTCTCTTTTTGTCCACCTAATCTTCAACTTCTTATTGCAGATTCAGACAAAGGCCAGAAGATAATGGTGGTGCTCCTGGAGAGAGGTCCTCCGGTTCAAATTCCCATCTACTGGAACAAGGTCAGCTATTCTCCCGGGATTCTCAACTCCCTATCTACAAGATCCCTACAGAAAACATCCTGTGCTTGGGAAGTTCTGAGCTGAACCCTAGCTCCTTGTGGCTTCTGCTTAATCTTCTTCCCTTGTTTGCAAGACCAAGAAGCAAACAGCGAACCTTTTGCATCTTTGAATATATCAATTATTTAGGTTTGGCTTTTTTCCTTCTCTCTCTCTCTCTCTCTCTCTCTCTCTCTCTCTCTCTCTCATGGTTTGGTTGATTGGTTGGTTGATTGGTTTGGTTTTTTGTTTGTTTGTTTTTGATTTGTTAGCTTGTTAGTTTGTTGCCTTTTTTGCCATCTTGGATTTCTCTGTGTAGCCCTGGCTGTTTTGGAACTTAATGTGTAGACCAGGCTGGCCCCAGAGTGAGAGATCTGCCTCTGCCTCTCAGATGCTGAGATAAAAGGTGTGCATCACCACCACCTGGCTTGGCTTATATTTTTAAAATGTTTAGTTATTTTATGTATGTATGTGTGTGAGTGTTTGAATGCATGTATATGCACTACATGTATGCCTGGTGCCCAGGGAGACCAGAAGTGAGCATTGCATCCTCTGGAACTGGAGTTTCAGGTGTCTGTGAGCCTCCACACAGATGCTGAGACCCAAACTAAGATCCTTTGCAAAGCATGAAATATTGGTAATGTTTGAGCCATTTCTCCAGCCCTTTGGGTTTTTTGTTTGCTTTGGTTTTTGTTTTTGTTTGTTTGTTTGTTTGTTTGTTTTGAGATAAGGTACTTTGTAGCTCTGATTGGCCAGGAGCTCATTGTAGACTAGGCTGGCCTTGAACATACAGTCACCGGCCTCTGCCTCCGTAGAGCACAGACATGCCAAGTTCATTTGTACTTTTTGTAAAAGAAAGCCGGCATTTCTTCAGTCCTTGTGTAAGATGGTTCTAACTTCCTTCATTATGTTGGCTGTTTTCTTCTGCACAGATCCTTACCTGTTGCTGCCTTTCCTAAGAAGCTACTCTGGCTCCAGGGAATGTAATGTCCAGAGAACCTAACACCTATCATAAATTCTAGAGTTCAGCCATGATCGGACTGGCTGTGTCCCACCCAAATTCCGCTGTTTCCTTCTATCCATGTCCCTGACTTTCTGTGTCCTCATCTGATGCCTGTAATTTTTATGGCCCTGCCTTTCTCATGATCCTGCAGCTGCATTTCCCACTATGAGCTGGAAAACTTAGCTTTCAGTCTGGACTCCAGGCAGGAGTCAGATTGACTCAGGACACATTTTCCTAGCAGGCCATAGGTTGCTGGGGCACCTAAGCCTTGACTGGTGAGGCCAGGGTTCCTCACTCCCACGTAGCCAAGGCGCTGAGAATCCTGCAGGACTGACTGACTGCCAAGCCACGTGTGTAAGTAGACAAAGGGCAAAGGGCCTCTCATGCCACCTCTAATGTGCCTCCTTTTCTGTTTTTTTTTTCTAAGAAACTGTACCTCTCTAGTTCACTCTAGAAATACTGCATTTTGAGGTGCCTAGTTTTTAGGGAGGTGATGAAAACAAGAGCATTTTGCTTTTATTTGACTTTAAAAGGAAGAACTTGGCGATGGGAAAATGCAAAATAATTTGCATCAAGTAGATGACGAGTAAATGAAGCAGCAAGTCCTTTTAAGCAGACAGACCATGGCAGTCGCTGGATCCAGCTAAACCAGCTACTTAACACTTATTTTTTTTCTCATTAATACCAGAAAAGATAAAACAAAATAAGTGGTAACAGTGTTTCATACCTCCCCTTGCAACCTCATGGAGAAGCAAGAGCCTTTTACAGAAATTTATTTGGAAAATATGACAGCTTCTTGTCCATGTGACACTACCCACGAGGTCCTGCTGCCTATCTCCATCAATCAATAATCAGTAATTAGACACACACACACACACACACAAACACACCACATGCATACATATGGGCTACCACCATCACCAGATTTGTAAGAAGAAGGCTAATGTTCAGGTAAGAAATGGAAGAAGGCCAAAAGAGAAGCATGACTGGAGAGCTGTGGTTCTGCCATTCTCCGAGGCCACAGGGATTCCATCTTGAGTTGACCTAGAGAAACTGCTGTGTATGAAAACAGAAATACTGTTGGGAGAGAGAAGGAGAGAGGGACGGAGGGAGGGAGGGAAGAAGGGAAAGAAGGAGGGATAGATATGGGGGAGATGGAGGGAGCGAGAGCCTTGTGGTCTTATAGTTTAGGCTATGTTTAACTATGAATAACAGAAATCCAAATCAGTAGTGCCTTCAGTGACATCAGATTTTATTTTCCTTCCACAAGTTCAGAGATTGATGGCCCAAGCCAATGGCTTTATGTACTAAGTTCTCTCTCAGGGATTGCTTCCCCTTCCTGTTCTCCTAGCATCCCTCCTACACAGCTCTTGCTTTAGTTCCCCAAGATGGAGTCCAGGCCACCAGTCATTCTATTCTGGCTAGAGAGAAGGAAGGACAAAGAAAGAAGAAAATGGAAGTCAACCACCATTTACAGAAACATCTGTGCTAGAAACCGGCCATGGGCCACTTCTGTTTCCATCTCTTTGGTCAGAACTTGGCCACAGGGCAACACTTAGTAAGCTGAGAAGCTAAGAAATATGGTCTTTATTCTGGGCACCAGGTTCAGCTGAGAACAAGGGGTCCTATTGCTGCCTGGCCAGAAGGAGACAAGAAAACTTGACCAACCCTGATGGGCTTCTTAACTCTGTAGTTTTACCCAGACTTTTTAAAAATACAAGACCCAGGAGGGCAAGCATTCACTATCACTTTATGCTTAAAAAAAATAATAATCTCTTTCTTTTTGTTGTAAGATAATCACTTACAAGAGCATTCTATTAGAGGAGTCCAGGCTGCTGGGGCCAGGGGAGGTGGGGCTTGAAGCAGCCAGGAAGGATCTGAAGAGAGATCAGAAAGCAGATGCATATGGCGCTGGGCACCATCACTGACTTGACCAGCTGGCACGCCCAGCCCTGTGGATGTCCTACCCTACCCTCCCTTCGCATCAGGAATCCCAGTCTCTGCCAGCCTCTTCGGGGGGCTTCTGGGATTTAGACAGCTGTTGCCCATTCTTAGCCCAGGATGAGGTGACACAGGATGTGTGATCAACTCAGGCCCCTGGAATGCCAGCGGAAGTGTCAACTGTGTGACTGACAAAAGGCATTAAGCAGCATGCATTTAGCTGTGGATTAATAGCTGCTTTCAGCAAATCGACATGTCTTCAATTTCACGAGGGTGGGGGCATTGGAGAGAACTCTGGAAGCCGGCATGAGAGTTGGCCAACGATGGACATGGGTGACTGAAGACACTAGTCATTTTTGTCAGCTTCTCTGGTGGTCTAAACTTTCCACTTCCCGTGGTCCTCCACATTTGGAATAGTCAATTTTCCTCTAGACTGGATAACACCTACAGAGCCTTGGGTATAGAGTCCTTGGCTTCTGGGGTTGGCGGTGGGAAGCATGTCTGAATTAGAGGTTTTCCTGCACACTGGGCAGTTCTCTGTGAGCTTGCCACAGCTGTCTTTCTAGGCTCACTTGTATGATTATTTGCTTAAACTTTAAATTCATAAGAAGGGATTTCATCCCCGTTCATTCGGATACCCTGTGGGAACACACAGCGTGCCTTCAGTTAACTTGGCTGAGTGAATGAAGCTGCTTCCCTTGAGTGTCTCCAACCCTCACGTAGCTGCAAGGGTTCTTTTCTGTGTAAATGATGAGCAGTCTGCCTCCAGTTGCCCTCTTTCATATGCAGCTCCCTGACCTTTATCCCACTTTTACAAATAGATGTTTGCAGTTTAGAGATCAGCACATGAGCAAGCTTTTTAGGTAACTGGATTCGTTTTATTTATTTGAAATAATTTTTTTGGTAGTGCTAGGGACTGAACACACAGGACCTCACGCATGCTAGGCAAGTACTCCTGAACCAAAGCCCGGTATAGGACATCAGTAACTGCAAAATCGGAGAAGCCCCACTGTAGGGTAAGAGAGAAGGTGGGGAGCCGGTACAGTGAGGAGACTGCTTAAAGCCGTAGGAACAAGCCAGAATTAAAGCTGTTGCATTCAAGAGCTACCTCTGCTTAAAGTAGTGTGTACTGCTTTGCACGCTAAGACTTGGAAACAGCGGGGAAAGCTTGAAGGCAGCTGTTAAATGTGGCTAAGGAGTTGGGTAGTATGAGGATAAATTGCATTCCCTGCAGATTCACAGAACACTGCTGCACAGAGGGGTTTAAATCAGTGGACCTGGAGCCAAGCAATGGTAGCGCGTGCCTTCAATCCTAGCACTTAGGAGACAGAGGCACTTGGATCTCTTGAGTTCAAGGCCAGCCTGGTCTACAGAGTGAGTTCCAGGCCAGCCAGGGCTACACAGAGAAACCCTGTCTTGGAGGAAAAAAAAGAAGTGGACTTGGTTGTTGTTATCTCCATTAGGCGGATGACTCAGTGTTCTTAATTTGGGGCCTTGTGAATCAGAACAGAGTCCTCCCTGGAGCCCTGAGTCTGATTTCAGGGTTCCAAATGTACTAAGGTACAGGTAAGGTTACCTATGGAAGATATTTAAACCAGGACACTGGGAAATGTTAATCTTTGTTTTCTCAAAAATAAAAACAAGAAGTTGGCCAAATATATGGTCTCAAGTGCCATTTAACAAGAAAGGGCACTGAAAGTCACAGCAAGTCACAGGGGACAGAGCATTTGTGTGATTTTTACGGCCTACCCCTCTGCCCATTTTCCCCCTTCTATTCCAAAGACCACTTCCTCTTCTTAGATTCCCAGTCTCTCCCGGCTTCCTTGGAGGCTAGTTCTTATCTTTTAAAGATCCAAGGTTCTTTACCTTCTAAAGATTCCTCCCCAAACTCCTTCTCTCTGTGCCCTGGGACCCGGCTCCTTAAAAACAAACAAACAAATAAACAAAAACCAAAAAACTTCTCAATGGACTGGCAACTGAGCCCAGTCTGTCCACATGATGGAAGGACTGTAGCCAATTACCTCCATATGTACACCTGTAGCCCTGGACATATATATGACAGACAGACAGACAGACAGACAGACAGACAGACAGAGATAAAAATAAATAAAGTAAATGCAAAAAGCAAAATTAAGGAGTTTGCATGCATAGCAGCTTAGTGTATAAAGGCACTTGCTGCCAAGCGGAAGACCCAAGTTCAATCCCTGGGACTTATGTGGTTGAGGAAGAAAAACTAACACCCACAAGTTGTTCTCTGACTTCCATATGCTCACCCATACGCATTTAAATGTTAAATACTGAATAAATGTTAAAAAAAATAATTCAAGATCTTGGATAATCACTGTCATTTCTGTTTATCGTTTATTTATTTATTTACTTATTTATTTATTGTGTATGAGTGTGTTTTCTGCCCAAAAGTGTGTGTTGGGGGGCAGGTAAGAGTGCCTGTGCACATATGAGGTGGGTGTCTTAGTCACTTGAGACAGGTCTCTTACCGAACCTAGAATAGGCTAACAGTTAACAACCCCCCTTCCATCCTCTAGTCTCTGCCCTCCCCAGTGTTGGGGTGTTGGGATGACAGGCGCATGCCTGGCTTAGACGTGAGAATTGACAACCAGCTCAGCTCCTTCCTGCGCAGCAACTGGTAATCCATGCCCACCCCACCCCCCATCGCTGGCATCTCTCTTTTAAAAATCAATCACAGTATTATTAGCTCACTCTATACTCCAATCTTATTATTTAACAACTCTACTGAAACCAAGCAAAACACCGCCATAAGTTGAGATATTAGCAGTGGTCTTGACTAAAGATAAAAATGTAAACCACGAAACATCTAGAATAGGAGAATAACCCCTTGCTAGTCAGCTACGGCAGCAGGAACAAGCCAGTCAGCCACGTTCTTCCATAATCTCTACTTCAGTTCCTGCCTCTACGTTCCTGCCTCAGCTTCTCAGACGGCCGGCCTGTAACCTATAAATGAAAATACCACTGAAGGACATAAAGCAGCAGGATGAAGGGGCTTAAAAGGGGGGAATATAGGGGATTAGGTGAGTGTGGCTAGGCGGCGTGGGGGAAGGTGTCCAGGCGGGCCCTTGTAAGGGCCCGCCTGGACACCTCTGCCCCTGAGGGACCACACACACACAGACATGGTATAGAATAGAGAGAGAGGTAGAGAGAGAGGGAGGGAGAGAGAGAGAGAGAGAGAGAGAGAGAGAGAGAGAGAAGAAGAAGAAGAAGAAGAAGGAGGAGGAGGAGGAGGAGGAGGAGGAGGAGGAGGAGGAGGAGGCCGGCCATGACCACTTGGAGGGGGGAAGAGCCCCAGGGGCAGAGAGGTGAGAGTGTGGGAGAGCGGAGAGCAAAGAGAGGGAGAGGAGGGGCAAGTAGCCCCTCTTATAGTGGGCCAGATCTCTGGGGTGGGGCATACCTGGCTATTGCCAGGTAGGTGTGGGGTGGAGCTTAGACAAAACCCCAACAACCACTCCACTTGTACTGGCTGGGTTTGTGGGGCAACTTAACACAGGCTGGAGTTATCACAGAGAAAGGAGCTTCAGTTGGGGAAGTGCCTCTATGAGATCCAGCTGTGGGCATTTTCTCAGTTAGTGATCAAAGGGGAAGGCCCCTTGTGGGTGGTGCCATCCCTGGTCTGGTACTCTTGGATTCTATAAAGAATCAAGCTGAGTAAGTCAGGGGAAGCAAGCCAGTAAGAAACATCCCTCCATGGCTTCTGAGTCAGTTCCTGCTTCCTGACCTGCTTGAGTTCCACTCCTGACTTCCTTTAGTGATGAACAGCACTGTGGAAATGTAAGCTGAATAAACCCTTTCCTCCCCAACTTACTTCTTGATCATGATGTTTGTGCAGGAATAGAAACCCTGACTAAGACACCACTGTGCCCCAAAGAGGCTCAAATGACGGACCCAGGCAACCAGGAAGCAGCAGCAGCAGAGCCTTAACACTGAACTCACTGAGAGCCAGGACCTTCCCACTCACCTGGGAAGGTCCGAGGGTCAAGCACAGTGCCTGGAACTCAGGAACTCTAGGCAACATTTATCAAAAGCAAAGAAAGGATTATCACTCTTAGCCAGGGGCCTTCTGAGTAAATGCCAAGTGACTGATCAAAGTAACCCTCCGAACATAAAAGCTCTGAATGACAAATTACCAGGCCAGGTGTTCAGTGAATGGGTGTGGGCCAGAAGCAACCTTTGTCTTCTCCAGTTCAGGATCCGCCCTTCTCAGCTCTTGGGATCTTAAAATGAAAGGCCCCTTAGAGAGTGCTCCAGTTATAGCTACAGAAAAGAAATCCTTAACTGATAGAATGCAGGATACTTCAGTGAAAAGTCCCTTTTCTAGACTTAACCAATAAATATTTCTCTGCGATGCTGAAGAAAACGCATGGGCTTTGGGGACACAGGCATTGAGTGCTATGAAAGTCACTGAACCACTTGAGTCTCCATAATCGTGGAGATAGACAGGACAGTTATATTGTTCTTGTGAGAACCAGAGCTCTTTGATGTAATGGGACTTAGCTGAAATTTAGTAAAGGTATTCCCCACTCACATTTAAGATCCTTGAAGTCCAGCGTTTCTGTCTGTTTCGTACCTCCTGGTTCTCAATGCCTACTCCAAATCAGCACTGAGGAGTCATTTGTTAAATAAATTATGTATTTGTTTGCTCACCATGCTACAGAGTGGACATGCATCCCAGTATTTTGAATATACCAAAATATTCTAACATTGAGTATTCATTAACATCTGGCATTCAGACTTCGGTTAATGTTCTACTGACTATCACGTGCTATATAGACTACAAGTAGGCACAGACAGTACACACTGCATGCCAGAGGATCTCAAACTGTGGTTCCCATACCACTGCCACCACCAACAGCAACAACAGAAGCACCTAGAAGCTTATTAGAATTAATTCTTGGGCCTCAGCAGGGTAGCAACTCATTTTAACAAGTCCTTTAAAGGTATTATACATTCAGAACCCCCAGGTGCAAGCAGAACTCTTCTATGCTGTAATTGGAATGTGACATCTTGCACTTACAATGTGTAGCATATTGGAAATTTTAGGATAGGACAGAGGTCATGACCTCTGCATTAGTTGCAATGCTCCTCCCTCACCACAGGACCTACAGATGTTCCTAGAAGAATGCCTACGCCTATGATCAGGATGCCTCAGGTGGCAGAGCGGACTGACAGGACACCGACTCAATGGCAGCCTCCTCCATGAACTGACCCAGCATTCTTGTGTAGTTAAAGCTAAGTTGGGGTCCCAGGGACCCCAATAAACAATGGCTCCAAGACAAGAGCAATCATCTCCTTGCATAACAGCCTAGAAGTGAGGTCCCTTATCCTTTGAGCGCTCTCAGGACCTCCTGTGGTGGCCTCCTCTGCACCCCATGTGGTGGATCTGCATTCCATCTTACTAAGCCCTTCAAACACAGACCGCATTCTCTCTGTCGCTTGCCATCTAGAATTAAAAGGCAGTTGTGGGGAGACAATGAATTCTCCTGGCGTCACACTGTAAGGTTTCACAGAACAAAGTCCTGTCTTGATTAATGATTGAACTTGTTCTCAGTAGCCCCCATTCCCCCTCAAGGCTCTGTCCACAAATAAAGAATATAATTGACCGCCAGACAATGGTGTCCCACACCTTTAATCCCATCATTTGGGAGGAGGAGGCAGGTAGATCTCTCTCTGAGTTTGAGGCCAGAGCGAGTTGTGGGACAGCCAAGGCTACACAGAGAAATCCTGCCTCAAAAAACCAAAAAGTTTTAAAATTAAAAAAAAAAATGGGAAAAAAAGAATATAATTAAAACAGGCCACCCGAGCTTTTCTTTTTTGCTGAGGTACAATGATGAGTGGCCCTAGCATAAGGTTCTTTATATTGAAATTAACTTTTGAGCCAAAGCTTTAAAAAAAACTAGATAAACAGATTCTGACGCCCACCACTTACTTATTAGTGGCCTGGGCAATTACTTAGGTTTTTTTTTTTCTCTGTTAATTGCTTTCCACTTAATTTGAAGATAGAAAGCACCTAGCAGTGCCAGGTATATAAGAGTCAATCATCTGAAGACAGCCCCCCCCCACCCCTCCACACTTTCTTCCTCACTGAATATCATGAGATTATAATTTCATCTGTTTCACCCTATCATTTCACTAAAACTTATTAAGTACTGTGTGGCTTTTCTTAGGGAGACATAAAGAAACATCTGTTCACCCCAGCTCAGGTACCAGCAGTCCAGAAAAAAAAAAAACAAAAAAAAACCCAAAAACTGAGTCCACCCAAGTTCAGCTTGATGGACCAGTAAATTTTTTGCCATTGCTTACAAGAGTATGGCTAACTCAAAGGCAGCGGCATCGCCAAAAATATCCTTATGCTAGGATGGTCGTGGTTCACGGAAGCTCGTTGCCATGGCGACAATTTCCGTGTAATCAACCTTCTACCTCTTCTGTGGCAACTCCCCCAGTTCCCGATGATCCAAGAGAAGATCGCATGCAGCTGAGGGCCAAGGGTTAGCTCACTGTAGGTGCCCTCTGAGGGGTGTCTGAGTGGGTGCCTCCCCCTTCTCCATAGAATGCCAACAGCGGCTTCCACCGCCACACACCTAGCCGCCTGCCCTCTTGTTCTGCTTACCTGGTTGAAGAGGCTGTGGGCCAGACACTCCACGGGTCACTCCACAAGTCTTCTTCATGAAGGCCTAAGGTCATGCCATGTCTGGAGGACATAGCTTTAGTACAGCAAGTGTACAAAGAACATGCACACTCATTCCATGGTATTAGCTTGCCCCTTAGTGTGAAGAAGGCTACCTGTGTTGAATAATGCGCTCACTAGGGTGTAGTCTGCAGGCCTGGGAGATGTTTCCATCCCGCCAGAATAAGATGGTGGGAGCCCCTTTCTTCACAAAGACGGATTATAGAATGTGAAAGAAGAAAAATCACTCAAGGACCACAGACAGCCAAGCAAAACCTACTACATGGTGCAAAATGAAAATGTGAGGTACTTGTTATATGATTTTAAAGCCCAAGAGGATGATAATCTGGCACTAAACAGAGTATGGAGGTGCTCTGTGTGGGAGATGTGTAACTCCACAGGTGACACCCTTGGAAAGCCAGCCCTAGAGCTTGGGCCAGGGTGAAACTGGTATTCTAAAGTCATTTTTTCTTTTTTTTTTAGAGATTTGTTTATTTATTATATGTGAGTATGCTGTAACTGTCTTCAGACACTCCAGAAGAGGGCGTCAGATCTCATTACAGATGTAAGCCACCATGTGGTTGCTGGGATTTGAACTCAGGACCTTCAGAACAGTCAGTGCTCTTAACTGCTGAGCCATCTTTCCTGCTCTGAAACTGTCATTCTAGATCATTCTGTATAAGGCTTTGGCTTTTTCAGGACAGCTCATGGTACTAGAAGTGGGGGGACACTGTTCTTGTATTTGACGGAGGGGTGGGGAGTCAGACAAGCCTCAAGGAGAGATGATGTACTCTAGGATCTTAGGTACCAGTTAACACTGGATGAACACTTAGTCATTCAAATATTCACTTTTGCAAAAGCATGGGCTACTTGGCAGGCTTGTGATCCTCTTCACTACCAAGGTTTTCTAGCCTTAATTCTAAAGTCAGAGAGTCAGGATTGGGGACAGCTTAAGGAAATGCGTAGACTATTATGCCCGAAGCTCACTGGAATTGCTCTCTGTCGAGCCTGCTTTCTAACTCAGGTCCTAGGGTGGGTCCACTGCAAATCAAGCCAGTCGTAAATTGCATCCTTTCACCAGCCTTATATTGCTACTTAGCAAACAGATAGACAATATCTTTTTTTTTTTAAGGGGCATGAAGAAGAACCGACCAGTAAGCAAGTTTAAGTTCACTCTGGGTGCCCACCTCTGCCCGGCCACACAGTTCCATAGACGCACTGACGCTCAACAGCCAGCAGGCAAGAAAGCCAGAATTACGCTGAGCACATGTAGGAATGCAGCTCAGTTCGCTCTGTGTGTTCCCATGGTGACAGTGATAACAGCTTATATTTATAGAGCTTCTATCTCCAAGGAGCTCAAAGCACTTTACAGACACACTGTCTCTCTGATTTAGGGAGAAGGAGGAGAAGGGGCAGGGGCAGGGGCAGGAGAAGGAGAAGAAGGAGAAGGAGGAGGAGAAGGAAGGAGGAGGAGGAGGAGGAGGAAGAGGAGGAGAAGAAGATGAAGAAGAAGAAGAAGAAGAAGAAGAAGAAGAAGAAGAAGAAGAAGAAGAAGAAGAAGAAGAAGAAGAAGAAGAAGAAGAAGAAGAAGAAGAAGGACAGAAGACAAGGGACAGAAGGAGGGACGGTGAGAGAGATGTGGACAAAGGATGTGGTATACTGTTATCCACATTTCACAGATGGCACAGACTTGGGAAGTCATTGACCATACATGTCATGGTAAACCAGTGACAGATGGCAGGTTGGATGGACATGACAGTTCATAGAACTCTTAAAACTTTTGCTGTCAACCCTGGGCAGATGTCAGGGCTGAACTTCTATCTCCCAATCATCTGGCTCTGTTCAGTGTGGTGTGGGCGATAAGATACCTCTCTGAACACCAAAGGCATCTTCTCTTAACTATTGATGGAATGTACCTGGATACTTGCTCTGTGGAGATTTGGTGACAGGGTCTGAAGTCCTAACAGCAAGACAGCTAACAGGCAAGCCCAGGAGTGTGAGGCCAAGGTGTCCTTCTAGTTTAGTATGGAAAGTTTTCACACACCTTCACTGCTGCAAATGGCTTTGTTTCAGAGTGCAAATGTGAGCCTTACAAATCTTGTATCTCCTCCTATGTGTATACAGATGTTACCTAAGAAAAGCCCACATTCTCTGGTGGAGATCTCACCCCTGTGGGTGGGTTGAATGACTCCAGTTTCCTAACCAGAGGTTGCTCCTGCAGACTACCAAGTAACTACTCCTCACTTCTTGCTCTCCTAGAATTTCTACATACCTGCTCCACCAGTTAGTCTTTGGAATATAGAAGCTATTTTCTCTTTAAAAGAATCGTTCTCCACAGAGCATTCAGATAACCCAGCCAGTAGTCCCCATGGCAACACTGAGAGACGTGATCCTTTGTGCTGTAGATCCTCTGTGGTCCTTAGTCATGAACAAATCACACTGTTTCGGAGGCCGGTGACCTCAGGATTTTGCCAAAGATGAGCTGTCCAGTTGCCATGTGTCCATTCAGGCACAGTGAACTAAAGCCTTGGTTATTTGAGTAGTTAAATCCCAGGAAATCTGAGTGTCTGTGATCTAAAGACATGATTCCTCCACAAAATAACCAAGCCAAAGGACTTATTGAAGAAGGAAGGCTTTGCAGAGGGTCTTCTGGTCCTCCATCACATGGTGCTGGATATACTTTACCAGTTCCCAGAAACTCAGCCATCCAGAGAGTGTAGGTCTCCCCTTCACTGTCCAAGTGGATTCTAGTCACACTAAAGATCTTTCCATTCCTCCAACAAGCTGAGCTCTGTCTTAGCTTCTGGCCTTGAACTATGAGAAGGAGAAAGATAGATGCCTGTTTTCATCTTCACAGTGTTTAACCTTAACCTCTGCTGAGTGGGCAAACTCTCTGTGGCTCTCCCCCAACTCACAGTCAGAGCCTGTTCTTGCTTTATCTGTTCCTAACCTCAAGAACTCCCTTGGCCATCTCCAAATACCATCCTCCTGCTTGTTCCACATACGATTTCATCTTCCCTCAACACAACATTGGGCACACTCAGTGATAGTTTCTTATGTGAAAAGAAGTTTCCAGATAAAATTGAAGATGCTTCTTGAATATAGGAAAAAACTTATCCAGAAGTTTGCCTTTAGATTAAAAATTAATAGTCTAGGCTTGAGAAGATTGCTCAGTGGGCAGCGCACCATGCAAGTGTGAAGAGCAGAGCTCACACCCCGAGTACGATCATAAATGCTGGGTGGGCACAGCAGCGGCTTGTAATTCTAGAGACGGGAGATGCCCAGAGCAAGTTAGCTAGCCGGACTGCCCATATCAGCAAGCGCTGGGTTCAACTGAGAGATCTACCTCAAAAAATAAGGTGAGGAGGGAGGGAGGGAGGAAGATTCTTGATGCCAACTTCAGTTCTCCACATGCATGTGCACTTTCACATGTGAACATGTATACACATACACACAGTGCACACATACACATGAAAAAATTAAGTCTGGCCTGGCGTGCTAGGACATACCTGTAATCCCAGCACTCAGAGACTGAGTGAGGCAGATGGAGTCTGAGGCCAGCCTGAGTTACACAGCAGGAACTTGTCCCAAGAATCAAAATGGAAAACCAAACCAAATCTCTGTCTCTGAGAGAGAGAGAGAGAGAGAGAGAGAGAGAGAGAGAGAGAGAGAGAGAGAGAATTAAAGTAAAAACCATAAAAGTGGTGTTAGCTCCATTTTGCTTTTATGTGCAGGTACATTTTTAGTCTAGCAAAGCTTAATGGTTACTTGTTAAAGGCCCATACATGAAGAATAATACTTTAAAGTAGTTTAGGCTGTGGTTACTCACCCCCCCCCCCCATCTGTATCTGTGAACCAAAGCATGGGGTGGACAAACTACTTTTAACCAAGAAACAAAACCTTCTAAAGTACTTCAAACTTTATATAAATTAGGAGCCACAAATATGTCAATATTGGTTCCTAAAATTATTCTGACACATTCTGACAGACTCAGCAAGAACTCAAAATTTCATACAAATTTCTCAAAGTATTTTAAATAGAAATTATATAGCTATTAACCAAAAGGTCTATAGGCCTAATTTTTTAAAATTGCAAAAATATAAAATAATAAATATGTGAAATCTTTCTTTCTTTCTTTCTTTCTTTCTTTCTTTCTTTCTTTCTTTCTTTCTCTTTCTTTCTTTCTTTCTTTCTTTTTTTCTTTTCTTTTTCTTTCTTTCTTCCTTCCTTCCTTCCTCCCTTTCTTTTTTTTGAAACAGGATCTCACTATGTAGGCCTAGCTGTCCTGAAAGTCACAATGAAGACCAGACTGGCCTGCAAGATCACAGATATCCATCTGCCGCTGCCTCTTGAGTGCTGGGATTAAAGGTATGTCCAACTACCAATGTAAACATATCTTCTTGCTAATAATAGAGTTGACCTTGGTAATAGTTTGCATTCTTTTGTGTTTGTACCTTGGGGGAATTTAACTTGATACTCTGTTGGGTTTTGCTTGACTTATCCTGAAAGCCTATTGATCGAGGAGCACACAGGGTGGGATGCCTTGGTGGGCACCTGGGAACCTGATCCTGCAAAGGTGGTCATAGCAGCCACCTTGATTGGCTTGGCGGCTGGAAACTATAGTAGTCTGTTACCTGGCAGTGTGAAAACAAACAAACCAAACCAAATAGCTAGACTATGTCCAGGCACGATAGATTTTCTCAGAATGTAAAAGACCCACCGACCACAGTGCCACAATAGGCTTAGTAGGAGAACGATGTCTATGTAGAACTCATGTTCTCCAAGGAAACCATAGTTGGCGGGAGAGGTGTTTGACTTGGATCTCGGCAACAAAGATGTCAATGCCCTTCAGTGTCACCACACACCTCACTGTGGCTCAGAAGATCCCATACTTTCAGCCTGGCTCTACATCCTTAATCATTTGGGAAACACTTAAAGATCTCGATGATGCTCAGGTTCCACCTCAACCTCCAGAATCAGAATTGCTGTAAGCCAAATATAATTTCGATCTCCTTTTCATGGATATATAGCTGACTTATAAGATGTTTTCCATATTCAAACTATATGGTTAGTTAAAGTTTATGTATGTAAACACCTATGGCCCATCACTATAGTCAAGAGAGTAAATATATTTATATGTTCTTTATAATCTTCCCTTCTGTCTCTCATGCAAGCAGCATCTGCTTTCTGTCAGTATAGATTAGTTCGCACTTGCTAGAGTTTTACATAAATGCAATCATGGAGTATAAACTCATTTTAAAAGCACCTGCCTTTTTCTTGCCAGGGTTATTTTGAGATCCCTCTGTATTGTTTTATATAATATGGGTATTTTCCTGTAAGTCCTCCCATCCCCATTGCCAGGCTTAAAAAAGCCGGCCAAGCCCTATGCCCCAAATGCTCCTGGCATCTCATTCAAAAAGGTTCTGAATCTCTCTTTGTGGATCTTAGGTTAGATCAGTTCAGTCAGGCGCATGTGTCTCTCAGATTTGCTAGGTGTAGGTAGCAGCTTACATCCGGCCTCAGCATCTCTTCCTCCCAAGCTGTTCTCACCTTCTTTATGTACCATTCAGTGTCACAGCATTACATGTCCTGGCTACCAAGGAGCAGGCTCCCGTGGCTCAAACGTGCTGCTGCCTAACACACACATGTCGTTTCTTACATGGGCCCTGTGAGTTTCAGTACATCATTCTCTAAGTCAGATTTTCCAGCCCCAGTCACAATGGAGTTAGCAAAGTTGGTACAGACCAGGTTCTCAGCCCCCTGCTGCTTTGTTGCCAAAAATATTCCTGCCACTGGACCTTGCTTTGGAAAATATTTTAGAAATAGAATTTCTTGGAAAAATATTTTAATTTTCCTGATCAAAGTAGGATGTGCTGTTCTTCTGGCTGACAGGTTCCAACTGACTGGTTCTTAGGCCCCGATTCCCTTCTGGTTCAAGGGATTTGAATACCTTTAAAAACTAGTAAAGGCTCCAAAAATAAGGACATTCATGGAAGCAAAAGATCTTGGGGTCTGGGCTGAAGAGATGGCTCAGCGGTTAAGAGCACTGACTGTTCTTCCAGAGGTCCTGAGTTCAACTCCCAGAAACCACATGGTGGCTCATAACCGTATGTAATGGGGATCCAGTGCCCACTTCTGGTGTTTCTGAAGACAGCTACAGTGCACTCACATACATTAAATAAATAAATAAATAAATAAATAAATAAATAAATAAATAAATAAATTTAAAAACAAAACAAAAAAAGATCTTGGGGTCCTAGGAGGTAGCTCAGTTGATAGAACACTCACCTACCATGCACAAAGCCTTGGATTCCATCTCTAGTATCTAACAAAAAGAGGCATGTAGTTCACCCCTGTAATTCTAGCAATTAGGAGGTGAAAATGGGGGATCAAAAGTCCAAATTTACTCTTGACTCTGTAGAAAGTTCTAGGCCAGTCTAGGATATATGAGACCCTGTATAAAATAAAACAACAATGTGTGTGTGTATGTGTGTGTGTATGTATGTGTGTGTGTGTAATATAAATATGATCTATAGAGACAGGATATCACTATCCTATCAAGCTGGTCCAGAACTCATTATGCAGCCTTCTCTGCTCTGTTCCTCTCCCATCTGAGTTTCCTCCACACTGGTATTATGGTGTGTACTTAAAAAAATGTAATTTTTGATAAAATACTCAAATATTTTAAAGGCATAAGATAAGATAATCATATTTATACATGAGAGCAAATGTTTTGATAAAGAAAATTTCAGTGAATCTGTCAGTAACATTTTTCTTTTGAAAAGCTGCCTAGCTTAGCTCACTGGGTGCTCTTCCAGAGGACCCAGATTCAATTCCCAGCACCCACATGGCAGTTCACAACTGTCTATAACTTCAGTTCCAGGTATTCCAACACCCTCACACAGATAAACAGGGAGGCAAAACACCAATGCACATAGAACAGAATTAAAATTTTAAAAAGCTGCCTAGGGAAGAGCCCACTTTTACAATGCTGGTGAATGCAAGTATAGGTATGAAGTCATTTTTTATCTTATAGAACACTTAGCAAACCTCTGTTGT